>NC_044039.1:803526-1106844 GCF_901765095.1 Microcaecilia unicolor
GTACATAGATTGGGCAAGATTGTTGTCCGAATGCGGGAAACCGTCCACATTGGGAGGAAACGACAGTTTCTGCTGATTGCACAGGTAAAATGGTAGACAAATTGTTAAAGTGGGATCTGATCTCCATTATGAGACCTACAGGGTTAAAGAGGGGAACAAGACTCATTTTTGACCATGGGAAGCACAGCAGGTTTGGATCAAGTTCCTTCAAACAGGAAATAATGTGATTTTTGGTGCTGTTGTTGTTATTAGTTTGATATAGAGATTAAATAGCTGGTTCATGAGCTCTTCCTTTCCAGACTAGATTACTGGAGAACTCTGTTCAAAACATCTACAGGTTACAGCTTCTGTAGGACATGAAAGATGGAATTGCAGTAATCTACTATGACTAACTGCTAGCCAGAAGATGTAATCTCTGTCACATTCCCCCAGATTCTATACATGACACCCAAAATTGAGCGCTTATCCAAGGTGTATGCCCAGTTAAATTGGCTGAGGAGCTAATTAGTGCCAATAATTGAGTGCTAATTAGCACCAGTTTGGAATTGGGTGCACATTTTGCAACCCAAAAGGGGTGTGGCACTAAGGGAGGTGCATGGGCAGGTCAGGGGTGTTCCTAAAATTTGTGTGCAGTGTGTGAGAATAAAGTAAATGTGCACCCAAATTGGGCATTAGGAATTACACCTGGTTTCAGTGGGTACAAGTCCTGGCACTGCTGCTGATCTTTGAGGGCCCAATATATAGAATAGCATTGAGCCCTGATTTTTTAATCTGGCCCATTATGTCTGTTGTCATATTGCAAGTTGTAATTGTAAACTCTGCCATCTGTTAGGCAAGTATCGAAGCATTTAACCTTGACAACAGAGAATCTTTTGCAAGCTGGGATGGCTCATTTGCTGATGCAGGATTTTATAAGATTTAATTGGACCTCTTCCATGAAAGGTACAAAGATCCCACCTCCACAGAAAGACAGTATATCAAAGCCATGACCCTTCATGCATGGTATCTTATTGTTTGTATATTGGCAATATTGAGTAAGTTGTGTTGTTTAACTTTGAGTTATAAATAAAGTTAAATTAAACGCAACAAAAAAAGCCATGACCCTTAAGCTTACCTCCCCCCCATACACACTACAAAGTTGTTTAGTACATAAAATATTAAACTTTTGTTGCATCATTTATGTTCATGTTGCTTGAATACTAATTGTTGAAATTTGATTATTATTTAAAGATGACCCAGTGACTGGAAAATTGTCAAGACTCTTACATGAAATTAAACTTTGTCAAGAAAAAGATTATTCATTTGAAGAACTCTGTCGTTCAATCCATTCCCTTGATAGTCTGGATGAAGAACTTGAGAGAGAGGAAGTCCTAGAATGTACTAAAGTGAGTAATAATTAAGGCAGAACCTTTCCTATGAAGAGATTTTATCATTTATCTGTTCCTTATATAGTATAAGGTGATGGTAGATACAGTATAGAGCCTTTCTCTTGCATTCTATAGGGAGATGATATACCTATACTGCACCTATCTCTTATGTACTATAGGGAGATGATGTGCCCTATACTATACCAATCCCTTATGGATTATAGGAAGATGTTGTGTCCTATACTGCACCTATCTCTTATGTACTATAGGGAGATGATGTGCCCTATACTATACCAATCCCTTATGTATTATAGGGAGATGATGTACCCTATACTATACCAATCCCTTATGTACTATAGGGGGATGTTGTGTCCTATACTGCACCTATCTCTTATGTACTATAGGGGGATGTGTCCTATAGTGCACCTATCTCTTATGTACTATAGGGGGATGTTGTGTCCCATACTGCACCTATATCTTATGTACTATAGGGAGATGATGTGCCCTATACTATACCAATCCCTTATGTACTATAGGGGGATGTTGTGCCCTCTAGTGCACCTATCTCTTATGTACTATAGGTAGATGATGTACCCTATACTATACCAATCCCTTATGGATTATAGGAAGATGTGTTGTGTCCTATACTGCACCTATTTCTTATGTACTATAGGGGGATGTGTCCTATAGTGCACCTATCTCTTATGTACTATAGGGGGATGTTGTGTCCCATACTGCACCTATATCTTATGTACTATAGGGAGATGATGTGCCCTATACTATACCAATCCCTTATGTACTATGGGGGATGTTGTGCCCTATAGTGCACCTATCTCTTATGTACTATAGGTAGATGATGTGCCCTATACTATACCAATCCCATATGTACTATAGGGGGATGTTGTGTCCCATACTGCACCTATCTCTTATGTACTATAGGTAGATGATGTGCCCTATACTATACCAATCCCTTATGTACTATAGGGGGATGTTGTGCCCTATAGTGCACCTATCTCTTATGTACTATAGGGAGATGATGTGCCCTATACTATACCAATCCCATATGTACTATAGGGGGATGTTGTGTCCTATACTGCACCTATCTTTTATGCTTATGCTTTGTACTGCACATATCCTCAATGTACTACGGGGTTGGCATGTCTTATATTGCACTTATCCCTTATGTACTATAGAGAGAGTTAATAATTTTGAAAGGATTATGGTCATTGATTATTTGTATTTGTTCTTTGTATGTCTGTCTCTAGCCTTTGGAAGAGATAATTTTAATGAGGAGAAGAAAGCGTATGCATGAATTGGTGTGGTATAAAACTGCCCAGGCTGTACCCTGCAAGCTCTGAAAGGACCAGCTCTGGATAGGGTCTGGGATGACGTCACTGTTACTGACAATGTTTCTCTTCCCTTAGACACTATCATCAACCACCAGTTTCTCCACTAATCTAGATGATGAAGAAGATGATCCAAATGAAACAGGCTGTGGTCCCACAGGGTTTTGGGAGGCTTTAACACCTTGTAATGGCTGCAGAAATCTTGGATTCCCTAATCTCACACAGGTTTTACTTTTTCCTTGATGTACATTTAATCTGTGGTTTCTTCCTTCACTTATCCATCTCTAGCTCAAGTGTGGGTCTTTAGTATGTTGTGTTGTTGTGTAGAGAATGTCTGTATTCCTCTCCTCTAGGCTTGTAGCTCTTTGGACTTGCTGACCAGGAAGATGGAATATGCGTTTTGTGTTTCAGTTCCCTGCCAGGTTCTAGGTCATCATGGCACTGTGGAAGGGGAAAGGGAAATGGGACTTGATATACCGCCTTTCTGAGGTTTTTGCAACTACATTCAAAGCGGTTTACATATATTCAGGTACATATTTTGTTCCAGGGGCAATGGAGAGTTGAGAGTTAAGTGACTTGCCCAGAGTCACAAGGAGCTGCAGTGTCTGCAGCACTAACCACTAGGCTACTCCTCCACTAGAAACATTCCATGTAGAAGCCTGCCCTTGCAGATCACCAATGCGGCCACGCAGGCTTCTGTTTCGTGCAGGATGTCAGTCTCACAGAAACAGAAGCCTATGTGGCCACGTTGCTGATCAAGGGCAGGCTTCTACATGGAATGTTGCTAGTGGTTTAGCAACATTCCATGTAGAATCTCAAATAGTAGCAACAGAATCTCTAATAGTAGCAACATTCCATCTAGAATCTCAAATAGGGAAAGGGAAATGGGACTTGATATACCGCCTTTCTGAGGTTTTTGCAACTACATTCAAAGCGGTTTACATATATACAGGTACTTTTTTTTGTACCAGGGGCAATAGAGGGTTAAGTGACTTGCCCAGAGTCACAAGGAGCTGCAGTGGGAAACAAAACCAGTTCCCCAGGATCAAAGTCCGCTTCACTAACCACTAGGCTACTCCTCCACTCCAGCTGCTTCCAATGCTGTAAGAGGCAGCTATGTTTCTGGCCAAAGTAATTGTGGACCAGATTGGAGAAGAACAGGACTCTGATGTTGCCCATTGCTGGTGACTGTGTCAACCCATTTCTAGCCACCTAAAAAGTGTATATAGTTTCCAAGTGTATGGACTAGAATGCTCGGAACTGGCTGGCACTGGGCCATGGACCAAATGTTCTCTCACTTCTGAGCTTAGCAGATCTTCTCTTTGCACATTTGTAGTAATACAGTGAATGATATGAGGACAACATTTCAATAGGGAGAGACTTGTAAATGTGACAAATGGGCCTCCAGTTTGGGATGTGCCTTTGAGCACATTTAGGGCTTCCATTTTTAGCATAGCGGTCCCACTTTGTGTAATGCTGTTCTCCATTACGTACAGAGAGTACTTTCCAAATTTAAAGCCACGTTGAAAGTGCATTTTTTCCGATTGGCATTTCACGTATGACCTAGACCCCTTTGAATCTGGGGCCTGTGGACACACAGCAGAATTATGGTTTGGGGACTTATTGTCTCGTGATGTTGTTTTATGTTTTTCCATATGAATCGCAGTTTGTTTTCCCCTATTATATTTTACGTTACCGCGATGGTCTGATCCTAAGCGGATAATCAAATAAATGCAACTCTTGAACTCTTGAGGGTTCTTTGGACTTTGGGTGGGAAGGGAGGATGATTAAGTTGGGTGTAATGTCCATGAGATGTGGATCCTTGGGGGTTTCTCGGTACTATTGTTGATTTATTAGTTGGAGTGCTGGGTGTCAGAGATGAGGTAGAATATGGGCTAGTGTAACAGTGTGAACCTGGTTTGTTTTTTTTCTCATCTGTTTTTCATTTGGGGGGGGGGGTAGAATGATCAGGATGGGGGTGGTGGGGGGAGGGATGAGGAGTAGTTCTGTGTAATTCAAATTGTTTTCCGAGAGGTTGTATTCAATTATATTATGTTTAATAAAAATGTATTGTTACAAAAAAAGAATATGGGCTGGTGGGCTTCTGTGTTTTTATGGTGACCTGATAGAGAAGATGTCGGAATGAATAGATGATGGGAGTTTGGAGAGGAGTGAGGTGGGTAAGAACGGAACATTAGTGTTGGATGTGCATTGCTGAGAATTGTGTGTAAAGGTGGAGGGCTATGTCAGAAAAATATGGAGGACTGTTGGGGGGCCCTAGGCTGGGGGGACCCCTGCAAGATGGTGGAGGAAAGGTTCATATGGGGATGGGCCACAAATATCAGTGAGGATGAAGCATGGTGGCCATCACAGAATGTGTGTGATTTGGGGTCACCACTGAAAAGGTGTGTCACTCTTAGAAATTATAAGGCAGACATTGCCTTACTACATAAGAATCACTTAAATGACTGAGAACAGGAAAAATGGCAGAGACAATGAGTGGGAAGTGTCTCCTGAGCTTCATCTGGAGAGGAAAAAGCCATAGCCATTCACAAAACCTCAGGGTTTCAGATGGAGTAGACAGCGCACGCTGTGATTGGAGCTTTGTAATTGTTAGTGGGAAACTGAAGGTAAAGCTCGTTGTACTCTGTAATGTCAGTACTCCGAGAAGGTAATTTTATGCAGCCACATGACACTGTATATTTTGCCGGTATGTGAGTCCAGGGGCTGAGTTTGGACAACACATGGCAGACTTCGTATGTATGCACATAGGTTATAAAATGTGCTAAATTACTCATGTGATTAAATAATCTAGGCATTCACCAATGTCTGTGTCTGCAGTATAGGCACGATTTCTGCTGCTTAAACTATTTTATAAAGACACATAGGTGCCTGTGTCTTTATTGAGCAGCACAACTCACCTTCTTAAACTAGGTGTCCCCTTATAAAGTGGAGGAGTAGCCCAGTGGTTAGTGCAGCAGACCTTGATCCTGGAGAACTGGGTTTGATTCCCACTGTACCTCCTTTTGGCCTTGGGCGATTCACTTAACCCTCCATTGCCCCAGGTACAAATAAGTACCTGTATATACTATGTAAACCGCTTTGAATGTAGTTGCAAAAACCACAGAAAGGCAGTATATGAAGTCCCATTAACGAGATTTCAGACACAGTCTCAAAGAGTAGGAACATTCCATGTAGAACCCCAAAGAATAGCAAGATTCTGGAATCTCAAGGAATGGAGATTTGAGATTCTGGAATGGTGCTACTATTTGAGGTTCTAGATGGAATGTTGCTAGTGGAGGAGTAGCCTAGTGGTTAGTGCAGCAAACCTTGATCCTGGAGAACTGGGTTCGATTCCCACTGTACCTCCTTTTGGCCTTGGGCGATTCATTTAACCCTCCATTGCCCCAGGTACAAATAAGTACCTGTATATACTATGTAAACCGCTTTGAATGTAGTTGCAAAAACCACAGAAAGGCAGTATATCAAGTCCCATTAACGAGATTCCAGACACAGTCTCAAAGAGTAGGAACATTCCATGTAGAACCCCAAAGAATAGCAAGATTCTGGAATCCTAAAGAGTGACAAGATTCCACGCAGAATCTCAAAGAGTAGCAACATTCCATGTAGAAATCCAAAGAATAGCAAGATTCTGGAATCCTAAAGAGTGACAAGATTCCATGCAGAATCTCAAAGAGTACCAACATTCCATGTAGAACCCCGAAGAATAGCAAGATTCTGGAATCTCAAGGAATGGAGATTTGAGATTCTGGAATGTTGCTACTATTGAGATTCTAGATGGAATGTTGCTAGTGGAGGAGTAGCCTAGTGGTTAGTGCAGTGGAACATTGAACGTTGCTACTATTTGAGATTCTGTTGCTACTATTTGAGATTCTGTTGCTACTATTTGAGATTCTATGAGGAATGTTGCTAGTGGAGGAATAGCCTAGTGGTTAGTGCAGTGGACTTTGATCCTGGGGAGCTGGGTTCAAGTCCCACTGTAGCTCCCTGTGATTTTGGGAAATCACTTAACCCTCCATTGCCCCAGGTACAAATAAGTATCTGTATATACCGTGTAAACCACTTTGAATGTAGTTGCAAAAACCAAAGAAAAGTGGTATATCAAGTCCCATTTCCTTTAAATTATGTTCTACTGATCTGCTGTTCTTTACCTCCATGGTGCAGAGTGATGTAGTGCATTTGGTGGTGGGCAGAGACTTGATCTGTGCACTAGTAAATAATTTCAATAGATCTGCCCCAGTTGCAGGGGGTAATTCTGGACAACTTTGCGTTGTGAGATAAACTGTACCTGCTGTACACCGCCTTGGGTAAATCTGTTCATAAAGGTGGTTAATAAATCCCAATAAATAAATAAATTGACCACCATAATCTCCAGTGGCAGTCTCATGAGATTGGAGCTTTGGAGCTGGCACAAGCAGATGTGACTGCCTCAATTAGCCACTAGACCACCAGCGAGTATATGGTAGGGCCAGGGGGCTCCTTCTGTTTGAGGAGGGGGGAACGGGACTTCTTTTCAGGGGAGAGTTATGGGACACAGAGCAAAGTTTCTGTTTCTGTTGAAAATGCACCAGAATTTGCGGCCAAAACAAGGTCAGATACAGATTCTGGGGGCCAGTATCAGTGCCAAAACCAAAATTCAGATGGCCTTAGTCTTCATCATAAAGCATATGGGGACAGAGACCTCAGACTATTATGACAGATAAGTAGAGTGGTTTGCTATCTCCACTGAAGGTTTGGTTGGGGAAGTTATGATAAGTCTCGTATCCTAGTTCTGGCATTTGTATTGATCCAGCAGGTCCAGGGTCTTAGATGATTTGTTCCAGTCTTTCCCTCAGATATTGTACTGTTGGTCTCTAGCATTCAGGTTTCTCTGTTTTTCTCTGATGATCCCATGTAAGTTGATGTTGTTGCTAGAGGATAGAGCTCTGGAGTGCTGCCGGAATAACACAGTTCCTCATGATGTGTCCATTCCAATGAGTTAATGGGTTTGTTTCTTGAGCAAAGAGTTTTTTGTTTACTGTGTTAGTCAAGAAACAAGCTGTAGGTTAGACCATTTCTTGATGATGAGGATTTAAGCATTATCCTCTTAAAAGAAGAATGACAAACCTTTGTATTTCTGCTGTTCAGGAGTTGGACACTTGGAGGAAACGTCTAGCAGTCGGGAACACACCTCCAGGATCCCCAGAAACCTTCCCCGCTGAAGCTGGCCAGAGCATGAATGATCTGATGGCACTGGCAGTCACTCAGAAACCCTGCTCGTTGGAAATAGAAAGATCGTCCTTCCTAGGAGAAGGTAAATCGGGGCTTGTTTGTTCACCCTTCTACACATTTCTTCTGGCAGTATTAATGTGGCCACTGACAAATGTGATCATTACCGGTGAATTCTGTGAGATTCACTTGTTTTTGCAGTATGCTTTGAAGGCCCTCTGCATGCTTACCATGAGCATTTAATGGGAGAGCACAAGGCAATCTAGACTGAATGGGAAATAAGACCTGTTTCTTATCAGTTTCAAAATCATTTTGCTGGGTGGGCACAAAATGGAACTATCCATTTGTCATTTATTCTAAATCGGGGCTATTCATTGGCGCATGTGATGATTGATGCAATTTAAAACTGTATTTTAGTTTAGAATAAATATGTTTTTAAGATGATGATTTTTGATTCCTGATAATTACTACTATTTACTACTACTTAACATTTCTAAAGCGCTACTAGGGTTACGCAGCGCTGTACAATTTAACATGGAAGGACAGTCTCTGCTCAAGGAGCTTACAATCTAAAAGACAAATGTAGAGTTAATCTGATAGGTCAGACAGATTGGGGCAGTCTATATGTTCGAAAGGTTAGGTTCTGAAAGCAGCATTAAAGAGGTGAGCTTTAAGCAAGGATTTGAAGATGGGTAGGGAGGGGGCTTGGCGTAGGGATTCAGGAAGATTGTTCCAGGCATAGGGTGAGGCAAGGCAAAATGAGCGGTCTGACCAGGTATTCAGTGGCATGATCGATGATCCGGATAATGACACTGAAAATCTGGGTATGGACTCAGTTAGCGGGTCTTATCCAGGTATCAACCCCATACTTTTTATACAAATATGAATGATTGCTTCACCATGAGCTTCTAACCATCATTTAATCCCAAGTGTAAATACAATTGAGCAACTTTGTAATCCAAGCTGTTCTGACCAGGGGTGTAGCTACCACTGAGTGAACCCAGAAAAATGCCCTGGGCTGCCTAATGGTAGGGATCACCTGAAGTTGCACCCTCCCTCCCTATCCATCCCCACTGCGCCCAGGTCCTGCATCTGTCAAGCCCCTCACCGATCCTCAAAACGCAGCGTGTCACCAGCAGAGGCTGCAGTGAAAGCAGCCTTTCTCTGGCTGGCAGAGCCTTTCCTCTGCGTGTCCTGCCCACAGGAAGTTGCAATATTGAGGCAGGAGTGCAGAGGAAAAGGTTTGCCAGCCAGAGAGACGCTACTTTTACCGGTGATATGTCTCTGCCAGCCGGTGATGAGCTGCAGTGTTTAGAGGACCAGCGGGGGGTGGGAGGGGTGCTAGAGACCTGGGCACAGAACAGGAGCAAAGCGGAAGAGAGTAGGAGAGATAGTAGTCCTTGGGTGGTGGGGGGGGATGCAAAGGGAAGAGAGAGCGACCTGAACCAAAGGGGAAGGGAGAGAGGAGAGGATGAGTGGAGGGAAGAGAGAGTGAGATACACCAGGGAAGGGAAGAGAGAAGAGAGAATCTGGACATGGGGGGAGGACAGGGACATAGGGGATATGCTGGACAGAACAGATACACAGGAAAGATGGATGGTGAAAATAGAGAAGAAATGTCAAGAGGCAGGAGACTCTGGAGATAGTTGAGAAAGAAAAGCAGAAGAGAGACACTAGGACTAAAGCAATGTTTAGACATTAAAGGTAGGACAAAGGTATTTTTTTCTAACATAGTAAATGACGGCAGATGAAGACCTGTACGGTCCATCCAGTCTGCCCAACAAGATAAACTCATTTACATGGTATGTGATACTTTATACCAGAGTTTGATTTGTCCTTGCCATTCTTAGGGCACAGACCGTAGAAGTCTGACCAGCACTGTTCTTGTACTAAGTTCTGAAGCTAATGTCAAACCCCTTAAAATTTACACTCCAGCCCATCCCTATCTATTCAGGGCGTAGACTGTAGAAGTCTGCCCAGCACCGGTTTTGCATCCCAATTACCTGCATTGCCTCCTAATTGTAATATGTTATCTTTTGGAAATGTGCCTCCCCCCCTTGGTCCCCATTATCCAAGGAGCAATGGTGTTAAGGGGGCCCATCTCAATTTTTCCACCTAGGGCTCATTCGGTCCTAGCTACGCTTCTGATTCTGACCCTCCATGGTGCAGGCTACAATCTGTGGATTTTTAATATGCCATCTGAGATCTTCAACTAGCTCCTCATATGACTTCATAATTATTTTATTTTCATTTAGCTCATACCATTTCAGTAGTAGCTCACAGTGAGTTACGTTCAGGTACTCTACATATTTTCCTGTCCTCAGAGGGCTTATGATCTATCTGGCTGATATTCTGCTGGTAACAGTGTCGTTAGGTCTGTTGCCAGCTATGTTCCTGGATATTCAGTGTCGGGCATTGATTATATGGTTACAGGTTGACCGTAAAGCTTATGTGTGTAAGTGCAATATTCAGCCCTTAGCATCGTAAGTTGAACCTCTTAAAGACAGGACTACAATTTATGCGATCCAACTTAAGCGGTTACCTTTTGCAGTCAAGGGCTGAATATCATCATTTAACCACTTAAGGGCCACTCCTGGAATGCTCACAAGTTACTCTGGTGAAACAGAAGTGATAGAGGCTAGTGGCACTTTATTAAGTAACCACTTCATTGAGACATGAACTTTTGATGCATCTTTATTTTATTTATTTTTTTTAGGGTTATTTACCACCTTTTTGAAGAAATTCACCCAAGGCAGAGTACAACAAGAATAAGTCAAACATAGGCAACAGACAATTACAGCAGTAAAAATATTCAAACCACAATACAAAGCATACCACAGTATATTACAAAAGAAAACAGGAAGGTGGGAGGGGGGGTTGGGTTGGAGGGGGGGGGGGGGGGGGGGAGGGGGCGGAAACAGGTCAATTTACCAGCTGTACGGTTCATGCATGGTATCTTATTGTTTGTATATTGGCAATATTGAGTAAGTTATGTTGTTTAACTTTGAGTTATCAATAAAGTTAAATAAAAAAAAAGAAAGAAAACATTTGAATAGACAGCATAGAGTGAAAGCAATGATGGAACATATAGATAGATAAGGTAGAATAACAGGAGTAAGAAAAGAAGGTACTAATTTAAGAAAGTTGCACATGAAGTCAGAGAAGTGCTTGAATATTAATGTACAGGGAGGTGAGCTTTTTCAAATGAATGAAAACTCTGTAATGAGAGGGCATAGGATGAAGTTAAGAGGTTATAGGCTGAGGAGTACTCTAAGGAAATACTTTTTCACGGAAAGGGTGTTGGACGCGTGAAATAGCCTCCCAGTGGAGGTGGTGGAGACAAGGACTGTGTCTGAATTTAAGAAAGTGTGGGACAGGCATGTGGGATCTCTTAGGGAAAGGAGGAGATAGAAGATGCTGAGGATGAGCAGACTGGATGGGCCATTTGACCCTTTTCTGCTGTCATGTTTCTATGTTTCTATCTTAGCTAGAGTAGGAATGGATAAACATGTCCTGCTACAGTATGTGCAGCCAGTGTCACTTCTTGCGTGTGTGTGACTAGTAGTTAGTTAGTTAGTTCTTCCATTAAAGACCTGGTTGAAGAGTCAAGCTTTCACCTGCTTCCTGAGTAGAGACAGTCTTGTGTTAAGGGAGTGGGGTCTACTCCAGAGAAGGCTCGCTTGCGGGTATCACATCGTGTGATGTCCTTTGGAAAGGCTGAGGTTAGGGATACTTTTTGGGACGACATTAGTATCCTTGGAGGTGTGTAGAGGGCGATCCTGTGTTTCAAGTGCTCTGGGCCGTTTCCTTTAAGAGATCAGACATAGGTTTAAATTTAACCTCTGTATACGATGAAGTGGACCCTAGTCCTCAAAAGCTCAGGCCTCAATAAATTGTTTACTCTATAAGGTACCACCAGGGGCTGTCATTTAAGCTGCCTGGTGTGTTACATTATACTTGAGGTACTTAAACCAGATCACTAAAAAATTAATCTCTCAGCCCAGCAATGCTACTAACGGGTACTTTTTACTCATCTTACATGTCAAATTGTGTGGAAATGTATACAAGAATATGCAGGAGGTTACAAAAACCAATTCTTGCTTACAGAAAGATCTCCTTACCTGGAAATGGCTGTGACTAAAGCCAGTGACCGTGGAAATAGCTGGGCAAGTCTCACACCCGACTGCTCTCCGCCATCACCAGACACAGCACTGAATAATATTGTGAAAGTAATTCGACCACAGGTCAGTCCTGCATGATTTCACTATAGCTATTTTGAAAAAGGGGTAATAGAAACGTGTTTAGTGATTTGTAGTCACCCTCCTGAACGTTCACTTGTTAAAACTGTGAAAACAGGAAGTTTCTTATCCCTTTGTGGACTGATTCTGTCAAGTGTTTAGTGAAATTGGAAGACTGGAAAAGAGGAGAGAAGAAGGGAACTGAGACCTTGCTGCTGTAGTAATAGAAACAGAAGTCACCAAGTGAAGTCCCGGATAATGAGTATCACTGTGATGTTCTGTCATGCCCTGGCGATCATTAAAGAAGATTTGGGGAATAGGAGGGAGGGCAGGTAGACATTCAGATGCAGAGACTTTACCACTTGTACTCATGTGGCTAAAATCCTAAGTTTTCCCAAAATGGTTGATATGGGTAAAATCTGTCTTGGCTATGAAATCAGCTGTCTAAAGACCTCCCTCTCACTGCATGTGTCCGTTTACCCATGCGGGGGTGGGGTTTTATTCAGGTCTCCCTGCAGGAAATGCAGGTGACAGACTTTACAGTCACTCCAAAAAGTGTTGCTGTCAACCCTGAAATATATAATTTACTAGGTGAATCAGGACTTAAACAATTCATCTGTTATTTTCACATGCACATAACAAGCAAAAACAAAAGGAAAAAGTAAAACTGGAAAAGATTCCCAAGGTTTTTAACTCTTGAAGTCTTTCTCTCCATTCTCCTTTCCTCCTCAGTTCCTGGATGATCCTTAGAAGGACTTCTCTTTGTTGTTCTCCACAATTAAACATTTCTTTATCTGGGATCTGCATCAACACTTCACATACTCTGGTGTGTGAAATACACCCCCCCCCCCAAAATGTCAAAAACTCTCTTGCCAAATAATCTTGCTAGATGTCCTCTCTCCCAGTATCTGCATTTGTGATATGCATGTCTGCTTTCGGCTGTAATCCTGTGTCCGCCAGCTGGTAATAAATCTTCAGCAGAAACCCTTTACATTGCCAGTTCTGTCCCCCAGATCCCTCACTTCTCATAGGTACTCTGCAGTCTCATCCTCAATGATCTTTACAGGTGAAAGGATGGACAAAACTTTCAGACCACCTCTATACTTGACCAGGGACTAAGTCATCACCCAAAGCCCTAGTGATTCAGGAGCTCAGCACCCCATCCAAGCCTCTGTGTACCCCCTTTCCCAAGATTTTGATAAACTCAACAATCCTGATCAGCTCAACACCACCTCTCCCAAAATAAATTGGGTAAAAATGCAAATTGAGCAGTAGCATTTTATATTGAAAAGTTAGTTTCATAGATGTATAAAGTATGTAATGAGAATTTCTAAAAGCTTTTCACCTGATTAAATGGGCTATTTGAGAACTGCCCCCTCCCACCTTTACCTGTGGGATGAAGGACGTGTTTATATTTGCTTTAACTGCAGTTCCTCTCTTCTGAACTTCAGAAGTTACTGCTCTACTCTGTCTAATGGTTATTTATTTATTTATACATTCTTGTATTCCACTGTTATCCAAAAACAAATTTCGGTTCAAAGTGGCTTACAGTTTACATTTGGGTGGAGTTACATTAGTGTATTACATTTGTGACGTAGAGAGGTTGTCCATAGTTTATGTGGTTAGTTGTAGAGTGTTTTGAATAGGTAGGTTTTCATAGCTTTTCTGAACAGGAGATAATCAGTGATACGTCTAATGGCTTTTGGTATTGAGTTCCACCATTTGGAACCCAGGCAGCTGAATCCTGCTGTGTACATGGTTTTTTTGTAAGTTATGTTTCTGCAGTTGGGTAGGTGGAGAAGTAAGTAGCTTCTGGTTTCCGGGTTTGCATTTCTTAGAGATAGTTCGATCAGGTTTTGCATGTATTCTGGTGTCATTCTGAATAATATCTGGAAAATGAGGGTGTGGGCTTTGAGGATTAGTCTTGCCTTGATTGGCAGCCAGTGTAGTTGTTTGAGTAGTGGAGTTGCTCTTTCGTATTTTGACTTTTTAAATATTAGTCTCGCTGCCGTGTTGGATGGTTTGTACTGATTTTAGTGTGTTTTCCTTGCATCCTACGTATGCTGCATTGCAGTAGTCTAGGTGGGATAGTATCGTCGCTTTATCATTATGCTGAATTTTTTTCTGGGAAAGTAGTCTCTTATCCTTCTTAGTTTCCGTAGTGTTCTGAAACATGTTGATATTATCACTGATATTGGTTTTCCAATGATAGATGTTTATCTAGGATGATTCCCAGTATTTTTAGTTGTGTTTCGATTTGGTATGTTTAATTGTTGATTGTGAATGTTTGGTAGGTTATGGGGTTGTGCGGGTTGTTTAGAACCAGGAATTTAGTTTAGTCCCTGTTTAATTTAAATTAGAATGTTGTTGCCCAGTTTTCCATGAGGTCCAGGCCTGTTTTGACTTTGTTCAGTATTTCAGTGATGCTGTTGTTAAAAGGTATGTAGATTGTTATATGTTAGTGTATATGAATGGGTTAAAACCCTTGCTTCCAATTTTTTCCAAGTGGTGTCATCATTATGTTGAACAGTATTGATGATATTTGAGATCCATGTGGTACCCCACTTTCTGGAATCCAGGAAGCTGAAAACTGATTGCACATCTTTACGATGTAAGATCTGGTTCTTAGGAAACCATTGAACCATGCCACGACTGCCCCGCATATTCCCATGTTGTCGAGTAGGGTCATAAGTGTTGTGTGGTCTACTAGATCGAACGCACTTGACGTGTTGAATTGTAGTAGTACAATGTTTTGTCCTCTGCTTATTAGTACATAAGTACATAGGTATTGCCATACTGGGAAAGACCAAAGGTCCATCAAGCCCAGCATCCTGTTTCCAACAGTGGCCAATCCAGGTCACAAATACCTGGCAAGATCCCAAAAAAGTACAAAACATTTTATACTGCTTATCCTAGAAATAGTGGATTTTCCCCAAGGCCATTTAATAATGGTCTATGAACTTTTCCTTTAGGAAGCCGTCCAAACCTTTTTTAAACTCCGCTAAGTTAACCGCCTTTACCACATTCTCTGGCAATGAATTCCAGAGTTTAATTACATGTTGACTGAAGAAATATTTTCTCTGGTTTGTTTTACATTTACTACTTAGTAGCTTCACTGCGTGCCCCTAGTCCTAGTTTTTGGAAAGTGTAAACAGATGCTTCACATCTACCCGTTCAACTCCACTCATTATTTTATAGACCTCTATTGTATCTCCCCTCAGCCATCTTTTCTCCAAGCTGAAGAACCCTAGCCCTAGCCGCTTTAGCCTTTCCTCATAGGGAAGTCGTCCCATCCCCTTTATCATTTTTGTTGCCGTTCTCTGCACCTTAGGCTTCTGAACTTGGTTATCAGGGTGGTTAGGACCGTCTCCATGCTGTGTTGTGGTCTGAAGCCTGATTGGGAGTTGTGGAGGATTGAGAATTGTGTCAGATATTCTGTTAGTTGCTGTGTTACTAGGCCCTCTGTTGTTTTGGTCAGTAGTAGGCCACTGGTCTGTAGTTTGTGATGCCGTTGATTTTGCTAGTTGTGTTTTAGGTATTGAGGTGAATACTATGTTTCCTTTGTCTGTTGGGAATCGCCCTTTTGTAAACATGTGTGTGATGTATTTGGTAAAGCATTCGATGAACCAGGCTGGTGGGTCCTTCATCATGTAGTTAGGATAGTTATCTAGTATGCATCGTGCGTGTGTGTATTTTGTTAGTAGTGATCTTATTGTGTCTGGTTTGGGGTTTTTTGTTTCACATTCTTGTAGGAAGTCTATGATGGTTGTCTATGGTTTTGTTAAACATGATCTTGTCTTCGTTATTTTGTGTTCAAAATATTTTGCAAGCTCATCTGCCGTTGGTAGTGCTTCTGTTGATGTTAGGACATCGTGGGTTTTCAGTAAGTTGCTCATGAGCTCAAATAGTTTTTTCATGTTGCTCTTTTGTTATGCTGGGGCCCTTCCCTTTTAAACATCATTTAATACAAAGTTTCAATTATTTTGTTTTTTAAATGAACTAAATTATGTCAGGTTTTTGGGTCCTCGTAAGGAGCAGTTGAAGGCAGCAGTTAAATTAGCAGGCAAAACCAGATTTGCATCCTCACAACTGAGAACTAATGTGGGTCCCCCTGTAATTATAAGGGGAAAAGCTATCAACATGGGCTACCATTAAGACAGGTTATTTTACAACTAACTTGTACTATTTTAGCACAGATCCAATTTTATGCAATCAGACCTAGTTAACTGGGGTTAACAGTAAAATATGCTGTTTTAACAGTAGCCCACATTGATAACTTCCCCTTTACTAAAAAAAAAAAAAAAAAGAAAGAAATGTCCATAGAAATCGAAACCACTGATATATGTAATAAAAATGAGCCGAGTATAGGACAGTCAAGACATTGTGACATCACTGATGAGGTTGGCTGTTATTGGTAGAACGAGGCATTATGACATCACATATCAACTCCGGTTAACAGAGACTGAAACTCTTTATACTAAGGGGGAAAGTTATCAACATGGGCTACTGTTAAGACAGATTATTTTACACTAACTTATGCTATTTTAGCACAGGTCCCTTTTTAGATCTACTTACTAAATAACTGGTATTAACAGTAAACTAATCTGTTTTAATGGTAGCCCACATTGGTAACTTCCCCTCTTAATTAAAGAAAAAAGAAATGTCTATAGAAATGGAAATCACTGCTCTATGTAATAAAAAATGAGCCAAGTATAGGACTATCTAGCCATTGTGACATCACTGAGGAGGTTGGCTCATTGGTGGAAAGAGACATTATGACATCACAATATCAGAGCTGAGCCAAGTATAGGGCAATGAAGCCATTGTGACATCACTGATGAGATTGGCTCATTGGTGGAAAGAGACATTATGACATCACAATATCAGCTCTGGTTACCAGAGACTGAAACTCTTCATATTAAGGGGGGAAGTTATCAACATGAGATACCGTTAAGATAGCACAGATTAGTGATAAAATAACCCATTTTATGCAATGAGATCTACTTACTAATAACTGGGACTATCAGTAAAACAGTGGCGTAGCCACAGGGGGCTGGGGCCCACCCAACAGTAGCACACGTTTAATGGTAGCTGGGGGGATCCCATTCTCCGCCAGCTGAAGATTTTCCCCTGATGGTAATGAAAACGCTATTCTCCACGACACCGGCACCTGCGCATGCTCAGTTTTCAGCGCATGCCTGCTGCAGACTGCCAAGGTGGAAAGAAGTGTTTTCCCACCAGCTGAGATATTTTTGGGTGGTAGGTGAAGGGGAGAACACTTGGGGCCCACCCACTTCTTGCCTAGGCCCACCTAAAATCTGTTGTCTGGCTACGCCCCTGCAGTAAAATAGCTCACATTGATAACTTCCCCCCTAAGTGTCTTAGTTCTACATGACATTAAATCACTGCTCCCATGATTGAGACCAATTTGATGTTTTCCTCTCTGGATCTTCTAAATTGGTGGTTCTCAAGCAAATCCTCAGGACACACCCAGCCTGTCAGGATTTCTGGATGTTCATTATGAATAATCATGAGATAGATCTGCATACACTGTCTTGTTCACATTCTTTGTGGGACACTGCTGGGTGTGCCCGAGGACAAGATTGAGAATATCTGTTTAGATCAATGGCTAAAACCAGTTCAATTCTTCTATTAGTGTCATATGGTTCAGTAGTTTACCGATCCAGTCTGATTTAAAGCTCCAACCACTGAAATACAGTTAGTTCCCCAGTATTTCAAACTGAATTAACACTCCCATAAGTAAAAGTGGATCAGTTGTCCCAGAGTTTCAGTGGATCTCTGCTCCCACACTCAGACCTGCTGGATTAACACCGCCATGAGTAAAAGTGGATCATTCCTTCTGCATTTAAGCTTCTTTTTTCTATAATGCTGGTCTGGCCACTGCATTCAGCTGCTCCTCCCGGGGTCTGAACTCTGACATAATAAGTAAGTAAGCTTTCGTGATTTTATTTTTAGTTCGAATAATTTTTCTCAGCCCAAGCAACGAGTGTCTTTACAGTCGTCGTCTGAGGGGCAACGGATGAACCAGAGCCAGGAATTCTCTGAGGTCAGCTCATCAATGGGATATGGTAGCATCACCTCCAACAGCCCCGTCTGTTTCACTAAGCATTCCCTGGGCTCAGGGGACTTCATCGTAGAAGACAACGCTCTCACGGGTAAGACACCGCTCCGACTTTAGTTGGTGTGCCGTTAGAATAATTAAAAAAAAAGTCAGTCACAGAAATGATAATGAAGCAGAGAGAGTGGTCCAGATTGGAGACATATTGGCGGGGGGGGGGGGGGGGGGCAGGGGAAGTGAGGAGGTGGAGTGGGTAGTGGGAGAGTTGGGGAGGGGGGTAGTGTTGATTGTATAGAGTTTTTGGTTGATGATTAATATCGCTTATTAATGCCATGGTCTTGTTCCTGTAAACTTCAGTTAAAAATTTAAAAAGAATTAAATAAATAAAACAAAATATCTCTCTCTCATGTAACATCATTACCAAATCTGAGATTACTGGTGTTAAAGGAATTTAGGGGTCCTTTTACTAAGCTGTGGTGAAAAGAGGGGGAGGGGGGGTCTTCACCCCCTCTCTTTACCATGGCAGTAAAAACTCCATTTTTTTTATTTTTTCTATTAATGGTCATGTGCTAATGTTGCTGTTGGTGTGGTCTGTTTTTAAAAATTACCGCAGGAGCTGTAAAGGGCTCCTGCGTTATCCATGTACTAACCAGTTAGCATGTAGTAATGTAGATGAGCAAAATGGTTAGCAAAGGAATATGCAACTCTTTGCCCCTGATGCCTCCACAAAAAATACAGAAAATTATTTAGGGCCCCTTTTACAAAGCAGCCGTACCCATACTGCTGTTTAGCCATGTGTCATTTCGGCACTCAGGAGCCCGGAAGTAGGGCCTGCCCCCAGCCTCGTGCGCCATTTCCGGAGCTTACAAAATATTTTTTATTTTAGTGTTGGGGGCTTACCTGGCAGTAATTGGGGCCCCTACTGCCTTCTAAACAGGAGAAGGTAAGGGCACCCCTGGGAAATGGCCGCACAGGAAGTGGTTCACCCGCCCAGCCATTTCCTTTAAAAAAAGAAAAAGCCTTTTCACCGGCTGCAGTAAAAGGGGGCCTTGGTGTATGGTAATCCATGCATTGATACTACCGCAGGGCTTTTTACCCGCAGCTTTGTAAAAGGGGCCCTTAGTTCGCGCTGTCAGCACGCACACATTCAAACAGTACCATGTGATGCTGTAGCGCGTCCTACAGTCGGCCATTTTTTGGTGTCTTAGGTGCACTTTAGCGCCTAACACGGCTCAGTAGAAGTTAGAAGCTGAATTGTGGCCAGTGACTGCGGTTAACAGTTTTGCCAGGGTGAGGTGCTGGAGGAGCTGAAGTTACCAAATGGATTTCTCTGCTGGAGATATTTGTATATGGAGAAGAGAAATCCGCGTGCTGTGGGGGTGAAGTCTGTAAATTGGCACCAAAAAAACCTGCTTAAATGCTATTCTATAAGTCAGGCCTAAAGTTAGACGCAGTTTATAGACTCGTGCTTATGTCGTGGAGATCGCATGTAAATTTAGGCTGGTCTGTTTGCATCAGTGAAAACATGGTGCAAATGCCCCCGCTTGAATTTATTTTCGGAACCCCCTTATTCCATAATTGTGCGCGTATCTCAAAACCACGCCCACGATCCACCCCGAACCGTCCAATACCCTCCCATTTACGTGCCCCCTTTTTCAGGACGCATGTAAAATTTGGGTGTGTTCATCTTAATTGATTCTAATTAGTGCCAAGAATTGCTTTTTTTAAGTCAATTACTGTTATTAATTGGCTCATTATTCAGTTAAATTTATGCGCACAATTTTTGGCAACTTTTATAAAGTTAGGGGATGTATGTGAATGAGAGAGAATCCCACAGGGATCCAGGGACATATCAGTTTGTGAGGGTCAATGAATTAAATCTTCCATTGAATTAAAACGGATTATGCTGTATCAGCACAGGAGAGGAGGCAGAGAAATAGTTACCGGGGGTCTCCCTTCTTTCTCATAATTTTTTATAGTAATCCACAACATTGTCTTGGAAAGGTGGGTGGGGGGGTTAAATCAAAGGTGGATTTTCAAAAGCACTGGTGGAGGTGACAGCAAGACCAGCCATGTATGTTCCTTTTTGTACAAGTCTGAATTGCTTTGAACAGATAATTTGACTGTCCCTGCACATTTCTGTTCTTCAGTTTCTCAGAGATACCCCTTGTGTAAATTGTTCCTCCAGGCCTGGTTTTCTTAAATCATATGTCCTGTATAACATAATCTAGGCCAGGTATATGCCCACCTATCTGCCCAACTTCTTCTTCACCTCTGGTATGTTTGCTGTCAGCTCCATAATCAATGCTCCTAGATCGCACTTCACTTTTCGGATATCCTCCTGCAGCCTTTGTGTATCCTCTTTGGTGATCTGATCTTCAGAGCCCAGTCTCGCCATCAGCCTCCCTCTCTGTGGTGCCATCTGCCGCCATGCTGCCAAGCATGCCTCTGGCGTCCTCCTTCAGCACAGCTGCTTTTCCGTCACAATAAAGCAATGCTTTAGATCTTGCAGCTTTTTCCTTTGCTCCCCTGCATATGGCTCTGCTAATTCCTGATCACCTCTGTCTCCCAATGTAGCTGGATTTAGTAAATGTGTCAGAGAACGCAGCTCCTAACCCCACGGAAACTAATGCTAGTTCACTTGTAGCTCTGTTCTGCAAGGTAATTGCAATCAGACTGTATAGATTTAAGTTTGTGGAAGTTTTCCTTTCATATCTGCACTTAAAATTAGCATCCTCTCAATTGCTGTTAGAGTTCAGCTTATAAGTTTTATGAAAATAGGGATTAAAAAAAATATATATATAGGTGACATTTATATGCCACATTATCCCAAACAACTTTTGCAATAAACAATATAGGATACATAACAGAGAACAATGCATAAGAAAGTAATTTGTTGTAAGAATCCAATTTTACAATACAGTATCATAAACATACTGGGATAACTATGGATGTTTAACATTTAGAAGATCTATTATGAATGAGAAATTGTACATGAAGCAAAGAGAAAGTTAATGGTAAATAGAGTAATAACCAATTCAGGTAATAATTCATTGTTTGAGATATGGTTGTTGTTTTTGAGGGTTTGTTTGAATAGGAACGATTTGAGGATTTTGCGGAATCTAGTACATTCCTGTATTTTTCTTATTTTGGGTGGGAAGGAGTTCCAGCATTTGGTTCCTAAGTAAGTGAAGTCTGCAGAGTGGACAGTTTTTTGTAGATCACTTTTTTGCAGTTTGGGGTGTGTGGTCTGAGATAGTTTCTTGCCTCATATTTAGTGTCTCTTTGAGGTAAGTTTATTAATGGTACCATATAGTCTGGAGCTGTGAGCCAGACTTTTAGGACCAGGGTGGAAATGAAAAAGCATAGAAATGAACCATTGTTAGATGAAACCCAATCATAGGAGCCGACTGTGTGGGTGCTTGAGCTCCCCTAATATTGAGAAAATTTCATGTATGTGTTCAGGGAGGGGTTATTTCCCTTGGGCTTAGCACCCTCAATAATTTTAGAAATGTTGGCTTCTGTGAACCCAGTTATTATTGTGAAAAATACCTGACTTGAGAATTTCTAACATGCGTAATTCCCATTTTGCATAATGATTTCGGAAGAAGTCTTTCCTGAGGGAACTCTCAGGAGATTGCTGTATTCCCACTCACTTTGCTGGTCTGCTTCACGGGTCTTCTCCATCCTGTGAATCAGTTGAAGATCTCTTCCATGTCTACAGCAGATGCCAGTGGGACAGAGCCAGAGAAGAGCAGCAGGGATCGCAGCTCGGCTTTTCCCTGGATCCGCAGCAAGGAAGCACGGACATCGCTTCAGAGATCAGCGAGCTTGCAGCTGTGCATAGAACTGTATATCATACCACTCAGCCTCCAGCTCGCACAGAGAGAAAAGGCAGTGCGCAGTGTTGGCTAATTAATACCAGACAGCCTTGGCAACAAGTTCACACCCTGGGGATAGATCCCTCCGTGCCAAAAGCAATGCTCAACCTGAAGCTGTTGAAAGAGGTTTCCAAATCAGAGTCGGACCTTATCTCCTACCCCTTGCCAAAAACAGAAATAGAGGCAACTCAAACAAATTCCGAGACCAAGAGGAGTGCTGTAGCCATCGATCGTCCTTTACTTTGGAATGGGAAGAAGTAAGTGGGGGCTTTGGCACACGAGCACTAAGAGAGAATCTCGGAGGGGAGCAGTGTAAATCCCGCAGGGAGGTCATAGCACACGCCACAACCCACGATAACAGACCACACAGAGCAGACGCTCCGACACTCCTTTTGTAGAACTTCAGGTTGTAGGGTTTATGTATTTTGCAGATGCTCAAGGTTCCACACTGGCCCAGCACAGTAATCTCGAGACAAGATAATAGGAGAGAACTGGGCATCGCAGGGGGTTGGAGGATTTAAGAGAGAAATGGGGGTCATCACGGGGTAGGGTGGAGGTCCTGCATTAATAGTCCACCCTAGACACTAGAAAACCTATTGTTTGTAATTAGAGAATGACACAGGGACAAAGTTTGTCCCCATCCTCGCCCTGACCCATGGGTTCTATCTCTGTCCCCGCCCCATCCCCACGGGCTCTGTCCTCATCTTCAGAAGCCTTAAACACTTATGATTTTATATTTAAAACAGCTGTGCAACTGCTGTTTATAAATCACAAACAGAAAACAAAATAATAATGAGCAACTATAATAACCCTCTCCCACCACCACCCTTTACCCTTCCAACCCCAACAATAGGTAACTTCTACTACCCCAAGGAATCCTAATCCACCCTGTTAAAATGTCCAGGGGTACAAAATACAACCCGTTCTGCATGCCCTAGAGGGGAGAAATATGCCCTATGAAGCACTGTTATGATTTTTAATTTGTGGATTAATAATGTCATCAAGAGTCTCGGGATTCAGTCCAGCTCTCCTGTCTTCCACAGTCCTTCCTACAATCGAAGATGTCTTCTTAGAAGATGTGCTGGTAGCAGGATGTACAGGATCCCTCATGCAAATTTTGCTAGTTGTGGCCAGCGTGTTTGCTTGGTTTTCCAAAAAATCAAAATATCATCGCCTGCATCACTCAAACATAAATAACAGTCCAGTTCATCAACAGGCTTCAAAGTAGAAAATAACATGAGGGCAAAGTTTCTCCCCGTCCCCGCGGACTCTGTCCCCGTTCCTGTCCCTGCGGTCACTGCAGTTCCCCGTCCCGTGCCATTCTCTAGTTTCTAATAATTGCCGGGTCATTATTAAAACAATATGGTAATTAAGTAATTGGCAAATAATTGGAGATGAATACCAGTAATTGCCATTAACAAGCACTTATGGGTGTTAATTTGCCATTGTGCGCGTGACATTCTTACACCCTATTCTATAAATAGACGCCCAAATTCTCTCATGCGTGAACGCAAAGGAAGCGTGTATGTGGGAGGAGCATGGGAGTGTCAGGGGCGTTCTGACTATTCTTGTATGTTGCATTTACGCTTCAACTGCCACATTTAGGCTCCATCTTTTATGCCAGCAATAGTGGTCATGCCTAAGGTTTGGCCTGTAACTGCAACTTACACCGGTATTGTAGAAAAGATTTGGCGTGCAACGCTGTGGTTATAGAATATTAGCTTACTGCTTGGATTTTTGGCGTCTAATTTTTAGTGACCTTTATTGAATTTACCCTCTGGGGGCTAGAATCAGTGAATGGCACTCAAAATTCATTGCCCATATTCTATAGCAGGCGTTCTGGGATTGGCTCTCTTTACCGAATAGCGCATAGTGCCGGGATCTGCACTCAACTTTGAATATGAGGCGTTACACCAACTGAAACCAGGTGTAAATCCCAGCACATAAGTTGTGCACAGATCCGCACTATCAATGATACTGTGCACATTTGAAAGGAACGCCCCCCCCGACCCGCCTATGCCCCTCCCATGGCCACACCCCTTTTGCAGATCCATGCAGAACACTTAGGTGCTATTCAGTAACTGAGCACATAAGGGTGTTTCCGCACAGATCTGCTGTTTCTGCCCCGTTTGGTAGAGAATGTGGTAAAAGCAGTTAGCTTAGCAGGTTTAAAAAAGGTTTGGATCATTTCCTAAAAGAAAAGTCCATAAGCCATTATTAAGATGGACTTGGGGAAAATCCACTGCTTATTTCCAGGATAAGCAGCATAAAATCTGTTTGCTGTTCTGAGATCTTGCCAGGTACTTGTGACCTGGATTGACCACTGTTGGAACAGGATGCTGGGCTTGAGGGATCTCAGTCTGTCCCAATTTGGCAATGCTTATGTTCTTAGGTTGGGCAAAGGTTGTGGGCAAGAGGAGAGCTTTGGGAATTTTGTGTGCCCCTCTGCTGAGAGGATGAATCTGAACTCACCACACTGAACTCGTGTCCTTTTCTAGGTTTAACTGCATCTGTTCGTCTTTTCTCCCTGCAGATTGATAAAATCATAAACTCCATAGATGCTGGAATAAGCAACACACTGGAAACCCCACATATATCAGGTAAGGGGCAGGTAATAACACTGTAAACGATAAAAAAAAGGCAGGTGGAAAATTATTCTCCAGCTTCTGGAAGGCAATAAATTCAGCAGAAAGAAATGTGCAGCTATTAATCTCCAGGAGGTTTGCACCTGGGGTGAAACAGAAGAATACAAGACATTTCACACAATTTTTCCTGCCGAAGTTTATGTGCAAATTTTCTCCTCCAACAATTACTTATCCCTGTTCTGCAGGGGAGGTTTTTTTTTATTTTTTTGGGGGGGGGGGGGGGGGGGGGGGGACTTGGTAAGGCTGCCACTGTCACTCACTGAAATTATCATGATTAGTTTCCTGGCTACAGACTTTTCAATTAATAGCATAGCAATGTAGTCAATGACAGCAGATAAAGATAAATATGATTCATCTAGTCTGCCCAGATATGGCTAGACTTGTAGCTGCTGCTCTCTGCTGTTTACACCCCCTCTATACCTTTAAATTAGGGTTGTACCTGCAGCTCTGTGTAAGTTACACCCCTCCATGCTTTTGTTTAGGGATTGTGCAAATTGAGCACACAAAGTCCATAGTGCACAAGTGAAAATGGGTGTTGACCTAAGAGAGAGATGGGCTGGGCAGGGGTGTGCATGGCATGTATGTTCATGGGTTAAGGAATATTGTCAGTTACACGCCTGACAGCAATTAGACGCAATCGCTTACACTAGGCATTGAGCTAGCATAACTGCTCGCAGCTAAAGTTCAGCTCATAACTGCGGACATATGAACTATTCTATAATGGTCATTATGCACATCAGTGATGTAGCCATGGGTGGGTCGGAGCCCACCCAATTTGGGCTCAGGCCTGCCCGAAATTTCATCTCCTTTAGTGTGGTTGGCGGGAATCCCCAAGCCCCACCAGCCGAAGACCTCCTTCCTGTCAAATGAGCTTACTTCTTGGTTGCCATCAACAATGTCCCTGAGCCGGTGCTGCCAGCCACAGGTCCCTCCACCGTCGCATGCTTAGTTTTCGCGTGGTGTCTGGAAGCAGCAGTTCGGGGACAGTGTTGGTGGCCGACCAAGAAGTAAACTCGTTTGGCGGAAAGGAGGTCTTCGACTGGTGGAGCTTGGGGATCCCCACTAGCACAGGTATTTAATTTAATTTGGGAGGGAGGGGAAGCAGAAGTTACATTTGGGTTTTGCTTTGAGCAGGGGGGTGGGCACAACATTTTGGCCCACGCACTTGATCTTGGGCCGCCCTAAATCAGCTGTCGGCTACGCTACTGGAATGCATAATTGCCATTGTGGAATTTCCGCTTCGGGTTCATCGTCCCTGATGCCTAACTTTACACAACCTATAGAGAATTATCCCCAAGGTGTCTGAAGAGTGACCTGAGATCCACAGGTGCTTCATGTCTACACCAGAATTAGCTAATTGTGGCTCAGTCCATAGCCTCCATCAACCACTTGAACTGGTGACGTGAGTGTCATGATGCTGGAAGGAGCAGCAGATCATCCAGAGCTCTGATTGCTTTGCAGTTGCTGTGTGTTGCCAATCAGGAGGGTTTGGACCTAGACTCCAGATTTCCTTAATGAAAGGTGGGTCCAAGCAAGTCAAGTTACGTAATGGAAGTTTGATATGACAGAAACAGTTAAATATCTCAGGCCAGTGCTAGACATGACGGTGCCCAGGGCAGATGCTAGGGAGGGGCCCCAAAGCTTCTTTGCAGATTGTCCCTCTTTCAAGTTTAGGCAGCTTTGGGGCCCCCAGTGACATGGGGGCCCAGGGCAATTACCCCTAACTCCGACCCTGCACAGGCCTTTTTCAATGGAAAGAAGGCCCTGGAATGAGGTTGAAATGAGGTAGACTCATGAAACATTCCTTACAGAGAGGCTGGTGGATGCACAACCTCACAGTGGGAAAGTAGAGACTAGGACAGTATCAGAATTCAAGAAAGCCAGGGAAAAGCAAAGAGGATCTCTGAGGGGACAAAAGGCGTTGTAGAGGCTCCACTGTTGGTTTAGATGGGCTACTCACGGGGAAATTCTATGCAAAAAATGTTTTAATTCTGTGCAAAATTTGAAAATTCTGCACACAATATTTCAAAATTCTGAAAAATTCTGCTTAGTTTATTTGTAGTGCTTTTGTGTCTTTCCTCCCCTGCTGCTTCATCACTCTCCACCCTGCACATACATACTCTTTCTCTCCCCCCCCCCCCCCGACCCAACACAATATCCCTGCTTCTCCTTCTTCCCTCTCAGGCACCTCCCTCACTTTTCCTTTACCACCCCTTCTACATACCCTCCACCTCTTATTCTTTCTCCTTCTTTCAGGCACACACCCCAGGCGTTCATTGTTCCCCCCCCCCGCCCACCATACACACCCTCAAGGTTGATCCTACACACCAGAGGCAGACCCTTCCCCACCCTTACAGCACACATTCAAGCTTGCTCTCCCACCCCCTTGTAGGACGACCAGCCTGCTGCTCCATAAAACTCTACTCCCCTTGGTACATACTTTACTGAGTTTATTTATTTAGTTATTTAAAATATTTATTATCCTCACAATCCAGAAGTACTTGGCAAGAAACAAATCAACATACAATAAAATATAATCCAAAAATAAAAATAAAACATATCACAACACAACAAAACACTTACATACAGAAAATATACTCACTAGACCATAAATATAATGCTCTCCAAAGATCTCCCCTGCCCCAACCATGTGGCAAGAGGGGGAGGAGGAGGTGAACAGCTCCACATCATGCCTTGTCCTCTTCTGTGGCCCTGGGCCTGACTGTTCATTTGAACTGTGGGGGGCTCTATACAGCTGTGATCTTTCTGAAGGAGGAGGGCAGGGCTCCCGAGAGACTGGGCCGGGCCCGGGGCAAGGCCGTCCCTGGGACCCTGCCTCTGCCGCGGGCCCCCCCCCCCCCGAGGTCGTCGTCATTGCCGCCCCCCTCCGTCCACCACCGGGCCCGGCCCCCCTGAATTCAAATCATAGCGCCTCACCTCGACCTCGCACCATGTGAAAGAAGCGCAGCAGCGGCAGTCTGCAGATCGCCTCCCTTCGGGCCTTCCCTCCCTGTGTCCCGCCCTTGCGCAAGTAACATCAGACGAGAGCGGGACAAAGGGAGGGAAGGCCCGAAGGGAGGCGATCTGCAGACTGCCGCTGCTGCGCTTCTTTCACATGGTGCGAGGTCGAGGTGAGGCGCTATGATTTGAATTCAGGGGGGCCCGGCCCGATGGTGGATGGAGGGGGGCGGGTGGAGGGGACTGCGGCGCTGGGCCCCCCTTGGAGGCCCAGGCCAGGGGAATTTGTCCCCCCTGCCCCTCCTCTCGGCGGCCCTAAAGGAGGGAGAGGAATTGAGGAGGGCTACTAATGTCCGTGTCTTCACAGAATTCTGCAAAGCAAGCGCAGAAGCCTGCATAGGTGGGAAACTCAGTGCAGGTGGAGAATTCAGTGCATGTGGGGAATTTTGCATGGGTGGGGAATTGGGGAATTCAGTGCATTTGGGTAGAGAGGTGTGGTAGCCGTGTTAGTCCACTTTTAAAGGTAATCAATAGAAATAAAACAAAATAAACATGGAAAAGAAAATAAGTTGATACCTTTTTATTGGATATAACTTAATACATTTCTTGATTAGCCTTTGAAGGTTGCCCTTCTTCGTCAGATTGGAAATAAGCAAATGTTGGTAGATGACAGTATATATGAGTGAAACATCAAAGCATTTCAATGACAGTCTCACAAGATGGGGGTGGATAGGTGAGAGTCAGGGAGACAGGAAGGTGACAGAGCAATACAATTTCCAAAGCAATACAATTTTATGCTTTATAATGCATTTGGGGAATTCAGTGCAGGTGAGGATTTCTGCAGAGTTGGGGAATTCTGTGTTTGGGGGAGGGGGGAAATTCTGTGTAGGTGGGGCATTCTGCACGTGGGAATTTGGTGCAGGTGGGAAATTCAGTGCAGGTGGTGAATTTTGCACAGTTGGGGAATTCTGCGCAGGTTCGGAATTTGGGAAATCCTGCTCAGGTGGGGAATTCAGTGCAGCTGAAGTTTTCTATGCAGGAAGGGGAATTCTGTGCAAAATATGTTGAGTAGATGTGCAGAATTCCCCAAGGAGTAATGGGAATTTTGGATAGGCCACGTGCTCTTTTCCTGTTTCTCTGTTTCAGTGCAAGGGCAGAGGAGCCATAATCACTTTGTGTAGCAGACAGCTCCCATCATCTGTTGTGAACCATCCTTGGTCAGCTTGGACACGCTCATCACTCAGGGCTGGGCCAGAGAAGTGAAATGGTTTTAAATATTTAGGTCAGAATGTTTTGCACACACAGTTTCAGAAAATGCCAGTGCGCAAATGCTGGCGTAGAAGGAAGAGACAGTTGGAGCAGGAACAAAAAGGCCAGATGGCCTACAGTCATGTGCTTAGAACAAACGCACTAATAAGTACGGTACCGAGGCCAGAATGGTCAGAAGTATTAGTGTGGGGGGAGCTGGACAGATTGCTACAAGGTTAGTGAAACTGAGTTACACTACAAGCAAATACCAGAATGACACTTGGAACAGCACTGGTTTAAGAGAAAGCAGCAGAAAGGCTTGGCAGACTGCAGCAATACAATATAATAGACATTTATATCCCGTTCTTTCCCAGGAAGAGCTCTGTGCGGTTACACCGTATCACAAATAAAATTTCCTGAAGAGATTGTCATGGCCCTGCCATGATTCCTGTCCCTACTCTCCTGTCGCACATTACCGCTCCAGTACTGTTCCCCTCCTCCAGTTGAGCGCCATCCTCATAAGCTGCTCACACATGCCACAGCCCTCAGTTTGTAGGCTAGCAGCAGGAATCCGAGCAGACGCACCGGGAGTGACATCACGGGCATGGGTGCATTTATGGAAGGCCCAGGCCCTTCTCCAGCACCTTTGCAACGATGTCTTCTGGTTCCACCTAGCCTGTCTTGTCTGCTGTTCCTGCCTTGCCTGCCTCTTGTTCCTCCAACTGAATCAGGGCAAAACAAAAGTTCTTTGGTTTTCTAATTGTATGGAAGATATTCCTCTTAATTTAACTGTGCCTAATGGAATAGTTTTAAATGTGGAAAAAGAATCTAGGGTCTTGGGTGTCATCTTGGACTACTCGTTAACTTTTGAAGCCGAGATCAATCAAGTTTGGAAAACATCTTTTTTCTATTTGTGTTACCTGAGATTGATAAGGCCTTATTTTCGGAAGTTTCAGTTTGTTCTGCTGGTCCAGATAAATTCATTGTATGAATAGTATGTTGTTAGCTAAATTACATATGGCAATATAGTTGACTTTCCGATTATGAAAATGTGATAATGATTCTAGTTATTTGAAAGAACTGTTTAATTCAACTTTTTTCTCACTGCTTTTATAATTCTGTTCGAGTTTGAAAGCTTACTATTGAAATATCCCATTTTTAAGAATATACGATTCAAGTGTCAGCTTGGTTCTGTGTTTTCTTTTCAAGCTATCACTGTGTGGAATAATTTACCAGGTTTAATTCGCCTACAATTAAATTATATTCAATTGCTTAAGAAGCTGAAAACTTTCTTATTTGATAAATTTTATGGCTAATTTAATGTTTTTATTTCTGTTATTCCTCACTTTATTGTGAGCTCTTGAATTGTAAACCACCTGGAACCTTCTGTTGGGATAGGTGTGGTATCTGAGATGTGACTTAGATTAGATTAGATTGTCTCCAGTTCCTGCCTTGCTGAGCCTTGCCTTGTCTCCTGCCTAGCCGAGTCCTGCCTTTCCAGCCTTGCCCAGCTTTGCCTGTCTTCAGTCTTGCTGAGCCTGCCTTGTCTCCTGCCTTGCTGAGCCTGCCTTGTCTCCAAGTTCCAAGTCCTGCTTTGTTTCTGAGTTCCAATGTTGCCTTGCCTTGTTTCCTAGTCCCAGCCCTGTCTGTCTTGTCTCTTGCTCCAGTCTTGTCTTGTCCTCCTCCATCGCCAGGTGAGATACAATGGTTTTAGAAATTGCAACTGGGATATAAAACATGTGTCCTCTACAGGTTTCATGTGTATAAGGTTAACTAGAGTTAACGGGGTGCTCCAGCTCTCCTTCCAATTGCCTGGAGTAAATTTAGCCTGCCCCTGGATCCCCTCTGAAATTAAATGCGTTAGCACAGCTACATTGTAAAGACGAATGTCTGGAAGACCTAGTCCTCCTTGTGTCTTTCTAAAATTAATTTGAGTATGCAATCCTAGCCCCTCTGTTATGCCATATTAAGGACTTGATAACACTGGAACATTGGGATAGTCTGTAAAGGGTAAAGTAGTTTTGGCAATAAAAATCATCTTGATCAAAGCCACTCGGCCCATCAGAGGCAAGGGGAGGTCATTCCACCTTTGATGTAACTTCCTGATGTTGTCTGTATGATCTAAAAGGTTACATTTATACATGACTTGGGAACTTGTGGTAAGAAAAATGCCCAGGTAACGCATTGACTTTTTTTAGTGGGGAAATGGGTAGAGTTGCATGCCATGGCTCAGGTTTGGGCCCAACAGTTTCAAAAGCTCCATTTATTGCAGTTACTCGTAACCCTGAAATGCTCCCAAACTCTTGCATGATCCATAAGGCCAAACCCAGGTGATGAGGAGCATATTCCAGGTAGAGAAGGATGTCATCTGCGAAAAGGCTGATCTTGATTTCATATCCTGCTACTAACATACCCTTTATGGTTGCACATTGCCTAATTCTAACTGCCAGGGTTTGTATAGCTAATAAGGAAAGAAGAGGTGAGAGTGGGCATCCCTGTTGGGTACCGAATGTGTCAGTAAGGTGTCCATTAACTAGTAGTTGGGCCTGTAGCGACTCGTAGAGGACCTTCAGCCAGTAGCTGCTTAAGCAACTGCCCTATTGGCTGTGTGAGGGAACAAGGAAGTCTCTGCAACCTTTCTGAGGTACTGAGGAGAAAGGAGAGATTGGACTATATGTGTATTTCTTCCTGCAAGGTAGGTCGGGGCAGACCTAGCACATGCGCACATGGGTTATATAATACCGGCAGTTAGGCGCAAACATTTTCACCGGCATTTGCGCTCCTGTAGACATGTGCGTGCAGTGGGAGTAGCCATTTTCCATTTGTCAGTGTCCAAAACATCAAGACAGGTGAGGAGGGAACTTGCATGTCTGTGTTGCACTTTGACATGCAGAAGGGTTGTTCAGAATACAGATGTGTAGGTGCAATACAGACATGTAGGAGTGGAGGAGTGGCCTAGTGGTTAGAGTGGTGGACTTTAGTCCTGGGGAACTGAGGAACTGAGTTCAATTCCCACTTCAGGCACAGGCAGCTCCTTGTGACTCTGGGCAAGTCACTTAACCCTCCATTGCCCCATGTAAGCCGCATTGAGCCTGCCATGAGTGGGAAAGCGCAGGGTACAAATGTAACAAAAATAAAATAGATACTATTGGAGATTCTACATGGAATGTTGCTACTATTGGAGATTCTACATGGAATGTTGCTATTCCACTAGCAACATTCCATGTAGAAGCCTACGCGGCCACATTGGTGATCTGCAAGGGCCGACTTCTACATGGAATGTTGCTAGTGGAATAGCAACATTCCATGTAGAATCTCAAATAGCAGCAACAGTGGAGGAGTGGCCTAGTGGTTAGGGTGGTGGACTTTGGACTGAGTTTGATTCCCACTTCAGGCACAGGCAGCTCCTTGTGACTCTCGGCAACTCACTTAACCCTCCATTGCCCCATGTAAGCCGCATCGAGCCTGCCATGAGTGGGAAAGCGCGGGGTACAAATGTAACAAAAATAAAACCCATAGGGTATGGCCTGCCATTTTAGAAATCTGCTCTTCTAAATGCTCCTAATTATGCTGCAGAGGTCACAATCTTTTTGTACTGTCAATTCTGAGGGAGGAAAACACTGGGGAAATAAGAGGGGAAAACTCGGGGCCGGCGGCGGCGGGGGGGGGGGGGGCAACATTTCCCAGGGCTCAGCCTCCAAGGCAGGCCTGGCACCCACCCGGTGCTAAACGGGGAAGAACCACCACAAAGGTGGAGGTACACTAGGATCCTACGCAGGAAAAAGCACAGAGTAGGAAAAGTAGCTCTTCCAAGAAACCGGAGCAGACATATGTTGAAAATCAAACCTTTATTCCAAGAAAAACACCGACACACTTGACTCTGACTCGACACAGCTGTGTTTCGGCGCAGAAATGCGCCTTCATCAGGAGTCTTATAAAAAATGGCTGGTTGCGTAAATTCAGTTATCTGTTATGTGATGATGTTGTATCAAATATGGCTATCGTCCTTAGAATGGATGTAAGTTGATAAAAAGATGGGAATCAGACTGGTGTCGATGTGTTCTATATCTGAAAAATGGATAATCCGGGTCACTGCTAGAAGACTGTTGTCATCTCTCTCTCTCTCTCTCTCTCTCTTTCTCTCTTTCCACCGGTCAGTCTCCCATCTCAGAGCTCTCAGCAGACACCGCCCGGTGCTAGCATGGTTCTTCTGCTCTTATGTGCGCTGCAGAGCAGAGTTATCCCGCTATTGCGTTAACTCTGCTCTGCGGCCACTGGTCCTTCTTCCTGCCGCGTCCCGCCTCTTGTGTGAAGTACTCCGTTTAGATGCAGCAGGATGAAGGACCTATGCAGCGGAGCAGGAGAGGAGACAAGTAAGTAGGCCTGGGGGGAGGGCTGGGCAGTGTTTGTCCCGGGCCCGGCTTTGTCTCTCGCAGCCCTGGGGAAACTACCCTTAATGTCTCCTGTAAAGCTCTGACCAAATCAAACACTGTGACAAAACCTATATGTACCTGGAAGCAGCTGTAAATCCCAACAGTGATCTGTGATCAGCATTGCTGAATAATGTAACAGTATTATTGAGTTAAGGTCAGCAAACTTTCTTAGTACAATTGGACTTGTTGGCTGCTTTTGCCAACTTGAGTCATGATTTTCTGTTAAGGCTGAGTGAAACGAGGCTCTTGTTCTTAAGTGGTTTTAAGACTATTTACATAATAGAGATTTTCTTCCTTTTAGCAACCAAATTGGGGTCCTTTAGGGCTCCCCTTATCCCCAATTCTTTGCAATGTGTATCAAGAGCTATATGATGTAGGTGTTAAATTCTACTCTTAAGTTGACTACAACATACTTAGATAATCTCGATCTAACTTATTTTCTATTAAATGGAGACTTTGTATTGATAAATAATTGGATTACCTTGCATAAACTAAAGTTGAATCTACTAAAACCAAATTACTCTTCAGTGCTAAGCCTCTTTCAAAACCAATTATATTAGAAGTATCTATTCCATTTTAGCCTGTTATAAAAATCCTAAGAGTATATCTGGATTCAGCTGTCATCATGGATCCACATATTGACTCAGTCATGAAAAAAAGTTTGTTTTTTAAACTATGTCAACTTTGATTGATTAGATCCTATTTTTATGAAGCTTACTTTAGAATCATTGTACAAGCTCATATCCGATCACACTTAGACTACTGTAATGCTCTTTATTTGGCTCAGTGTCTCGAATACAACTGTAGTGAAATATTGCTGTTAACTTGTATGTAAGGGCTTTAACTACGACAGAACCTCTCCATTGTGAAAACAGCTAGAATAGTTTAAATTGCATTGCTTTGTTTTTAAAGTTTTGCATGGCTTTACACATTCTTATATGTCATCTTTGCTACTTCTCGCCCTTAGTAAGAGATTCTTATGTTCAGCTGAGAAATCTGTGGTAATGTTCCCCTCTGCAAAGAATGTTCATTCCAACAGATTATTTGAAAATTATTTTGTTATCAACCTGCAGCAGCATGGAATAATCCTTCTACTGGGATTAGAAATACCGATTCTTGGTTACATTTAGGTAATCTCTTGAAATTCCGATTCCACTTACTGTTATTTATGTTATTTGGTACTTAACGATAAGTAAATGCTCTGCAGTATTTTGTATTGATGTTTGTGAGTTCAATTTTGTTGTGCTTTGTATTAATATAGGATTAGATGTTATGTTCTGTTATTTTTATTTTTCTTAATTTATGTTAGGGACCAGTTATATTCCAGCAGTTTTATGTTTAATTCTTTGTGTTTTATGATGTACTGTATTCATTTTATTATTCTTTAATTGTCTGCTTTGAAGTTTATGAGATTTAGCAGGATATAAATCATTGTTTAAGTAAATTAAATAATCAGAGGGTGACTTCCAGAGTAGGGAGTGTACTACTTTGTCCCAAACACAGGCCAATATGCAAGAAAGATCGGAATTCTTGCTTTGACCTCAGGGAAAGATTCTGGGACAGCAAAGAAGCTTAAGAGAGTGGAGTTCAGGTAAGTCCCTAGAATCAAAGCGAGGCTGGAAGGGGGAGGGACACCCATATGCACCTTGGGAAAAAGCCTTCACCCAGGGAGAAGGAGGGCAGTCTGGAACCATTTTCCCTGAACAGCCTGAAGAGAGTATGGAAATAGCAATTCTTGAAGAATCTAGGAATCGGCTGTTGTCTGATTCTGAATATATGGACTGCACTGATGCAGGAGGTCTTTTCGTACCACAAGGTATGAAAATTTAAAGAGATTAGACTGACTCCCAGCTGTGGATAAGGATTTACTTGTTGGGGACAGCTATGTGGGCAGGGGATAGTGCCTAGTGGGTGAGGAAAACTATCCCAAGGGGAGGTGCTATCAGGGGTCTCAGGGCTACTCAAAGTGAGAAAGACCCCAAACCATGATAAGGACTGAGAGGAGTATAATGTGCCCCACCAGAGTAAGGTCTTTATTTTTATACTAGTAAAAAGGCCCGTTTCGAAACACTATGAAACGGGCGCTAGCAAGGTAAATTCCCACCCATCCTCCCTTCTTTCACTCCCGAGTTCCATACCCCTCCCCTCCCTCCCGAGTTCCATACCCCTCTCCCTCCCTTCCTTCCTTCCTTTCTGAGTTGCAGAACTCCCTCCCTCCCGAGTTGCAGACCCCCCTCCCTCCCAGTTCAAGGGCCCCACCCGAAGCACATCCACACACCCAGCCACACATATGTCCCTCCCTCCCAGTTCAAGGACCGTCAAGCCCCTACCACTGCGTTCCAGACTACCCCCTCCCTCACATTCAAACCCCCCCTCCGCTTTAATGTCCCCTGCACCCCCCTACTGCGACCCTTTGCACACCACCCTTTCCTCCGAAATACCTCCCCTGAAGCCGTCGCGTACCTCTTCTGAGCTGACGGATCAAGTTCTGTTCTTTCTCTGCTGTGGGGCGTGGCTTCATGATTGAGCATCTGTTGAAGTCTATGTGCATACGTCTGACATCAGACGCACGCTCAGAAACTTCCACTGATGCTCAATCATGAAGCCACGCCCTGCAGCCAAGAACAGAACTTCGGATCCGTCAGCTCAGCAGAGGTACGCGACGGCTTTGTTGATGCGCCGAGCAGGGGGGGGGGAGGTTGTTGCGCCACTCCCTGCCACTTGCTCTGAAGTGGCAGGGAGTGGCGCAGTGACAGCTGTTTCCCAGGCAGGGGGAGGAGTAGGGAAACACGCTCCGCGTGTTTCCCTACTCCTCCTCTTGCCTTGGAATCAGCTGAGAATGTGGGCAGAGCTATTATGATGCCTACTAACACCTCAGGCTTCAGGCTTCACTGCAAGGCTGCTGGCTTCAGAATGTTGGAGATGCTTTTTATTATATAGGATGTTTGGATGAGAATGGTAGAGCTCTGGGAAGCTCTGGACTGAGCTGGGTACTAGAGGATTAGATGACATTTTTCCTATTGCCTTATTTGCATATACTATGTGTGTTACTCAAACCCATAGATTATAAGGATTTTTGAGAGTAATCCAGACCAGAGTTGACATTATAGACTAATGCAAACTTCATCCACAATTCCACAGCATGTCTGGTGCTGTAATTTATGGGCCTGTTTGTTCACCCTAAGTGTGAAGGATACCAAGAATCAGGAGCTTTCAGGGAAGGAAGTGGTTTTTAATCATAAGCTCAATAGGGCAACTGGTGGTCAAGGACCCTACTCTGTAAGAAAAGGACTCTATACTTGTTTTGGAATGCCAAGCAGCCCAGGGGATCACCATGTGGACCCTTCCCATTGGCAGATAATCTCTAACCTGTTGCAGTGTGCATTTCTCTTCTAAAATGCAGATTTTGGTGCCACCTAGTTCTGCCCAAACCATGCTGCTGTAGTGTACATTTATATCTAAATCCTGGTTTTTTAAAATTAGGTTCTATGCTTGTTTTCAGAGAATTCATTTGAATTCCAAGATTTACACATGTAAACAATAGGGCCATTGTGTAAAAATATGCATAATCTTGTAATGTACTTAGTTTTTGCGCTTGGATACCTGTGTGCAATTTCATAAATCATTTTTACACACAGGAGCAGGGTGTGTGGAAGGAGCCTGTTCTAGGTGGAACTTAGGTGCCTCTTTGCCATCATGCAATTTTAGTGTAGTGTAACCAGATATATCTGTGTGTAAATGGTGCTTTGGAGCAATTTTTTTGCATTGAAATGTTGCAGATACATATGTGGATTATTGTAAAGTGACATGTGTAAATGATAGTCTTGCCCGGTTATCCATGTGTATGGCCCAGCCATCAAATATGCCCTATGTAAGTTAACTGTGATGTACAGAGTAGCATTTACATACAATTTTGGCATTTATGTCTACACAATTGTGTGTATATGGCATTGTTTTAAATATGCATGTAATAGACACTTGTTTTCTACAATTGCCTCTTTAAAAATGCCTTTCAAAATTTCCCCCAGATGTCTACAACCTGTGTATTCTAACCTTCTCTTTTACGATGGTCCATACCTGGCCGTCCCCTGGTCTGTTTTTCTTATTATTTGTCTGGGTCCCTTTCTCTGTGCTTTTCTCTGTTCCTGTTTTTATTATTTTTTTCTATTTTGTTATGTTAATGAAAGGTGTTATACCAAAATATGTAATAAACACAGAGGAGGGAGTTGGAGATAGCTGGGGTCTACGTCACTGAAAGAGGAAAGGAAATCTTGCAGAATGAATGGGCCGTATTGCCCTCCTCTGTTTCTATGGTATCAGCGTCAACCATCAGCAGAAGGGAAAGAGAGTTTGTATGTCTTTAGCATCAGTCAAAATATCAAAGAATGTCTGCTTCCTGCCATGAATGCAGTCATTTGATGCTGCATAGAAGGGTCACATCTATGCCTTTATTGCTATTGCATACATTATGTACTGCAGAATATGTGAGGCAGGATGCTGTCTTAGTGGAAGGTAATGCTAGGACTAAATCATCGGAGACACAAAAAACACAGCAGAGAGGAGAACTAAGTATCAGTATGCCGAAACATAAGATCAGAATGCCATAATGGGTTAGACCAAAGGTGGAGGAGTGGCCCTGTATGTGAAAACCAATATCAAAGTGGTGAAATGCGGGGAACCTGGGAAAAGAAGATGGAACCTGTATTCACACGGGTGTTATCTACAGATCTCCAGCACAAATGGAGAAGCTGGACAAGGATTAGATATTCTACAGTTATATTCCACCAGTTCTATGTTTAATTCTTTATGTTTTATGATGTACTGTATATATTTTATTATTCTTTATTTGTCTGATTTTTTGTTTTAGAATTGCTACCTGCTTTGAAGTTTATGAGATATTCATAAGCTTGGTATGAAAGGGAGGCAATATTGTTGGGAGATTTCAACTTGCCTGATTTGCACTGGAATGTCCCGTCGGCAGAATCGGAGAGAGTGGATGCCTGTCAAAGTGCCTTGCTCAGACAAATGGTGATGGAACCCATGAGGGAGGGATAACTCTGGATCTAGTGTTCACAAATGGAGATGCCAGAGGTGATCTGGGAAATTATTGACTGGTGAACCTGATGTTGGTGCTGGGCAACATGGTAATCACAGAGCATATTCAAAAGCATAGATTTAATGAGACAAAGCCAACATGGATTTAGTGAAGGGAAAACTTGCCTCACCAATCTAGTACATTTCTTTGAAAGGGTGAACAAACATGTGGATAAAGGTGAGCCGGTTGATATTGTGTATCTGGATTTTCAAATGGCATTTGACAAAGTACCTCATGAGGAACTCCAGAGGAAATTGGAGAGTCATGGGATAGGAGGTAGTGTTCTATTGTGGATAAAAACTGGTTAAAAGATAGAAAATAGTTAAATGGTCAGTATTCTCAATGGAGAAGGATAGTTTGTGGGTTTCCCCAGGGGTCTGTGCTGGGACTGCTGCTTTTTAACATATTTATAAATGACCTAGAGATGGCAGTAACTAGTAATTAAATTTGCTGATGACACAAAGTTATTCAAAGTCGTTAAATCGAGGGAGGATTGTGAAAAATTACAAGTGGACCTTACGAGACTGGGAGACTGGGCGTCTAAATGGCTGATGACATTTAATGTAAGCAAGTGCAAAGTAATGCATGTGGGAAAGAGGAACCCGAATTATAGCTACGTGATGCAGGGTTCCACATTAGGAGTCACCAATCAGGAAAGGGATCTAGGTGTCGTTGTTGATGATATGTTGAAACCCTCTGGTCAGTGTGTGGCGGCGGCTAAGAAAGCAAATAGAATGTTAGGTATTATTAGGAAAGGAATGGAAAACAAAAGTGAGAATGTTATAATGCCTTTGTATCTCTCCATGGTGTGATGCAACTCAAATATCGTGTGCAATTCTGGTCACCACATCTCAAGATACAGTGGAATTAAAAAAAGGTACAGAGAAGGGCAATGAAAATGATAAAGGGGATGGGACGACTTCCCTATGAGGAAAGGCTAAAGTGGCTAGGGCTCTTCAGGTTGGAAAAGAGACGGCTGAGGGGAGATATGATGGAGAGCTATAAAATAATGAGTGGAATGGAACAGGTGGATATGAATCACTTGTTTACTTTTTCCAAAAATACCAGGACTAGGGGGCATGCAATGAAGCTACAAAGTAGTAAGTTTAAAACAAATTGGAGAAAATATTTCTTCACTCAACATGTAATTAAATTCTGGAATTCATTGCCAGAGAATGTAGTACAAACAGTTAGCTTAGCAGGGTTTAAAAAAGGTTTGGCTAGCTTCCTAAAAGAAAAGTCCATAAGCCATTATTAAGATGGACCTGGGGAATATCTACTGCTTATTTCTGGGATAAGCAGCATAAAATGTATTGTACTATTGTGGGGTCTTGCCAGGTTCTTGTGACATGGATTGGCCACTGTTGGAAACAGGATGCTGGGCTTGATGGACCTTTGGTCTGTCCCAGTATGGCAATACTTATGTACAATGTCCGTGTGGGTGCTCACCTAGTTAATAGTAATCATCACACAATATGGTTTGATATAAAAGCAGAATGCGGACACACAAAACTCATAGTACTGGATTTCAGATGTACTGATTCTGGTAAAATGGAGGAATACCTGAAGAAGAAGCTGATGGCAGGGTTAGACATTGCAGAAGTGGAAGCACAGTGGTATAAGCTGAAAACTACTATAAATATGGCAAGTGATCTTTACACAAAGAAAGTAAATAAAAAGAAGATAAACAGGAAGCCTATATGTTTCTCCAAACAAGTGGCTGAAAAAATAAGGGCAAAAGAGGCTTCATTCAAGAAATACAGAAGAAAGCAACGAGATGATCACAAAAAGATTAAACTTAAGCAAAGAGGCTAGCGAAAGTACAGGTGGAAAAATGGCTAAAGATGCAAAAAGAGGTGACGACCTTTTTCAGATATATTGGGGAAAGGAGAAAAGATATTAATGGAATTGTAAGACTGATAGATTCTTAGAACAGCTATGTGGAGAGTGATGAGGATAAAGCGAATGTGCTAAACAAATACTCTTCAGTTTTCACTGAAGAAAATCCTGGAGAAGGACCACGATCTGCTACCGAGGGAATACCTGGGAATGGAGTTGATATCGTGCTGTCCACAGAACAAAGTGTTTATAAGCAGCTTGAAAATCTGAAAGTGGACAATCTGAAAGTTGAAAATCTGAAAGTGGGATGACATTCATCCCAGAGTACTGAGGGGGCTCAGAGAAGTCATGGCAGGACTTCTTAAGGATTTATTCAATAGATCTTTAGAGACGGGAGAGGTTCCACAGGATTGGAGATGAGCTGATGTGGTCCCTATTCAGAAAAGGGAACAAGCAGGAAACTACAGGCTGGTAAGCCTCATGTCGGTGATAGGAAAAATAACAGAGTTTCTGCTGAAGGAAAGGATAGTTGACTTTCTAGAAGCCAACAGGTTGCAGGATCCGAGGCAACATGGCTTTACCAAAGGAAAATCCTGCCAAACGAATCTGATTGACTTCTTTGACTGGATGACCGAAGAACATGCACTAGATGTAATCTACTTGGATTTCAGCAAAGCCTTTGATACAGTCCCTCACAGAAGACTGATGGATAAGCTGAGAGGGCTGAACTTAGGACCCAAAATGGTGAACTGGATTGGAAACTGGTTGACCGACAGGCTACAGAGGGTGGTGGTAAATGGAATGCGCTCAGAGGAAAGGAAGATAGCAAATAGAGTGGCTACCCTAAAGGGAGTAGTAACCATGAGAAGGGATTTCCAAATGGAAGAATGGTCAAAGGTCTGGCAGTTAAAATTTAATGCAAAGAAGTGCAGAGTGATGCACTCGGGGTGCAGAAATCTAAAAGAGATGTACCAGATAGGAGGAGAGAACTTGGTAAGCTCGACTCAGGAGAGGGACCTGGGGGTGATGGTGTCCGAGGATCTCACAATGACGAAACAATGCAACAAGGCGGTGGCTGCAGCCAGAAGGATGCTAAACTGCATAGAGAGGGGTACAACCAGCAGAAGAAAGGAGGTGTTGATGCCCTGTACAAGTCATTGGTGAGGCCCCACTTGGAGTATTGTGTTCAGTTTTGGAGCTCGTATCTTGCTAAGAATTTAAAAAACGACTTGAAGCGGTTCAGAGAAAAGCGACAAAAATGGTATGGGATTTGCGTAGCAAGACGTACGAGGAGAGACTGGCTGACCTGAACATGTATGCCCTGGAGGAAAGGAGAAACTGGGATGATATGATACAGATGTTCAAATATTTGAAAGGCATAAATCCACAAACATACCTTTTCCAGAGATGGAAAAGTAGTAGAACTAGAGGACAAGATTTGAGGTTAAAAGGGGGCTGATTCAGGAATAATGTCAGGAAGTATTTTTTCACTGAGAGGGTGCTAGGTACCTGGAATTCCCTTCCGCGGGAGGTGGTGGAGATGAAAATGGTAATGGAATTCAAAAATGCATGGGATAAACACAAAGGAATCCTATTTTGGAAGGAATGAAGCCAAAGAAACTTAGTGGGGATTAGGTAGCAACACCACTAATTGGAAAGCAAAGCCAGTGCCGGGCAAGATTTCTACGTTCTGTGCCCGAATTATGGCTGAATAGATTTGGATGGGCTGCAGTGGAGCTTTGACAACTTCAGAAATTGAGAACAAGGACAATGCCAGGCAGACTTCTATAGTCTGTGCCCTGAAAATGGCAGGGACAAATCAAGATCAGGTATACATATGAAGAATCACATCATATCATATGTAATGAGTTTATCTTGTTGGGCAGACAGGATGAACCGTATAGGTTGTTATCTGTTTCCATCTACTGTGTTACTTATGCATTAACCCGATATCCTGTCTTTGAGAGTGGCCAGTCCAGGTCACAAATACCAGGCAGAATCTCAAAGAAGAGATCCCAATCCCCTTCAACAATACCCAAGGATAAGCAGTGGCTTTTCCAAGTCTACATGATTAATAATGATTTATGGACTTTTCCTCCAGGAACAAGACTAACCCCTTTCTAAAATTAGCTTTATCAGAGGCCTTGACAACATCCTCTAGCAACAAATTCTACACTTAATTCTACACTGACTGAACAAATACTTTCTCCAGTTTGATTTTATTGTGCTACCTTAGTTACATCTTAGCACTGTTTGAAAGAGTAAACCATCATCATCTATTTACCCATTCCATCCCACTCGTGATTTTATTGACCTCTTCTCCTTTCAGCAGTCTTTTCTATAAGTTGAATAACTCAAACATGTTTAGCCTCTCTTCACAGGAAAGCTGTTCCATCCCTTCATCATATTTAATTTAATTTAGTTTAATTTTTGGCATTTATAATCTGTTCAACAATCAAGTTCTAGGCAGAGAACAATCCAAGTTAAAGAGATAGCATTATACAATAAAATACTCTAGTATAAAATCAAACTTGTAATAGTCAATATGATGTAGTACAGTATTGACCTACGCACAGAGTTATTCAAAACACTTTAGCATACAATCAGGCTAATGTTATCAGGCATAATGTAGCCCAGTAACCTTACAAAAACATCAGTAGCTATTTACTTGCCAGAAGCAATGCAACCTTCAGCTGAGGACCTAACTAGACAGTTTGTAGACAAGGTTAAATGAATAAGACAATCTTTACCTGACGTGGATTTACCAATCTCATCAGGAAATGAACATCCAAACGGTTTGCTCGTTGATCAACTGTGGACTTCATTTTATCCTGTTGATGAAGATACAGTATTTTCAAAGTTTCACATAAATATTGTTTCCATTATGTAGTTTCCCACTATTCCAGAACCTGTGGGATAGTTGTGGGAAGGACTAATGGAAAGAAAATGATCAGGTAAGATCGAATTTCTTCTTACTTGATTGCTGTCTGTCTTATTTACTACATGATATTCCAGCAGAACTGGTTAGTTGGTTAACCATATTAGTGAATAATTTTTTAAATGAGAGAAATTTTCTGTCTACTTTGGGAAACATAATTCTAACTCCAATTCCAAAATCGGAGGGGACAGACCTAGCTGTTGTATCTAATTTTCGTCCAGTAGCTAGTATACCTTGGATGGTAAAGCTACTGGAGTCTATTGTAGTGTCTCAGGTTACGTTTTATTTAGATTCTTTTCTGTGTGTACATGACTCTCAGTGTGGCTTTAAGTGGATGCATAGCACAGAATCATTAGTTTTGACATTGGTTTCTAAAGTTAAATATTTTTTGAGCGAAGGGATTCAATCAGCTTTGTTATGGTTTGATGTGTTGGGTGCATTCGATATAGTGGATCACACCATACTGCTGAGTAGAATGAGTGAACTTATTTGTTTATTTAGATTTTGCTCACACCTTTTTCAGTAGTAGATGAAGGTGAGTTACATTTAGGTACTCTGGATATTTACCAAGACCAATGCGATACATCTTGACCGCTGTTTTCCCTATGCTAGAGTTTAATGCTGTGCACATTAATGGAAATAAAAATGAAGTAAGACAATAACAATCTAGCCCAACATAACAATCAAAACAATATTAGTAAGAAAAATTAAACCCGGATGAATAAAAACGTTTTCAGTATGTTATAAAACATAAAATAATTTTGTTCAACTCGAATCATTAATGGAAGTGAATTCCATTTGGGGATAATAATAACTGAGAAAATAGTGTTAATTATCCTCATAAGGTACATGCCACTAAAGAAAGGAAGGCAAAGGATCATCTGGTCCCGCAGTCATCTAGAATGACCAAACAGTGTTTTGGAAACCATCCTAATTAGTAGTTGAGATGTAAGATCATGAATAATTTGAAACAACAAACAGAATGCCTTGAACAGGATACGTTTGACCAGTGGAAGCCAAAGTAATTTTAACCTGTGGTAAACTTACTCTAAAAATAATTCTTAAGGCGGTATTCTGAATGAGCTGAAGCTTTTTAAGATACTTTTTAAGATAGTTAGAACATATGATTCCGTCATAACCAAACTCTGTAAACCACATTGAGCCTGCAAATAGGTGGGAAAATGTGGGATACTCATACTACCCCTCTCCTCAAGACCCTTCACTGGCTCCCCATCCGTTTTCGCATCCTGTTCAAACTTCTTCTACTAACCTATAAATGTACTCACTTTGCTGCTCCCCAGTATCTCTCCACACTCGTCCTTCCCTACACCCCTTCCCGTGCACTCCGCTCCATGGATAAATCCTTCTTATCTGTTCCCTTCTCCACTACTGCCAACTCCAGACTTCGCGCCTTCTGTCTCGCTGCACCCTACGCCTGGAATAAACTTCCTGAGCCCCTACGTCTTGCCCCATCCTTGGCCACCTTTAAATCTAGACTGAAAGCCCACCTCTTTAACATTGCTTTTGACTCATAACCACTTGTAACCACTCACCTCCACCTACCCTCCTCTCTTCCTTCCCATTCACATTAATTTGATTTGATTTGCTTACTTTATTTATTTTTTGTCTATTAGATTGTAAGCTCTTTGAGCAGGGACTGTCTTTCTTCTATGTTTGTGCAGCGCTGCGTACGCCTTGTAGCGCTATAGAAATGCTAAATAGTAGTAGTAGTAGTCTCTTGTAATCAGAGGTGATATTGTGATGTCATAATGCCTCAGGCCACCAATAAGAGCCAACCTCATCAGTGATGTCACAATGGCTTGATTGTCCTATACTTGGCTCACTTTTATTACATAGCTCTTTGAGCAGGGACTGTCTTTCTTCTATGTTTGTGCAGCGCTGCGTACGCCTTGTAGCGCTATAGAAATGCTAAATAGTAGTAGTAGTAGTAATAATAATAATAATACCCCAAATGGAGTACATTGCAGTAGTCCATATGAGATAATATCATCATCTGGACTAAGACTGAAAAAGCTTCCTGAGTGAAAAATGACTGAATCAGGGGCGTAGCCAGACACCCAATTTTGGGTGGGCCTGGGCCAAAGATAGGTGGGCAGAACTCCACCCTGTCCCACGAGTGATTTAGTCCCTCCCTCTCTCACCTGCATGCGATATGGTCCCTCAGACACCCCTCCTTCCCTGCATACCTTTTAAATAGCAGATTTTCACTGGCAGCGAACAGCAACTAATACGCACTGCTCATGTTGGCTCCACAGCCTTCTCTCTGATGCAACTTCCTGTTTCCACATAGGCAGGAATACATCAAAGGGGAGGCTGTGGGGCTGGTGTGAACAGTATGTGTCAGTCGCTGCTCTCTCCAGGCCAAGATCTTCTATTTACAAGGTATTCAGGAGGCACAGTTGTTGGGAGTTTTTGACTGGTGGGGCTTGGGGATCCCTGCCAGTCACATCATAGGTGTGCTGCCACTGGGTGGGCCTAAACTCAAATTGGGTGGGCTATGCCACTGGACTGAATTATTTATTCTGCGGTTCCCCAGGACCTCTCAAAGCCAATGCCAATATCACTCAGCCTGGGATATCAGGGACTGTTTTGAATTGGCTTAGAGGATTTCTTAAAAACAGACAACATTGTGTGAAGAAGAAGGACTCCTGTATATTTAGGGCTCCTTTTACTAAGCGGTGGTAAACCCAATGCGGATTTACCGCTCGCTAAACAGGAAGGTACCACCAGGCTACTGCAGCAGCCCGGCTGTACTTCCCACTCTTAGCAAGCCATCATATCCAGCACTATTAAAACTTTTTTATTTTTATAGTGCCGGAGTGTACCCAATGGTAATCAGGCAGTGCCGCTTGCTGCCCGGTTAGCGCCACAGCCCCTACCGCCACCTCAATGGGTGGCGGTAAGGGCTCCCTCCCCCCCCCCCCCCGAAATGGCTGTGTGCATAAGTACATAAGTACATAAGTAGTGCCATACTGGGAAAGACCAAAGGTCCATCTAGCCCAGCATCCTGTCACCGACAGTGGCCAATCCAGGTCAAGGGCACCTGGCACGCTCCCCAAACGTAAAAACATTCCAGACAAGTTATACCTAAAAATGAGGAATTTTTCCAGTCCATTTAATAGCGGTCTATGGACTTGTCCTTTAGGAATCTATCTAACCCCTTTTTAAACTCCGTCAAGCTAACCGCCCGTACCACGTTCTCCGGCAATGAATTCCAGAGTCTAATTACACGTTGGGTGAAGAAAAATTTTCTCCGATTCGTTTTAAATTTACCACACTGTAGCTTCAACTCATGCCCTCTAGTCCTAGTATTTTTGGATAGCGTGAACAGTCGCTTCACATCCACCCGATCCATTCCACTCATTATTTTATACACTTCTATCATATCTCCCCTCAGCCGTCTCTTCTCCAAGCTGAAAAGCCCTAGCCTTCTCAGCCTCTCTTCATAGGAAAGTCGTCCCATCCCCACTATCATTTTCGTCGCCCTTCGCTGTACCTTTTCCAATTCTACTATATCTTTTTTGAGATACGGAGACCAGTACTGAACACAATACTCCAGGTGCGGTCGCACCATGGAGCGATACAACGGCATTATAACATCCGCACACCTGGACTCCATACCCTTCTTAATAACACCCAACATTCCATTCGCTTTCCTAGCCGCAGCAGCACACTGAGCAGAAGGTTTCAGCGTATCATCGACGACGACACCCAGATCCCTTTCTTGATCCGTAACTCCTAACGCGGAACCTTGCAAGACGTAGCTATAATTCGGGTTCCTCTTACCCACATGCATCACTTTGCACTTGTCAACATTGAACTTCATCTGCCACTTGCACGCCCATTCTCCCAGTCTCGCAAGGTCCTCCTGTAATCGTTCACATTCCTCCTGCGACTTGACGACCCTGAATAATTTTGTGTCATCGGCGAATTTAATTACCTCACTAGTTATTCCCATCTCTAGGTCATTTATAAATACATTAAAAAGCAACGGACCCAGCACAGACCCCTGCGGGACCCCACTAACTACCCTCCTCCACTGAGAATACTGGCCACGCAATCCTACTCTCTGCTTCCTATCTTTCAACCAGTTCTTAATCCATAATAATACCCTACCTCCGATTCCATGACTCTGCAATTTCTTCAGGAGTCTTTCGTGCGGCACTTTGTCAAACGCCTTCTGAAAATCCAGATATACAATATCAACCGGCTCCCCATTGTCCACATGTTTGCTTACCCCCTCAAAAAAATGCATTAGATTGGTGAGGCAAGACTTCCCTTCACTAAATCCGTGCTGACTTTGTCTCATCAGTCCATGTTTTTGTATATGCTCTGCAATTTTATTCTTAATAATAGCCTCCACCATCTTGCCCGGCACCGACGTCAGACTCACCGGTCTATAATTTCCCGGATCTCCTCTGGAACCTTTCTTAAAAATCGGAGTAACATTGGCTACCCTCCAGTCTTCCGGTATTACACTCGATTTTAGGGACAGATTGCATATTTCTAACAGTAGCTCCGCAAGTTCATTTTTTAGTTCTATTAATACTCTGGGATGAATACCATCAGGTCCCGGTGATTTACTACTCTTCAGCTTGCTGAACTGACCCATTACATCCTCCAAGGTTACAGAGAATTTGTTTAGTTTCTCCGACTCCCCCGCTTCAAATATTCTTTCCGGCACCGGTGTCCCCCCCAAATCCTCCTCGGTGAAGACCGAAGCAAAGAATTCATTTAATTTCTCCGCTACGGCTTTGTCCTCCTTGATCGCCCCTTTAACACCATTTTCGTCCAGCGGCCCAACCGACTCTTTGGCCGGTTTCCTGCTTTTAATGTATCTAAAAAAGTTTTTACTATGTATTTTTGCTTCCAACGCTAATTTCTTCTCAAAGTCCTTTTTTGCCCTCCTTATCTCCGCTTTGCATTTGGCTTGGCATTCCTTATGATCTATCCTGTTACTTTCAGTTGGTTCTCTTCTCCACTTTCTGAAGGATTGTTTTTTGGCTCTAATGATTTCCTTTATCTTACTGTTTAGCCACGCCGGCTGACGTTTAGTCTTTTTTCCCTTTTTCCTAATACGTGGAATATATTTGTCCTGAACCTCCAGGATGGTGTTTTAAACAGCATCCACGCCTGATGCAAGTTTTTTACTCTGCGAGCTGCTCCTTTCAGTCTTTTTTTCACCATTTTTCTCATTTTGTCGTAATCACCTTTTCTATAGTTAAACGCTAGCGTACTTGATTTCCTAGTTTCACTTCCTTCAATGCCAATATCAAAACCGATCATATTATGATCACTGTTATCAAGCGGCCCTCGTATCGTTACCCCCTGCACTAGATCATGAGCACCACTAAGGACTAAGTCTAGTATTTTTCCTTCTCTTGTCGGCTCCTGAACTAGCTGTTCCATGAAGCTGTCCTTGATTTCATCAAGAAATCTTATGTCCCTTGCGTGTACAGATGTTACATTACCCCAGTCTATATGCGGGTAATTGAAATCCCCCATTATTATTGTGTTGCCCAGTTTGTTTGCGTCCCTGATTTCCTTTAACATTTCCGCATCCGTCTGTTCGTCCTGGCCAGGCGGACGGTAGTACACTCCTATCACTATCCTTTTCCCCTTTGCACATGGAATTTCAATCCACAGTGATTCCAAGGAGTGTTTTGCTTCCTGCAGAATTTTCAATCTATTTGATTCAAGGCTCTCGTTAATATACAATGCTACCCCTCCACCAATCCGATTCACCCTATCACTACGATATAATTTGTACCCCGGTATGACAGTGTCCCACTGGTTATCCTCCTTCCACCAGGTCTCAGAGATGCCTATTATATCTAATTTTTCATTTAGTGCAATATATTCTAACTCCCCCATCTTATTTCTTAGGCTCCTGGCATTCGCATATAGACATTTCAAACTATGTTTGTTGTTCCTAAGTACATCATGCTTAGTACTTGACAGTATTAATTGGCAATCTTTTGTCTGATTTTTATTGTTATTTAAAGATACCCGATCTACTACAATCTCTTTTGCAACCTCACTATCAGGATACTCTATCTTCCCTGTTATGGTGATATCTTTGAAAGATACCTTATCCCGAACCATGCTCTTTTGAGCGACTGTCGGCCTTCCCCCCATTTCTAGTTTAAAAGCTGCTCTATCTCCTTCTTAAACGCCGATGCCAGCAGCCTGGTCCCACTCTGGTTAAGATGGAGCCCATCCTTTCGGAATAGGCTCCCCCTTCCCCAGAATGTTGCCCAGTTCCTAACAAATCTAAAGCCCTCCTCCCTGCACCATCGTCTCATCCACGCATTGAGACTCTGGAGCTCTGCCTGTCTCTTGGGCCCTGCGCGTGGCACAGGTAGCATTTCAGAAAATGCTACCCTGGAGGATCTGGATTTCAGCTTTCTACCTAAGAGCCTAAATTTTGCTTCCAGAACCTCTCTCCCACATTTTCCTATGTCATTGGTACCCACATGTACCAAGACAGCGGACTCCTCCCCAGCACTATCTAGAATCCTATCTAGGTGACACGTGAGGTCCGCCACCTTCGCACCAGGCAGGCATGTCACCAGGCGATCCTCACGTCCACCAGCCACCCAGCTATCTATATGCCTAATGATCGAATCACCAAGTACAACAGCTGTCCTAACCTTTCCCTCCCGGGCAACATTTGGAGATATATCCTCGGTGCGAAAGGATAATACATCCCCTGGTGGGCAGGTCCTGGCTACAGGAGTACTTCCTACTTCACCAGGGTGATGCTCTCCTTCTAGGAGACCTCCCTCCTCCAAGGTAGCACAGGGGCTACCTGACTGGAGGTGGGACTTCTCTACAACATCCCTGTAGGTCTCCTCTATGTACCTCTCTGTCTCCCTCAGCTCCATCAAGTCTGCTACTCTAGCCTCAAGGGAACGGACACGTTCTCTGAGAGCTAGGAGCTCTTTGCATCGGGCACACACATATGACACCTCACCAATTGGGAGATAATCATACATGTGACAAGTGCTTTACTGACTGCACGGCCATTTCCTACTGGAAAGAGAGACTTCCCTTTTACCCACTGTGGTAAAAAGGGGGCCTTGGCGCGCGTGAAAAACAGACGCTGACGCCAGCGCAGGCTCCCTTTTGCCGCAGTTTGGTGAAAGAGGCCCTTAGTTAGTTGGAGTCCAGATTATGGAGTACCTCAGGGTTCCCTGCTTTTGCCAATTTTATTTAATGTTTTTATGAGTTCTTCGTTTCTCAGTTCATCAGATATTCTTATGCCGATAACATTTTTATTTGAGTTCCAATGACTTCTGATTTAGTTAATTCACAAATTATGATATTAGATTGCATCAAAAAAAGTCCAATTATGGTATGTTATGTTCTGCAAAAATTCTGTTCTGCAAATACCTGCACAGTTCAATGCGGAATCCAAGAGTTACGATCTCAGAAGCTGACACAATCTAATTAAGGGCCAATCAGCATTTATTAAAACTTGATACTGCTAAGAGAAAGATTTTATTATTTAGTAACACTCTATCAAATATTACTACTACTACTACTTGACATTTCTAAAGCGCTACTAGGGTTACGCAGCGCTGTACAATTTAACATAGAAGGACAGTCCCTGCTCAAATGAGCTTACAATCTAAAGGACAAATGTACAGTCAGTCAAATAGGGGCAGTCTAGATTTCCTGAAAGGTATAAAGGTTAGGTGCCGAAAGCAACATTGAAGAGGTGGGCTTTGAGCAAGGATTTGAAGATGGGTAGGGAGGGGGCTTGGCGTAAGGGCTCAGGAAGTTTATTCCAAGCATAGGGTGAGGCGAGGCAGAAAGGGCGGAGCCTGGAGTTGGCGGTGGTGGAGAAGGGTACTGAGAGGAGGGATTTGTCCTGTGAGCGGAGGTTACGGGTGGGAACGTAAGGGGAGATGAGGGTAGAGAGGTAATGAGGGGCTGCAGACTGAGTGCATATATTCCTTCTCATATCTCATTGAAGACAGGTGAACAAATTGTTTTAAACATCTTCGTGGGCTTTAAGTTTCATTTTGGATACTCAGCTGACTTTAGAACCTCAGGTGAATTATTATGAGCAAGATTATCTCTTTTAAATTGCACCAATTAAGAGCAATTAGATCTTCTTTTTCTTGAACATTATCAAATACTAGTTCAGACAATGGTTATATCCCAAATTGTTTATTGTAATTATTTGTACGTAGGTTTACATAGGGAACTCTATAACAGGCTGCAGCAAAACTGATACTTGGCCGAAGGAACTTTGACCATGCAACTCTGCTGGTGAAAGATTTGCACTGATTGCTAGTTCGAGCACGTATTGAGTTTAAGGGTTGCCTGTCTGGTATTTAAAATTGTACATGGTTTTTGTCCACTCTCTCACATTCAACTTATAACTATACCTGCCGCCTGGACATCTTGTCAAATTGGATTTACACTTATACTGACTGGGCTTCTCTTCCATCAGACTTGTTTACTACAAAAGTTTTCATGATAGCTTGTTTATTTATCAATCTAACAAAATTTGGAACTCTATTCCTATTCAAATACAGATGTCAACAGATTATTTACTTTTTCGAGAAGCCTTAAAACCATATCTTTTTAAATTGTGATTTTATGTTATGATTTTGTATATTCAGTTTCTCTGTTCCCCGCTTAGATTCATTGCTGATACATTTGGGATATAAATACTGAAAATGGAATAGAATCGTTTGTGTTGCCCTTCTCTGCAGTTCTGGGCAATCACAACGACACACAGTAGTGACAATGCGGTGATAACACAGGCCAATAGAGAAGAATCGTTCTCTGTGCCTTTCTCAATAATTCCTAACATTCTGTTTGGTTTTTTTTTAATTACTGCTGCTCGTTGCATTGAGGATTTCATTGACTCTGAGATCCTTTTCCTGGTTAGTGATTCCTGATATGGAACCCAGGATCCTGTATCCATAGTTAGGATTATATGGGCTATAACATGGGCTGTCACAAATCTGCTACGTTGCCTGTTTTTGCACGTTAAACTATGAATGGATGGAGGGTGGTTGTGAAAGCATTAGTGAGCTAGTGCATTATGGGTAGAGCAGAGTTAACGCAGGAGCACTTACTTCATCCTAAATAGGAGGTTCTGATTCCACGTGAAACGGGAGAGGGGGCTACACAATAACCTGATGTTAACACATGACTTGCAATAAAAAATAGGGAAAATGCCCCTTCTTGATGCTACGTTAGTTCTGGACTTGCTGCATGTTAAAAATTTGCCTTTTTTTTTTTGTTACATTTGTACCCTGCGCTTTCCCACTCATGGCAGGCTCAATGCGGCTTACATGGGGCAATGGAGGGTTAAGTGACTTGCCCAGAGTCACAAGGAGCTGCCTGTGCCTGAAGTGGGAATTGAACTCAGTTCCTCAGGACCAAAGTCCACCACCCTAACCACTAGGCCACTCCTCCACTGTTGCTACTATTTGAGATTCTACATGGAATGTTTTCTATTCCACTAGCAACATTCCATGTAGAAGTCGGCCCTTGCAGATCACCAATGTGGCCGCGCAGGCTTCTGCTTCTGTGAGTCTGACATCCTGCACGTACGTGCAGGATGTCAGACTCACAGAAACAGAAGCCTGCGCAGCCTTCTAAATGGAATGTTGCAAGTGGAATAGCAACATTCCATGTAGAATCTCCAATAGTAGCAACATTCCATGTAGAATCTCCAATAGTAGCAACAGAATCTCCAGTAGTAGCAACATTCCATGTAGAATCTCCAATAGTAGCAACATTCCATGTAGAATCTCCAATAGTAGCAACAGAATCTCCAGTAGTAGCAACATTCCATGTAGAATCTCCAATAGTATCTATTTTATTTTTGTTACATTTGTACCCTGCGCTTTCCCACTCATGGCAGGCTCAATGCGGCTTACATGGGGCAATGGAGGGTTAAGTGACTTGTCCAGAGTCACAAGGAGCTGCCTGTGCCTGAAGTGGGAATCGAACTCAGTTCCTCAGTTCCCCAGGACCAAAGTCCACCACCCTAACCACTAGGCCACTCCTCCACTGTTGCTACTATTTGAGATTCTACATGGAATGTTTTCTATTCCACTAGCAACATTCCATGTAGAAGTCGGCCCTTGCAGATCACCAATGTGGCCGCGCAGGCTTCTGCTTCTGTGAGTCTGACATCCTGCACGTACGTGCAGGATGTCAGACTCACAGAAACAGAAGCCTGCGCAGCCTTCTAAATGGAATGTTGCAAGTGGAATAGCAACATTCCATGTAGAATCTCCAATAGTAGCAACATTCCATGTAGAATCTCCAATAGTAGCAACAGAATCTCCAGTAGTAGCAACATTCCATGTAGAATCTCCAATAGTAGCAACATTCCATGTAGAATCTCCAATAGTAGCAACAGAATCTCCAGTAGTAGCAACATTCCATGTAGAATCTCCAATAGTATCTATTTTATTTTTGTTACATTTGTACCCTGCGCTTTCCCACTCATGGCAGGCTCAATGCGGCTTACATGGGGCAATGGAGGGTTAAGTGACTTGTCCAGAGTCACAAGGAGCTGCCTGTGCCTGAAGTGGGAATCGAACTCAGTTCCTCAGTTCCCCAGGACCAAAGTCCACCACCCTAACCACTAGGCCACTCCTCCACTGTTGCTACTATTTGAGATTCTACATGGAATGTTTTCTATTCCACTAGCAACATTCCATGTAGAAGTCGGCCCTTGCAGATCACCAATGTGGCCGCGCAGGCTTCTGCTTCTGTGAGTCTGACATCCTGCACGTACGTGCAGGATGTCAGACTCACAGAAACAGAAGCCTGCGCAGCCTTCTAAATGGAATGTTGCAAGTGGAATAGCAACATTCCATGTAGAATCTCCAATAGTAGCAACATTCCATGTAGAATCTCCAATAGTAGCAACAGAATCTCCAGTAGTAGCAACATTCCATGTAGAATCTCCAATAGTATCTATTTTATTTTTGTTACATTTGTACCCTGCGCTTTCCCACTCATGGCAGGCTCAATGCGGCTTACATGGGGCAATGGAGGGTTAAGTGACTTGTCCAGAGTCACAAGGAGCTGCCTGTGCCTGAAGTGGGAATCGAACTCAGTTCCTCAGTTCCCCAGGACCAAAGTCCACCACCCTAACCACTAGGCCACTCCTCCACTGTTGCTACTATTTGAGATTCTACATGGAATGTTTTCTATTCCACTAGCAACATTCCATGTAGAAGTCGGCCCTTGCAGATCACCAATGTGGCCGCGCAGGCTTCTGCTTCTGTGAGTCTGACATCCTGCACGTACGTGCAGGATGTCAGACTCACAGAAACAGAAGCCTGCGCAGCCTTCTAAATGGAATGTTGCAAGTGGAATAGCAACATTCCATGTAGAATCTCCAATAGTAGCAACATTCCATGTAGAATCTCCAATAGTAGCAACAGAATCTCCAGTAGTAGCAACATTCCATGTAGAATCTCCAATAGTAGCAACATTCCATGTAGAATCTCCAATAGTAGCAACAGAATCTCCAGTAGTAGCAACATTCCATGTAGAATCTCCAATAGTATCTATTTTATTTTTGTTACATTTGTACCCTGCGCTTTCCCACTCATGGCAGGCTCAATGCGGCTTACATGGGGCAATGGAGGGTTAAGTGACTTGTCCAGAGTCACAAGGAGCTGCCTGTGCCTGAAGTGGGAATCGAACTCAGTTCCTCAGTTCCCCAGGACCAAAGTCCACCACCCTAACCACTAGGCCACTCCTCCACTGTTGCTACTATTTGAGATTCTACATGGAATGTTTTCTATTCCACTAGCAACATTCCATGTAGAAGTCGGCCCTTGCAGATCACCAATGTGGCCGCGCAGGCTTCTGCTTCTGTGAGTCTGACATCCTGCACGTACGTGCAGGATGTCAGACTCACAGAAACAGAAGCCTGCGCAGCCTTCTAAATGGAATGTTGCAAGTGGAATAGCAACATTCCATGTAGAATCTCCAATAGTAGCAACATTCCATGTAGAATCTCCAATAGTAGCAACAGAATCTCCAGTAGTAGCAACATTCCATGTAGAATCTCCAATAGTAGCAACATTCCATGTAGAATCTCCAATAGTAGCAACAGAATCTCCAGTAGTAGCAACATTCCATGTAGAATCTCCAATAGTATCTATTTTATTTTTGTTACATTTGTACCCTGCGCTTTCCCACTCATGGCAGGCTCAATGCGGCTTACATGGGGCAATGGAGGGTTAAGTGACTTGTCCAGAGTCACAAGGAGCTGCCTGTGCCTGAAGTGGGAATCGAACTCAGTTCCTCAGTTCCCCAGGACCAAAGTCCACCACCCTAACCACTAGGCCACTCCTCCACTGTTGCTACTATTTGAGATTCTACATGGAATGTTTTCTATTCCACTAGCAACATTCCATGTAGAAGTCGGCCCTTGCAGATCACCAATGTGGCCGCGCAGGCTTCTGCTTCTGTGAGTCTGACATCCTGCACGTACGTGCAGGATGTCAGACTCACAGAAACAGAAGCCTGCGCAGCCTTCTAAATGGAATGTTGCAAGTGGAATAGCAACATTCCATGTAGAATCTCCAATAGTAGCAACAGAATCTCCAGTAGTAGCAACATTCCATGTAGAATCTCCAATAGTATCTATTTTATTTTTGTTACATTTGTACCCTGCGCTTTCCCACTCATGGCAGGCTCAATGCGGCTTACATGGGGCAATGGAGGGTTAAGTGACTTGCCCATAGTCACAAGGAGCTGCCTGAAGTGGGAATCGATCTCAGTTCCTCAGGACCGGAGTCCACCACCCTAACCACTAGGCCACTCCTCAACTCTAATGCATTAAGCCCAAAACTGAACCCATTTTGATAGAAGGGCCCCTGTTTTCCTCATGGGCCCCATTTTGTACTTCTCCACATTAAACTTTGTCTGCTGTTTAGATGCTCAGAGGTGTCTTTTCAAAGCACTTAGACTTACAAAGTTATCCATTAATTTATGGAACTTTTTAAGTCTAAGTGCTTTGAAAATGAGCCCCTCAGTCTTCTAATCTCACAAGATTATTTGCAATTTTAACAACTCTGAATAATTTTGTGTCATCTGCCTATTTGATCATATGGAAAACTGACCATTTCTTCCTACTCGTTTCTTATCTCTTAAGCAGTTCCCAAACCATTTTTCTCAGAACTGCCATCAGGCTCATTGGGTCATCCCTGGAGCCTTTATAACATTTCATGTATGGGCACCACAGACAGGTATGGATGGAGGCGCTATTTAAGCAACCATAGGGTGCAGTCTGTGTCCCAGGGGCGTAGCTACGGGTGGGCCTGGTCGGGCCCAGGCCCATCCAATCTCGGCTCAGGCCTGCCCACCCAGTTTTAAGCGCGGTTGAATTAAAGCGCTAGGGACTGTCTTTCTTCTATGTTTGTGCAGCGCTGCATACGCCTTGTAGCGCTATAGAAATGCTAAATAGTAGTAGTAGTAGTAGTAAAGCGCACAGAGCAAAGCCAAAGCAGCAGCCTTTCACTAATTCATTTCTACCGTCATCGCGCCGCAGCGGGCTCAGCTGATCTCCCAGTCTCACCTACCTTTTGGGCAGACTCGGCATGGCAGTGAGTCGACTCGGCACTGAATAAACATGGTCGCAGCTCTGGACTTCGTGGTGACCTCCAGCATGTGTGACATCCTCCTCCTTCTCAGCTCCCTGTGTGCTGATGACTCATGTTCCATCCCGCGCGCTCAGCCTCGTTCTTGCAGCTCGTCATCTTCTCAACAGGCTAAAAAATAGCTGGATGCTCAGCTGCAGGCGCCGGGAGTCGGGACCACGCGGCACTGTCTGCTCCTCCTCCCCCTCCTGGGCCCGGATCGCAGTATCCAGATGGAAAGGCTGGTGCCACTTGGGTGTGTAGCAGCAGGCGCGACTTCTTAGCTCTCTTACATTGTGCCTTAGTGCAGTAGCATTCCCCAGCGTCCCAGTAGTGCCCCACGGTGGGCCACAACACACTCGTGCCTGAGTCAGATACAGGAACCAGGTTGTTCTGCACCACGTGGCAGTTGCAACTTTACTGCAAGCAGCTGCCCAGCACTGCAGGGAATAAAATTTGAAATACTTTTTTTAACATGTAGTTGTTGTTTTTTTGTACCCAAAATGCTGGCTGGTGGTGGTGGGATTCTGGGTGGGGTAAGCACTTCACTTTCTGATGTTATTCTTCAAGTACTTGCTGAATTTTCAAATGCTGCTGGACAGACAAAACTAGATTCCCTATTTCTTCTGCATCAGATAGAGACAAAGACATTCTTATTTCTGGCAGTTACATTTGGGAAATTATTTGAAAGCAGTGATTTTGCCACGAACGGACTACAAGAGTGCCATGTTGTCTGTTACAGATTGCATTAATCTTATAGAGTGTCTACAAGAAGCTTTTGTTCAATTTAGGGAGAACACATCAAATGACTTAGATGAAGTTCTTAAGTTAACAGAGGATCTCATGGAGAAATATGATATTGAAAAGTGGGATGTTTCTTCCTCTCGAAAGACAAAGCTACCTATAAAGTTTGGTGATTCGTTGTTTTTTTTTTTCCATTTTGGGTAAATCTTCTTCTGTTCAAAGCAATGAAGACTTGAGACATATGTGGAATGAGATAATTGACTGCCAGCTAAGTGAACTGAATACTCGTTTTCAAGATGATGCTCATGGAATGATGACTGCTTCTACTGCCTGTATGCCAACATCTGAGGCCTTTGGTCGAAGAGTCCACTGCCCCCGTGCACTTTATATGGCATTACCATAGAGGAAGCTGAATTAACAGTGTTTGTTCAGCCTCTAAAATGCAAAGTACCAGAAGGTATAAATTTTCCATCTTTAATCGAAGTACTAGACAACTGCAATGTGGACATTTCCCCAAATGTCAATGCCCTTTCAAGAGTACTTATCACTCTGCTCATATCAACTTGCCTTGTGGAACGACTGTTTTCAACTGTAAACAGGATCAAAACGGCATCAAGAGCCTCAATGCTCACCAGTCGTCTCCATAATCTCTCACTGTTATCATTTGAAAGAGAACTCTGTGATTCATTCGACTATGACAGAATTATTGATATATTCAAAACCAAAAGACGGCGCCTCATTCTTTAGTGAGCATAGTTTCACAACTTAATTTGCTAGATACTATTATACAGCTTTGGAATTGTACATTAGCACCAAATTCCAATTTACTTTATCTAAAACATCACTAGTGGCTGCCTACAAGGTACTTTTATAAGCCTAAATACAGACAGGCTCTTAGCCTTTGAGAAGGCCGAGCTGACTATAGAAGATATATCTTTTGTCAATCCCTATTAGACACGTGCTCCTTATTTAAACTGTATGTGATTTTTTTTCTTTGTCTCGCTACACCAAACACATATGTAAAAAATGTGTTTTGTCCCACAACACAATATGCATTCCATATTAATAATAATTCCATAATAATAAAATGAAAAAAAATCCTCCCGCACATTCCTCAATCTTCATCCTCCCAAATGTAAAGTCTTGAAATACAAATCAATGCATGCATCAGCCTTTTCCTTGACAAGCACACAGCTCTGGAACTCACTGCCACGTAACCTGAAATCAGTCTACGAAATGACCAAATTCCGCAAACTCCTGAAAACTTATCTCTTCGACAAAATATATCATAAAGAACAGCACGCGTAACTCTACTCTCTTTAAGATATCCAGGAATGTTCTCTAATGTCTTTTGCTTTCACACTATCATGTACCTAATGTCTATGACTTTATTTTCAACAATTTTTATTATTGATGACAAAACAATATAATAAGATTGAACAACCATCTAGCAGAGTCCCAAATACATCCACAAAATACATCTTGAGTGCTCCTATAGCATACACGATGTCATCAAATTATAATACCACACTTATAGGGAGGAACTCGCATAGTGCCACCAATTACAATCGATACCCAATTAGAGATCAAATTTCCAGATGCAACCAAAATGAGCCTTCCTTTAACAAAGTCCCTCCCTCCCTCTCGAATGTCTATGACTTTAATACTATCATGTATCTCACCACCATGCACCCAAAACTTCTGCTAAAATAAATGTATACTCTTTTTTATTTCCAATATTATGTATTTCACCATCATGTACCCAAAACTTGCTGTAAAACCAAATGTACATTCTTTTCTATTTCCAGTATCCATGATGAATTGTAAGCCACATTGAGCCTGCAAAAAGGTGGGATAATGTGGGATACAAATGTAAAAATAATAATAATAATATTATGCACTTCCTGTTTTTGTATTAAAGCACACTGCACTGTTCTTTTTAAATAGTTACACTTCTTGAGTGCATGTAACCACACCTGTACTTTCTACATTTGATAAGCAAGAGATGGCTTTGTTCTTGTTTTTATTTTAACCTTTTTTTTTTTTTTTACAAATGCCCCTGACATAGTCTTCAGGCAAAACGTGGGCATGTTGGATCATTTTCAGTAAGGTTTTTTGGTTTGTTCTTCATCTGTGATTCGTTCTGTCCTTTGATATACGTTTCTTATAAAGCACAGTTGAAGGATATGTGCCAAACTGTGGCAATTTTATTTTGTCAGCATCAGAACAGAGAGAAAGCAGTAGAGCCAAAGGAAGGGAAAAAAGAGTTTTTCCTGCTTTGCTTAATCAGGCATTTACATTTGTTATAAGCAAAGTATATGCCATTGCTGTAATTACACTGTAATGTGTGTTGACATATTTGCCATTATAGTAGACATATCTGATCAAGTTTGATATATATATAGTGACCACCCATATTAGCTCTGGGCCCAGCCAAAATGTCAGGTCTGGCTGCTCCACTGCTCTGTCCATGCACTCGTGTGCTCTGCTCATATGTCAAAGTACGCATCGTCATGCTTTTAGACTGGTCGGTACTTTACAAGGACATCAATGTGTGCATATGTGGTCTCCTATGTGCAAACCCCCCCCCCCCAAACCTAAAACAAATCCTGCCAAATGGATATGAAATTATCTCCAGTAAAACAAACAAAACAGCCATGAGTAAATGAACATCAAAAGAAATAAAATAGCCAAATACAAAAATCTCCCCCAAACCTGGCAGCAAAAACAGATCTTTACAAATGAGGTAAAGTCTTATAGGTCGTATGAGAGAGAGGTAACTGAGCCATTCTCAGATCTGTAGGAATGTTATTCCACATATCTGGGAAGTAACTTGGGATATTTTACCTTACACAAATCAAATAATGAGGTTCTTTGAGGCTCGTATCACCCCAGCTCCTTTGCAAAGCAAGGAACTTCCTGAAATCACTATGTTATATGTGTATGAAACAGCCTACATAATCCTTATTATTTTGAGGAGGGAAAAACTCAGAACCTCATCATGGAGTGAGTTCCAAACTAATCAAGATTGATCTTAAAATCAGTCATAAAACCTCCTTAAACCAATAGTCTATAACTTAGATGCCCAGATTCACACCCAGGCTATACACATAAATGTTTAGAATATTAGCTCACCAGCTGAATACCGACCCCCTGGTTCTTAAATTCTAGCCTGCAGTTATGAAATGGACCGCATAAGTGGCAATGGAAGGAACTGACTTCCACGGCATGTTAGCAGGAGATGCAGGATTTGAACCCTGGCTTCCCCAATTCACAGGTCATGTCCACTACTGCTCACCCATCAGCAGAGGGAGTGCTTGCTGTTAGCTGTTCCTTAGAGTTCAGTATTCATTACTAATTCACTGCTAATTGATGAGGTTGGCCCTTTATTTAATACCATAGCTATTCAGTATGATTAAGATTCATGTTTGCTTTAGATACAAAACCTCAACATATGCTTGTTTTATCAGGGTGAAACCATTTCCAAATCTGATTGTATATGCAATTATAAACAGAACAGTGAAAAGCAAATTTAACAAAAGCAATCCACAGATTCAAAGCATGTATACGTCCTCGCTATGCTGTGAACTGTAAATTCTTGCTGAACAAACAAAGAGCTCACAGCTCCATTATTTTGTGACATAGCTGATTAGGCAGGGGGATATTCAGTTCCAAACTGGCTATTTTTAGTGGTTAAAGTAGGCTGCTGTTTATGTGGCCTCTCTTTAACCACTAAGCACTTAATTAGCACTGAATATCTGCTTAACCGGTTAAGTTGCCACGGTTGAAAATGAAACCAGATATTCGATGCCAGTTGCCAGATGTGCAGTGTTATAGAACAGGTCATAGGCAGATCTGTGTGCAAATCCTAATGAGTGCCAATTAACATTAGTAATTAACAGCTTGTTAATTAGTTTATGCAAGTCCGAGATCCATGTCCAAATTTGGGCAAACTTTATAGAATAATGGGCGATAGTGCACGCTACCTCTTGCCAACTGGGAGATAATCATACATGTGGCACTCAATGCGAAAGATCATCAAGCACTCTCTCGTTGCTGGACTGCTGACTGCATCAGATAAAGACCTGAACGTCTACCCAACAGTCACATTCATTATTAATTCAAGATTAAATCAACAACGAACGTGAGATTCTATACTGGATCATGGTCTGTCTTTGGTGTTTCTGGGACACAGACTGTAGAAGTCCACCCGGCTCTATCCTTATGTTCCAACTACTCCAGCCTATCCAAATCTGTTATGTCATTCGTGGGACACAGACTATAAAAGTCTGCCCAGCACTGTCCTCACGTTCCAAATTACTAAGTCTCTGTCAAAACCATCTCCAGCTCATCCTAAACTGGATCGCTATATGTGGGACTCAAACCATACAAGACAGCTCAGCACTGGCCTTAGTTTTTACAGCCAGAGTTGCCATCTAAGCACCACTTGACATACCATTCATTTTTTTATTTTTTATTACATTTGTACCCCATGCTTTCCCACTCATGGCAGGCTCAATGCAGCTTACATATTATATACAGGTACTTATTTGTACCTGGGGCAATGGAGGGTTAAGTGACTTGCCCAGAGTCACAAGGAGCTGCCTGTGCCTGCAGTGGGAATCGAACGCAGTTTCCCAGGACCAAAGTCCACCACTCTAACCACTAGGCCAGGCCACTCCTCCACTCCATTCTCTAATTAGAGATCCTCTGTGTTCATCCCATGCCTTTTTGCATTCTGCCAACAATTTTTTTCTCCACCACCTGCCTCAGGAGGCCATTCCAGGAATCAACCAGCCTCTCCGTGAAAGAGAATTTTTTGACATTACTCCTAAGTCTACCACCCCACAACCTCAATTCTTGTCCCCTAGTTTTACCATTTTCTGGAAAATATTTGTTTCTATATTAACACCTTCCAAGTATTTTAACACCTGTATCATACTTCCCCTGGCTCTCCTGTTCTCTAGGGTGTACATATTCAGGTCTTCCAGTCTGTTCACACAAGTCTTTTGGCTCAAGCCCTATACCATTTTTGTCGCCTTCCTCTGGACCGCTTCAAGTCTTCTTACATCTTTAGCAAGATACACCCTGCAAAACTGAACAAGTGGGGCCTCACCAAGGACTTGTACAGGTGCATCAACACCTCCTTCCTTGTTTAATTATTTAAAGATTGCTAACATACCAGGGATACTAGAATAATATAGAGCTTTAAGATTATTTTAAGGTATATTTTATGCTTTTATGTAGTGTTTGCTTTCAGCAAAGTGAAAATAAATTGTGTAGGCCAAGTCACTTGCTGGTGAAAATATCCTATCACGACAAACTTCCTTCTTCTTTTCTTTATTGATAAATTAAAAGGTCTTCCTGGGGGGGGTGTGGGAGTTGGGGAGAGTGGCTGGGAAAGGAGACTGATCTAGGTCCTGCTCAGCTATCTGTGAGCTATAATGCACTAGGCTCTAACAGTTACTTAAAACCTTCCTTTCCTCAAGCATCACATCCCCTCTCCCTCTCTTTCCCTTTCCTCCAGCGTAAACATAGGCACCAGCACAGCAGAACTCAGTCATTCCTTCAACTGCATCTCTGTTCCTGTCTTCAGCTGGTGGCTGGCATTGCAGTCTCATACTCTGCCATTTTATTCATTTGTCCATTACCCTTTTGAGCTGCTTCTGTCAGATTATGTTGGAATTAAGAGATGATTGGCTGCCTGAGTTGCTTATGTCAGATTATGTTGGGATTAAGAGATGATTGGCTGCCTGAGCTGCTTCTGTCAGATTGTGTTGGAACTAAGAGATGATTGGCTGCCTGAGCTGCTTCTGTCAGATTATGTTGGAACTAAGAGATGATTGGCTGCCTGAGCTGCTTCTGTCAGATTATGTTGGAACTCACAGATGATTGGCTGCCTGAGCTGCTTCTGTCAGTTTATGTTGGAACTAAGAGATGATTGGCTGCCTGAGCTGCTTCTGTCAGATTATGTTGGAACTAAGAGATGATTGGCTGCCTGAGCTGCTTCTGTCAGATTATGTTGGAACTAAGAGATGATTGGCTGCCTGAGCTGCTTCTGTCAGATTATGTTGGAATTAAGAGATTATTGGCTGTCTGAGCTGCTTCTGTCAGATTATGTTGGAACTCACAGATGATTGGCTGCCTGAGCTGCTTATGTCAGATTATGTTGGAATTAAGAGATGATTGGCTGTCTGAGCTGCTTCTGTCAGATTGTGTTGCAACTAAGAGATGATTGGCTGCCTGAGCTGCTTCTGTCAGATTATGTTGGAATTCACAGATGATTGGATGGCTGACTGCTTTCTCTCAGATTGTACTGGAACACACAGCTGCTTAAGTGACTTCTCTCAGATTATGCTAGAGCTCACAGCTGATTGGCAGGTCGAGCGGCTTCTCTGAGATTATGCTGAAGCTCACGGTTGATTGGCTGGTCACATGCTCATTTTGCTAAACAGAGCTCGCTGGTACTTTTGAGTTTATTCTGTTGTGTCAGAGGCTGCCCAGCTCGCAGCGGATTGGCTGAGGAAGTGCTTCTCTTGTGTGACACCTTGCTGGAACTCGCAGCTGACTGGCTGACAGCGGAACTCCCCTGTCAAATGTAGCCTGTTAGAAATCCCAGCTGGTGCCCTGCAGCGAGAAGATATTTCTGGCTGCACTGGTGTGCAGTACTGTGCCTTCCATATGTCAAAAATTAAATATACTAATTACAGGCTTGCTTTTATTAAAGCACAGGCATACGCACACTTGCTGATATATTTTTTTGTAATGTTGTGTATCAGGACAGAAATCTGTATGTTGTTTTGATAGAGTGAAATAAAGCTTGAGCACCATCTTTGACATACTTGGTCTAAAAATAAATGGCTTGGAAGTGAAGCTGTCTGCTTGGTGGGTTGCAGCAGCAGCTGGCACAGGGGGCAGCGGAAGCTGCAGTTAGTGTTCCAGCAAAGCTAAGGGGCCTTCAGCTGGCTCCAGCCTGGAGAGCCTGGGCTAATGGTCTTTTGGAGGAGTCCTGCTATTTTCTGCATCTGTTGTGACTGTGTTCGTCATTCAGGATTGACACTTGGAGATGTGTGTGGGAGGCAGCAGCAGGGCCCACTGCTTGCAGACAAAAAGCTCTGCCTTGGCTGGCAGTTGTGCAGAATAGCAGCAGAGCCTTTGCTGGGTAGTGAAGGCGGGAGCGTGGGAGCAGAGGCAGGCCTTGCATACTGATGAGAGGAGGAGGAGGGACGGGAGAGGGAGAGGGAGGGCAACCTGCTGCCGTTGCTGGTACAGTCTATTCCTGCAAGCAAGCGGCGTGCTGCTGACAGCTTGTACCCTGCCTCTCCTCTCCTCACTCACCATTAATATTGGCAATAGCTTTCCCTTCAGAAACTGCTCCAGAAACTATGTTCTGCTGCTGACTTCTCTGGCTTGTTGGAAATTAACAATTTGCCAAACTGGCGGGCTCCTTTGAAAGCCACCTGCCTAGAAATGTGATGTGGCAATGCCACCTTTCAGCCCCGGACTACCGCTCACCCTCAGTGGATGGCTACTCTTTACTGAAACGTGTCCCTCCTCACCCTGTTACAGGACCCCGACTACCTGTGATGACTGTGAGGCAATGGCTGACTAACCTCGGGCTACCTCAGTATGAGAAGCACTTACTTGCCAACGGATTCGACAATGTTCAGTTTATGGTAAGGAAGTGTCTGTGTGCATGGGCAGGAAAACAAGACCGCAGATGGGATTAATGTGCAAAATGTCCTTCTAATAACTGCTGACCTTTCACAAATTATTTTTTTTGTTTCTATTTCTCACATGGTAATCCTGAATTTAGAGGAGGTTTCCAGTTCTCATGCCACACAACATCTGCAAGTTTTACAGAGAAAAGATAATGCATGCAAGAGACCAGTTATAGAAATAGAGACCATTTCAATGGGGGGTGGGGGGGGGAAGGAGGGAGGGAGAGGGTCAGTCTGTTAGGAAGAGCATGGAATTCACTTGTTGAAATGTAGAGTTTGGCAGCAAAGCTCAGCCCCCACCCCCTTCATTCCTCTCTCCATTCATACTCCGCTCAGCGCAATTAGCATAAAGGCTGAATTGCAGGGAGGTGGCACCGATATCTCTTTTGCAAAAGCTGAAATAAGGGAATAAAATGAAGCAAAATGCTGCCACCTTGTTTCCTCTGCAGCATGCCGAAGGGTGCTGTGCGCACTGCCTGTGTGTGGGCGTGTGCACATAACCTTCCTAATCCTGCCAGCAAGATCTGGGCACCAGGGAGAGAAGCGAATCCCAACACATTCAGACAAGGGGGGTCTCTCACTGGAGGCAAAGGATGTCTCTGCTGACCTGAACGTTTATCCACCCAAAGAGTTAACTCAGCTGCTCCGCTCCTTATTTCTGTGCAGTGAATTCAGGGGATGCTCTTGTTCCAGTTCTGGTTTTCTGCAAGCACAGTCTGACCTTCTCTCTCTCTTTTTTTTTTTCTTCCGTTGCCTGAGCAACAATCACATTTCTATTAAAAACCAGACCAAAATACCTCTGGAAGAAATCGGATACAATACATGCCTACAGTATTAATAAACTTGCTCATTTTATTCATATTGTGTTTTCCTTCTTAAACACAAGACATCTATTAGAACCAAGAGGAGTGATGAGAACAGTGCAGTCATTTCCTGCAGGATGATACACCTCACTCCTGCCCTGAAACACTTCCTCTGCTTCCTTCCCATACACAGACAGCGCTGCCAATGCACCTCATTCCTGTGCAGCAGCATTCCATGCTATCCTAATCCTGAGATCCCTCTCCAGCGTATCTCTGCTGGTATACCTGCTTTACAGCACCCCCCTGTTATTCCAGTAGTGAGACCCCCCTTGCACACACACACACACACACAACCCTGCCAATATATATCCTGCCCTATAGCACTAATCCCCCCCCAAAACTAGTCGTATGGAGACCTCCTCAGCCCTGCTTCTTCAATACTGAACCTCCCCACCCCTACACATAAACATAGCTCAAGTCAGTGCACCTTATTCAGGCCCTGCAGTGCAGACCACTTGTTTAGCATGGAGACCAGTCACACCCATACACAACTTGGCCAATTGCATTCCTGCCCTGCAGCACCCCATCCCCACTAGTCTAATGCCAAATCCCCTCCCCCCACACAACTTTGCAGATGCACCTCCCCCCCCTACTTTTCTACCAGTGTACCTCATTCCTGCTCTGCAGCACTCCTGCTACTTCAGTAAGTACAGCCCACCTACAGCACTTTACCCCTACCCAGCATCACCCTATCCTACTGTAGTATAGAGAGTCCTCTCCCCTGTTCTGCTGATGCACCTCAGTCCTGCCCCTCGACACCTTCTGCTGTACTAGGTGGCTCAGTAAAGGGACCATGGTTGTGGCTTGTCCCAAAAGCTTGGAGTTGGAAGACTGTTGGAAAATATATAAAATACCTTGAAAGAAATGAAAGAAGCAATTGCACTTATAATGGGAAAAATTCCCAGAGGGATCTGAAGGGGAAAAGCAAGGACACTAGTTAAGAATTTGCCTAGAAAGCAGCAAAGTAGAGGAGCAGCTTAGCAGCACAGGGGGCTGAGAAGTTTATTTATTTATTTATAGCATTTGTATCCCACATTTTCCCACCTCTTTGCAGGCTCAATGTGGCTTACAATACATCATGAATGGTGGAGATATATAAGATATATATAAGATATATAAGAAATAAATATTTAGTATTACAGAAGGATCTTGGGTAACATGGTAATGATAAAGCAAGTCCCACTGCGGCTCCTCATAAATCTAGGCAAGTCACTTAACCCTCGCAAACCAGACTGTGAGCCCTCTAAGGACAGAGAAAAACAGAACCTCTGTGTAATATGTAAACTGCTTGGCTGTACCACAGACAGGTCATATAGCAAGAATCAAGTCCCTGCAGCCCCCTGACATGAAATAGACTGGTCAAGTTTTGTTAAAGAAGAGCTGAAGCTCAGTTTATCACTGGAGAATCACCTGACAACCTTTGGGAACTGGTGTGAAAAGGGCAGCGTGGAAGGGCTTTACTGCAGTTCTATACAGTGGGCAAACCTGTGCGTAAATGATTAGAATAATGGTGTATAATGGACATATCTTACAGAGCCCGTATCTGCGCATAAGTTACAAAATATTATAACTTACATGTGCATTGCTGGCATTTACACGGTTGTTTACTGCTCACACCTAACTGTCACTGTTCCCTGTAAGTTAAGCAGGAGTCCGCCAACTGCTGGGGGGAGGGGGCAGTGCTTCGATATTGTGTTTTCAATTGCTAGAGAAAGGGAAGTTCCCTGGAGTACCGTAGAACTTGCCTGTCCCTCACTATTTATGTATTTATGTACACGTTTTTCAGTGGTAGCCCAAGGTGAGTTACATTCAGGTACTCTGGATATTTCTCTGTCCCAGGAGGGCTCACAATCTAAGTTTGTACCTGAGGCAATGGAGGGTTGAGTGACTTGCCTAAGATCACAAGGAGCAGCAGTGGGATTTGAACCGGCCACCTCTGGGGTGCTCTAACCACTAGGCCACTCCTCCACACCACTATTGAAAATGTGATAGTGAAACAGCACCCCCTACTGGCAGGTGGTGGTCTCCTGCTCAGTTTAGAGGGAACAGTCCTAACCACATATGCACGTATATGCCCGGTTACACTAGTAACCCCTAAAGGAGGGTATGTGCCTACTTTCCTTCATACAATAGATTCCCGCACTATTAGAGGACTGAATTTGCGGCTTGTAGGCATCGGAACAGGGTTCTGGCATCACCTCATTCCCCCTGTGAGCTGCCCCAGCCTGCTTTTCCTCCCTGCAGAGTGGCAGGAGCTTGTCTTTCGCTCCCACTGCTCTGCCCATCTTCAGCTGGTGATGGTTGAGAACAGGCAGCGCAGAGGCAGTGAAGAAACAACCTCCCTGGGAGAAGCTGGGGCTGGTGCTGAGGTCAGGGTGTTATGCTGGGCTGGGGGCTAAAACAGTACTAAGTATTGGAGAAGGACCAGATGTTAATGGACTGGGATGTGACACTGGCCAATGTTGATTCTGGGACGGGGTTAAGGGGTTAATGCTGGTAGATTGTAGCCTGGGAGAAAGGATGCTGACGCTGGGGGAGTGAGGAAGAGCAGGACAGATAACAGTGGTGGGGAGAAGCAAGGGCAAAGGCAGGGGAGGGGGAGATTGAAGGACAGAGGGATGGATGCACTTTAGGTGGCTGGTGATTCACTGAAGTGGGAGTGTGTGGGTGTGTGTGTGTGGGGGGGGGGGGGGGCGGGTAGCAGCCCTGGACTGATCAGAATTCCTCTCATCCTTTAACCCCTCCCATCCAAAGGGCTTCCAAACTCACACACACTCCTGCTTTTTACTCTCTGTTACTGAGAGGAAAATAAAATTTGCTGGTCCTATGTGATTCAGAAACCAATTAAGCTAGCTAATTATGTAAATAAAAGGCATAATGTGCTTCTAAGCTCGTATACCCCTATGCACTAAAGTGTGTTAACTTTTTCACAGCTGTGCAGTTATGAAAAATTAATGATACCAGGCAGGCTAGTGGCACTGGGTCATGCTGGTTTTAGAAACCGATCCAAGACAAAAAAGGCCATGTAGACAGACCTGCCCAGGGGTTCTGGAAGTCTACTGCGTGGAGCTGTCTTTTTAGAATTACTACCTGAAGCTAACTTTAAGTATAAGCCCTTATGTCTGTCAAAATCTAACTAGTGTCAGGTGCAGAAATGGAAGGATTCTATGACCCTACACCTAAATCCTGGAAATGCCAATGGACCTGCTTAAGACCAATTAGACACAGAGGTTTTAGAATAGAGGCGCAGAGCAGTATTACTGGTCCAGTAATTAGGACCAGTAAGCACGATCCGCACCCAAAATGGGGCATCTAACTTTGGGTGACCTATAAAGAATTGGGAGGACAGTGTCAGGCAGTGGAGGGAATCTATGTTGCTGTTACTGATGTTACACCAGAATTCGAATAGCGTTTGTTTTGTAAGTTGGGTTCAAAAGTGAAAAGACCTGGGTCTGCTCTGCACTGATTGGTCTGGGAATGTCTCATGTCAATGAATAATTATACTTTATCAGGGGAGTTCTAGAACTGGGCACCAGCCTTTTGGTGTCCCAAGGATGTGTGGTAGAAACCCATCTGTAATGGAACCTGTGCAACTCAAGTGCTGTTATAGGATCCCAGCATAACCCAGAATCTGCATTTTCACGGGTGAACGTTCACTTCTGCGCACACGTAAGCAAGTGATCCATTAAATGTGGTCACCTAGAATTGCATTTTATATACTTTATGTAAAAAAGATATTGGAGAATAACATAGAGGATCATTTTGCACCTGATTGAGAGCAAGTTTAAATGTCAGCACACAAAGTCAACGTGCAAACTGCGGCTGCGCCCAGAATCCATCCTGAAATGTTACCTACACCTGAGCCGCACAAAGTATTCACGTTCTCAGCATGTGTTATTCTAGCTGGGGTAATTTTATGAAGAGCATTTCATGTATTCACAACAAAAGCTTTTATCAAACTATCCCTTAAATATATTTATGTTTACCAAGACGTTTTATACCACCAGTTTTCAACATACAGATCTGAGCAAAAAAATGTAAAATTATGTGCACAGTATAACGGTTACGTCTGCAATATTCCTCATGTTTTATTTGTAATATTTGTGCAAAATTCCTCCACCATAAGGCCTGACTTCTCCCCCCTCCAACCTTTTCCCTCCTCAGGCTCAACCCCCATCTGACAATATCCCTCTCTGGACCTACCTTTCTCAGCTGTCTCTCGCCTTGATTTGAACTCCTTCCCCTCCCATGGTAGATTGAACTGATCAGCTTTCCCTCTCTGCCTCCTAGTTTCCCCTGCTATCACCCCTCTTGTATTCCTCTGTTATTTCTTTTTCCACCTTTCGGCATGCTGTATCTCCCCTTCCCCAAGTTCTCTCTGTCCCTGTGGTCTTAAGCACATTCTTCACTCAATGTGTAATTAAACTCGGTAATTCATTGCCAGAGAAATGTGGTAAAAGCTGTTAGCTTGGCAGGGCTTAAAAAAAGGATTGGATCATTTCCTAAAAGATGGATTTGGGAAAATCCACTGCTTGTTTCTAGGATAAGCAAAGTAAAATCTGTTTTACTGTTCTGGGATCTTGCCAGATACTTGTGAGCTGGATTGGCCACTGTTGGAAAAGGGATACTGGGCTTGATGGACCTTCAGTCTGCCCCAGCATGGCAATGGTTATGTTCTTATGAGAGATGCCAGATAGAGGGGCACCTCATTTCCACAACCTTTGGGCAATCTACTACTACTACTTAACATTTCTAGAGCGCTACTAGGGTTACGCAGCGCTGTACAAAATAAACAAAGAAGGACGGTCCCTGCTCAAAGGAGCTTACAGTCTAAAGAACGAAATGTCAAGTTGGGGCAGTCAAGATTTCCTGGGTAGAGGTGTAGAGGTTAGGTGCCTTTTGCCAGGTTCACTCAGTGGTAGCTAAGCCCCTGTTCCTTGTGCATTTAAAGGTATTGCCTTGACTTTTATTACGTTTTTTGGATGGTATTAGAACTGTTTTAATCACCTTTTCCTTTTCAGGGAAGGCTTTATAGGGGCCTTTTACTTACTACTTAGTTTGCATTTTTCTGCATGTTAAACGTTAGCACAGGCCTGGGTAGTGCGGTAAAAAAAACAAACAAGCTAGCTGCTTAATGTTGAAATTGGTGGTGCATGGGCTCGACCAGGGTGAGGCGAAGTGTCCTGCTGTGTCAGCTAGCTTGCAGACCCTTGCACTAGTTGTCACAACTGCCAGTAGTGTGGCTGCACTTGCCCACCACCTCAAAAGGAGTCCAGTAGCATTGCTGATGTCCAGAGTTTCCTGGCAGTTCTGCCCCCATTGTCTGATCCTCCCAACACTCCCTTTTATCCAATCCCTCCAAACTCTATCCCATCCAGATCCCAACTCCACAGGCACAAGGCCTGTCTCCAAAGTCTGCATCTCCGTCCACCCTCAACTCCCCCAGGACCTACCCCAGGGACTTCATTGGTGTTCAGTGGTTCCCAGCAGGAGCAGGTGCCCCTCCACTTCAGCCCAAGACTGTGCCAAGATCCAAAAAGGCTACCATGACCCTTAGTGGTAATCTTGCAGTTCTGCTGCTAGAGGGTGTCCTTCCACGGCACATGACCCAAGCTTTTACCTCAGGCTTTGCACTTAGTTTTTAATTCCCTTAGTGCTTTCCAGTAATGTTTGATGACCCTCTTGGGTCTTCTTGAATGTTTCTCCTGTTTTTTATAACCGTATTAACATGTGGCTTGATAGTTTTATTATTCTGTGAGCTGGGATCTTCAGAGTTATACTATTGCTTGCCTTTCAATTTGTAGTTATAGTGGGGGGGGGGGGGGGGGGATGGGTTTAATGATACTACTTTAACTCTTCGGCCATTTATACGATGCTTAATCCTGGAGGAATACACACAGCAGCGTTTCTGAGCGATAAGGTCATTCACTTTTATACTGTTCTTAACTCTCCCCACATAGTTTTGGGGATTTTATAAAGGATTTTCTGTTTTTGGTGATCCCTTTGACATCCGGAGATGGGAAGGCGGTAGAACGAGAGGGCATGAAATGAGATTGAAGGGGGGCAGACTTAAGAAAAATGTCAGGAAGTATTTTTTCATGGAGAGGGTGGTGGATGCTTGGAATGCCCTCCCGCGGGAGGTGGTGGAGAGGAAAACGGTAAAGGAATTCAAACATGCGTGGGATAAACATAAAGGAATCATGTTCAGAAGGAATGGATCCTCAGGAGCTTAGCCTTGAATGGGTGGCAGAGACGGTTGGGAGGCGGGGCTAGTGCTGGGCAGGGCAGACTTATACGGTCTGTGCCAGGGCTGGTGGTTGGGAGGCGGGGATAGTGCTGGGTAGACTTATACGGTCTGTGCCAGAGCCAGTGGTGGGAGGCGGGGCTGGTGGTTGGGAGGCGGGGATAGTACTGGACGGACTTATACGGTCTGTGCCCTGAAAAAGACAGGTACAAATCAAGGTAAGGTATACACAAAAAACTAGCACATATGAGTTTATCTTGTTGGGCAGACTGGATGGACCGTGCAGGTCTTTTTCTCCCGTCATTTACTATGTTACTATATCTGCCAATATCTAGGTGGGTCAGCCGCTACCCCTTTTTGTCGGGTAAGACTTGTTAATTTACATCTTTCCTTTGTGTTTTTTTTTATACGTTGGCTGAATCTCCCTTTTCCTCCCTCTTTCCCTCCTTGTTTTCATTTGGGGTTTCTGCCTAGAATACTTTTGTTTTCATTTACTTCCTGTGCTGCTGGGCTCTGATTGCATCAAAAATAAGTCTCCCGGGGGGGGGGGGGGGGGGGGGGGCTGACATTACACTGTTTATCTTTATTCACAACATTTGGTAAATCGCCATGTTTGGAGTAGCCAAGTCAAAGCAGTAGAAAGTAAAAACAGGACAGCAAATTGGTCAAACCGGAGAAAAAGGACCTCTCCTATCATTCACTTCCCAGCATTAGCTAAGAGAGCTTAAGCACCCTTGAAAATAAACAAGTTTTAAGGCCAGCTTTACATGGAGGGGCATAATCGAACAGAAACGCCTATCTCCATGGGCGTTAATCTCCGAGAACGGGTCCGTGAAGGGGCGGAGTGAACCGTATTTTCAAAAAAAATAGACGCCCATGTGTTATTCGCCAAGGTGTGAGCTGGGCGTTTTTGCTTTTCAGCGATAATGGAAAATGAAATCGCCCAGCTCAAAAACGAATAAATCCAAGGCATTTGTTCGTGGGAGGGGCCAGGATTCATAGTGCACTGGTCCCCCTCACATGCCAGGACACCAACCAGGCACCCTAGGGGGCACTTTTACAAAAACAAAACAAAAGGTAAAAGAGCTCCCAGGTGCATAGCACCCTTCCCTTGTGTGTAGAGCCCCCCAAATCCCCCTCAAAACCCACTGCCCACAAGTCTACACCATTACTATAGCCCTAAGGGGTGAAGGGGGGCACCTACATGAGGGTACAGTGGGTTCAGGGGGGGGTTGGACGACTAAGCATTAAGCAGCACAATTGTAACAGGTAGGGGGGGGGATGGGCCTGGGTCCACCTGCCTGAAGTCCACTGCACCCCCTAACAACTGCTCCAGGGACCTGCATACTGCTGCCAGGGAGGTGGGTATGACATTTGAGGGTGAAAATAAAAAGTTGTGAAACATCATTTTTTGTGGTAGGAGGGGGTTAGTGACCACTGGGGGAGTCAGGGGAGGTCATCCCCGATTCCCTCCAGTGGTCATCTGGTCATTTAGGGCACTTTTTGGGGCCTTATTCGTGGAAAAACAGGGTCCAGGAAAAGTGCCCTAAATTCTAGCTAAAAACGCGTACTTTTTTCCCATTATCTGTGAAATGCGGCCATCTCTGTTCGGCAGATAACCACGCCCCAGTTCCGCCTTCGCCACACCTCTGACGCCCCCGTCAACTTTGTCCGCATCCGCGACGGAGTGCAGTTGAAAACGTCCAAAATTGGCTTTCGATTATACCGCTTTATTCGTTTTTGTGAGATAAACGTCCATCTCCCGATTTAGGTCGGAACTTGGGCGTTTTTCTCGTTCGATTATAAGCTGGATAGTAATATAGTAGATGACGGCAGAAAAAGACCTGCACGGTCCATCTAGTCTGCCCAACAAGATAAACTTCATGTGTATACCTTACCTTGATTTCTATCTGCCATTTTCAGGGCACGGACCGTAGAAGTCTTGCCCAGCACTAGCCCCGTCTCCCAATCTCTGCTAATGTAAGTAGTTACTGTACTTAATCTTTAGTAAAAGACCCCTCAGGTGTCATAATCATCATCTTAGGAAAGATTATGTAGTATAAGAGCATTTTTGGCAACTAAGAGAACATCAGGAGAGCGAATAGGCTCCTTCATAATGTAAATATCTAGTTCATGTACTTCAGGTATAATATGCTTTAAATTTGCTTATTTTTCCCTCTTTCCTAAGTCTTGGATCCAATATTGTGGACTTTATAATCATATTTTCCTTTTTTTTTCTTTTGAGAATTTCTTTGTAAAAGATGATGCTACCTTTAGAAACACTTTTCTGTACAATTGAAACTGCTTAGATTTAAATTGTTAAAATTTCATTTAAAAATATATATTTTTTTAAAGATGGAGCAAAGAAGAAAAAAGCACTAAGCTTTTGTAGACTCCAATGAGCTCTTGACAAGTTAGGGAGAACCAATCGATGATGATCGTTCAGTGAATGTAGTAATGTGACGGAATAGTGTGATTGGAAAGGTAGCCTGGAATTCCTTCATGGAGTGTCCTAAAAGTTAAAAGCAGAACTTTAAACTGTACCCTAAAAGACGTCGGAAGCCAATGCAGTTTTTGAAACAGAGGGATAACATGATCACTTGATCCATATATGGACATTTTACAGCTGGATGTATGTGTCTGATGACATGTTGCTAGTGAATTTATATTTTGTTAAGGCTTTTAATGGTTTGCTTTTAATAAAAGTAGTTTCCATCAAGCCAGTTTGATCATTATTTACTTTCACTATTTTATCTATTTATATGCATAGTTATAATTTGATGGTTTGATATTTAATTTATAGACCTAATATTTATTCTCCTTGCTTTTTATTATATGAAAAACAAGGTGCATCTGCAAATGTGCTCTGCTGACTTTATCTGCTGTTGCAAACAACAGAGAGGTTCTTCAGATCTGCACCAGAAGTGATGCAAAAGAAAACAGATACCAGACGTTCTGCTCCAAAACAAAATCTCTTATTAAAACCACCACCTGACGTGGTCCATGTTTCACTCACTCATGGGCTGCTTCAGGGGTACAAAACCAGAAGTGGGAAGGCTAAAGGATTCACAATCCCTACTAAAATAAGCAAAATGCTCAGCTGTTTGCATTAAAGAACAGTCTATGAACATTATGTTGCTGAGCATTTTGCATATTTTAGTTGGGATTGTCAATCCTTTGGCCTTCCCACTTCTGGTATTGTACCCCTGAAGCAGCTCATGAGTGAGTGAAACATGGACTACATCGGGTGATCATTGTAATAAAGAGATTTTGTTATGGAGCAGTACATCTGAGATCAGGTTTTTTTTTCTTCAGCATCTTGTTCCCACCCCCCAAATCTCATCATTTCATACTGTCTCTGCCTTCTTTTGCTCTGGAGGGAAGATTGATTCAGACAAGTGGTGTTTTATATTTTCTGTTGGTTCCCTCCTCTAAAATATCTGTTATCATGGTTGATAAATAAAAAGGGTTCCAGGGCCCAGCTCTTTATTCTCTCCACTAGTGCTGCAGCTTGCTCTAGATCTCTCCAGAGGACTATCCACCTTTCCTCTTCTGCTTCTCCCACCATTTCCATGCCTCCCCCTTCCAAGTTGTGATTCAATCAGAGAAAAAAAACAGATTTTCTCTATTATATGTGTAAAGTTTTCACTTTCGTGTTAATTTAAAACACAATCAGTACTACTGTGTACTCTATATACTCTGATTGGAACATTTGTCTGTATTTCTTATTCCGGAAATGGCGATCGCCACTACGGTATTGTAAGCCACATTGAGCCTGCAAAGAGGTGGGAAAATGTGGGATATAAAGGCAGAAAATAAATAAATTAATTAATTAAAAGCACAATCAGTAGTATCATAGATTAGACAGAGCAGTAAAGTGGTGTTTCATGTTTTCATAGGCATCTGCAAGGATCATCACTATCTGTCTCCTCATCAAATGAAAGTGTACAATGTGATACCCGCCAGTAAGCCTTATCGGGAGTAGCCCCCATTATCTGAAATTTACTCCCAGAGGGGCTACGTATAACTTGAGACTACCTCTACTTCTGGAAGCAGGTGAAAGCCTGACTCTTCTCCCAAGCCTTTAATACATAGGGTGACTGACTATACACCCATTCTGCACCTGGACTAGCTTACTACATATACTGTACCTTAGATCAGTTCCCCTTGGGTGAATCTCTTCATAAGGGCGGTTAATAAATCCCAAGAAATAAATAAAATAAATAAAGCACCATACACTACAAAGCCAATCACTTTCTATAGATCCATAAGCTTGATTTTGTAAAAATGGCGTTTCAGGAAGGGAGAAAACACATTGACTGAATGCCTCTGCCCTGTTTGTACTCCTTTTTGGTTTGTTTTCTGTTTAACTATTAAGTCTCTGACTGTGGAGTCTGGACTTGCACAGCCTGAGAGAGTTTCTGTCTCAGAGAATAATGACTTTTAAAACACAGTGATTGTCTGCATGTCTCTCTGTCTGAGCCCTGTCTGTGCTGTCTAGTACCTTTCTTTCTCTAACTCTCTCATTTTACCCCCTTTCCCCTTCACCATATTAATTCTGAAGATAAATCCTTCCTAAATTGCTCTTTCTGAAAAAGGTAATGGTGCTTTTGGTTTTATGCTGTCATCATCAGTCATGGGATTTGAGGTAGTCTTGTTTGACTGCTTGTCATAAAGTTTCAATGTGATAAGTCAAGTGGTTCCTGTTTTCTTGGCACCATAGATCTTATTGGTGCTGAAAACGTCATTCGGTTTAGTTAAAGGGAAATTAAGCAAAAATGTTGCAATTTGTGTTCAAAAGAACGTGCTCTTTGCAAAAAGGAGGGAGGACAGAACAGGCTTCCTGAAGAACCGTCCTTCCTTCCTCACAGGCGCCACTTGGAGCAATACCAGCATTTCCCTTCTGCTCAAAGACCAAAGGCTTTTCTCCCAGGTCCCAGATGTCAGTGTGTTTAGTGGGGGGAAACGTTTGGATGCTGCCGTTTGGCCAAAATTATTGTGGTCAAAAGTTCTGCACCTTGACAGCGGCGTTGAAATGCCGGAGCCAAAACGGAAGCACCCAAAACTCAGGTACCAGTCTCTAGACATCTGGGACCTTGCAGGCCTCTGGGTTATTTATTTTTATTTATTTATTTGTTGCATTTGTATTCAAACAAAAAAAAACAGCACCACGGGCCTTTAAAAATGGATACAGAAAGTGAAAGTGCCTTGTTGCTTTGTAGCTTTTACTATATGAGACGTGGGGTAAGGAATAATATATTGTAGAGGAATATATTTGAGTTATTCCCCAAGTTTTCCACGTCATCACTGTGACCCCTGACGCAGGTGCTAGTCACCGAAACACGGCCCATGTGGGGTCTTTTTGTCAAGGCTCATTCATTAAAGAACTGTGTTCCATTTTTAAAGGCCCATGGTGCTGTTTTTTTTGTTTGGACTTTAGTTTGTACTTTGTTCCCTCTCTTTTGCATTTGTATTCCACATTTTCCCACCTTTTTGCAGGCTCGATGTGGTTTATATATTACTGTTATCGGCGTTAGCCGATTTTGGTCTGAACAAATACATGGTTTTTTTCGGTCTGAACAAATACATGGTTTGAATGAATACAAAGTGAACTGTGGTAGAATGAGGTACATGTAAGGTATGTACAATTGGGGGAACGTAGAGAGGGAGAGGGGAGGAAGAGTCAGGTAATGTCCATTACGGTCCTTGGTTACATTGTGTCGCACGTGTCCGGTATTTTATGTTGGGTCGGTGGGGTATTCTCTTCTGAACAGCTCTCTAAAGGAGTCACTTCTGCAAAAGTTGTAGTCAACCAATATGTAGAATTGCAAATTCCTTTCAAACATCATAGTTCAGAAGTAACACAAAACTCAAAAGTGAGAACCCCCCTCCCCAACTTGTAGCCACCTTTATCAATGGTCCTATAAAGTGCATCAGTTCTTGTTCATGGCTGAATTCAATAAGCTGTCTTTAACCACCAGGTATTATGCTAGACAAAATGATACATCTCTAGGGCAATTCTACTACTACTATTTAGCATTTCTATAGCGCTACAAGGCGTACGCAGCGCTGCACAAACATAGAAGAAAGACAGTCCCTGCTCAAAGAGCTTACAATCTAATAGACAAAAAATAAATAAAGTAAGCAAATCAAATCAATTAATGTGTACAGGAAGGAGGAGAGGAGGGTAGGTGGAGGCGAGTGGTTACGAGTCAAAAGCAATGTCAAAGAGGTGGGCTTTCAGTCTAGATTTAAAGGTGGCCAAGGATGGGGCAAGACGTAGGGGCTCAGGAAGTTTATTCCAGGCGTAGGGTGCAGCGAGACAGAAGGCGCGAAGTCTGGAGTTGGCAGTAGTGGAGAAGGGAACAGATAAGAAGGATTTATCCATGGAGCGGAGTGCACGGGAAGGGGTGTAGGGAAGGACGAGAGATACTGGGGAGCAGCAGAGTGAGTACATTTATAGGTTAGTAGAAGAAGTTTGAACAGGATGCGAAAACGGATAGGGAGCCAGTGAAGGGTCTTGAGGAGATCCTGCAAAGTCTGCAGAGTGAAAGGCCTACATTACCCAATTAGAGGGTAATAATACAACTAAAAATTAGGCAGCAAGATGGTGTGAGTTGCCATTTAAGTGCCAACGTTTAGATGCGCCCGTGTCCACCATGTGAATAGCAGACATAAATGCGGCCTTGTACGCTTCGATGTGGAACCTGCCCATGTCCCGCCCAAGCCCCGCCCACATCTATTCCCGTTTGCAGTTACAAGCGAAGTGTGTTATGCAGTATTCCTGGGTGTGTAGCTTGCACTTCTGTGTGTAACTGTAACAATCACATGCTTAAGCACTAATATTCTATAACTGATGCATCCAATTGGCCCCCAAAGTTAGGCAATTCTCTAGAGGTACTGCTCCTTTAAATCAAGTTCCCTTAAAGGTGCCAGCACAGATACATGTTTAAAGCAGACAAAAACAAGTTCACATGCCCTGGGCTTCCTAGCCCTAAGGCAGAGTCTTCAAAAGTAATGCACACAGGGCTGTGCAACAGGGTAACAGTGCAAGGCTTCCCCTTAGCAGTATCTAGAGTTTCTGTCTCTCAGTCTCAAGAATGTTCCTTTCTACTCTCAGTATAGTTTTTATTATCATTGGTATGCTACTCTGATACAGAAGGAGTCCCTCATCCCTTCTATGACTCTTTGTCTCTGAGTTAATGCCTTTGGAAAGGGTTAACTGCTTGATGGGGCCAGATTCCACCCTCAGTTCTATACTGCATGGTAGTAACTGTCAGAATGAAAAAAAAAACCCCAAAACAACCCTTCACAGTGGGGTCTGAGAAGAACAAATCAAATAACTGACTCAAGTCTATTTGTCCAGGGAGCTTCTCTTCCTCCTCTGAGCCTTGCTGAGGACCCGGTTTCCAGTTCATGCTGTCCTCTGTAGTGGTCTCCTCCTTTGCAGGCATTCCTGGAACGCCTAGGAAACAGTCATTCCCCTTGGGGTGGAGATTATATTATAAGCAGGCCCAGGGGAACTCACTGCTTTCCTCTGTGCCCTCAGGAGGAAAACTAATTGTCTGTCCATAGCTTCTAAGGGAGCTAAGCTTCTCCCCTTTCCCCACCTAGGGAAAGACCTCTGACTTTAAACCTTATTTCCTGGGCTTTTGCTTTATACTAACAAGGTCTCTGAGTCTGTCTCCTGGGCAGAACTGACAAGACAGAGGGGACCCACATGTGATCTTTTCTCTGTCACAGCCATTATCCTCAACCTTGTTACTTCACCTTACTCGTGGCCTGCAACAGCCTCTAATATGTACTGAGACCCTTCAAACATACCCAAAAGTAGTTCTTGACTAACTCTCTTTTATGGGTATCCACTTCAGTCTGGCTTCTGGTCCCATCACAGTATTATTATTATTACATTTGTATCCCACATTATCCCACCTTTTTGCAGGCTCAATGTGGCTTACAATTCATCATGGATACTGGAAATAGAAAAGAATGTACATTTGGTTTTACAGCAAGTTTTGGGTACATGATGGTGAAATACATGATAGTGTTAAAGCCATAGACATTAGGTGCATGATAGTGTGAAAGCAAAAGACATTAAAGAACATTCCTGGATATCTTAAAGAGAGTAGAGTTACGTGTGTTGTTCTTTATGATATATTTTGTCGAAGAGAAGTTTTCAGGAGTTTGCGGAAATTGGTCATTTCGTAGACTGATTTCAGGTTACGTGGCAGTGAGTTCCAGAGCTGTGTGCTTGTATAGGAAAAGGTTGATGCATGCATTGATTTGTATTTCAAGCCTTTACATTTGGGAGGGTGAAGATTGAGGAATGTGCGGGAGGATTGTTTTTGCATTTCTAGGTGGTAGTTCTATTAGGTACTCTGAATCCCTCCTGACTCTTTTGCATAATGAAATCAGTTGCAACTTAGTTCTTCTTGCATCCCTCGTTCTTTCTTCTACATTTGGTATTATCGATCATGATTTTCTGTCTCCATCATCTTGGGGCCTTGAGCACAGTCAACTCTCCCGGTCCTTCTTTTATTCCCACTTTGTTTCTCCATTTCCAGCTGCATCGTGACTACCTCTAAAATGATTGCCTTGTCTTCTAGGGCACAGACTCCATGGAAGACCAGGATCTTTTGGAAATTGGAATCCTTAACTCGGGCCACCGGCAGAAAATTCTACAGGCAATGCAACAACTGCCAAAGGTAAATGTTTGAAACTGAACAGGTTAATGCTTTTGAAACCATGACTTGCCAGTCACATGTTTTGAGAGGTGATACCAGGGCTTTTTTTGAAGGGGGTACTTGGGGGTACTGAGTACCGGCACCTTTTCCATTGTCTGCTAAAACTGAGCCACGGTCCCCAAGTTTTAATGAAAGAGTTCAGGCTCTACACACCAATTCTGCCTTGTTTTAGATTCTGTGACTGGTTGCAGAGGGCCTGGCTATTGTGGGGTGGGTCCCTCAGTGATCACCCCACCCCTGAAGGGTGGTCCTGGCATTTGAGTACTGGCACCTTTTTCGCTAGAAAAAACGCACTGGGTGATACTGAGGATTAGCAGCCCTTCTAAACTGCAGAGAGAATGTAGAACTAAAAGTGTTTCCAAATGGAGGAAAGCAGGGCAATTCATTAGTAACTCTCCCCCAGCTGAGGAAAAGAGGGTGGGGCACCTACTTTTAACACTCATATATTAAACAAAGACTTCAAGTAGAAACCTGGAAGAGAGAGGGCTGGCTGGCATCAGAGAAGCTACTACTGCACAGGGCATAAAGGGAAGCCCTGGGGAATGTGAAGCTGACTTTACTGGGAAGGGAGGAGATGTGACAGGATGCAGGGCGGCAGGGAGACAGAGCTGGGCCTGGGACAGGGCTGCTGCCGCTGCAGAGGAGAGGAACTCTCTGCAAGGAGACTGAAGGAGCAGAAGACCTCAATCCCATTGAACCAATGGAGTTAACTTGTGTCTGGACTCCTCCCTTGATAAAGCCGGTGGGCGAAACGGGTCTCGCATGTAGGGGGAGGGAGGGCTGTGAATTGGGGTAATGTATGCCGAGGGGAAGGAGGGCAGAGAATTAGGAGAATGTTTGTGGAGGGGGGAAGAGGGCTATGAATGGGATGAGTGTTTGTTGGGGGAGTGGAGGAGGACTGTGAATTGGGAGAATGTTTGTTGGGGAAGGGGAGGGAGGGCTGTGAATGGGAGGAAGGTTTGTTGGGGTGAGGGAGGCTTATGAAAGAGGGGAGGGTTTGTTGGGGGAGAGGAGGGAGGGCTGTGAATAGGAGGAGTGTTGTTGGGGGAGGGGAGGGAGGGCTGTGAATAGGATGAGTGTTTGTTGGGGGAGTGGAGGAGGACTGTGAATTGGGAGAATGTTTGTTGGGGGGAGGGAGGGCTGTGACTGGGAGGAAGGTTTGTTGGGGTGAGGGAGGGTTATGAAAGAGGGGAGTGTTTGTTGGGGGGAGGGAAGGCTGTGAATGGGGTAGGGTTTGTTGGGGGAGAGGAGGGAGGGCTGTGAATAGGAGTGTTGTTGGGGGAGGGGAAGGAGGGCTGTGAATGGGGTAGGGTTTGTTGGGGGAGAGGAGGGAGGGCTGTGAATAGGATGAGTGTTTGTTGGGGGAGTGGAGGAGGACTGTGAATGGGACGATTGTTTGTTGGGGGGAGGGAGGGCTGTGAATGGGACGAGTGTTTGTTGGGGGGAGGGGGGATTAGTTTGAGTTTGGTTCTTTAAAGGCTGACAGCCCCTTTAAGAAAGCTCCTCAGAGCAACAGGTCATGTGTTAGCAGCCCAGGTGCTCCTGAGGAGGAAAAATAGCAGAGTCTGTGAGGTTGATCACAAGTCGTTTTATTCATTTACTGCCAGAGTTACTAACCTGCCATAGTGAGTTACCACAGCTCAATGACTCCTGCAGTAACTAGGCTGCATTAAATTGTGATATTTTATCGCAGCTTAGAACTTCCCCCAACTCTGTTGCTTTCTTTGTGAATGAGTTACATGTGGTACTTTCTAATGTTCACTGTAACTATCAGCCACTTACGTATGGAAGTGGGGCAACATCTGCAGACTGTCCTTAGCTGGAAATCATTTTCTGTCTCTTTTGTTTCTAGATGAGAACTGCTGGGAAGGATGGCTACAATCCATCTTCAGTACCTGAGTGGTTGGACTCTATTGAGTTGGGCAATTATACCAAAAGTTTTCTCATGAACGGCTTTACATCACTGGATCTTGTGAGAAAGCTCTGGGAAATAGAGCTAATCAGCGTAAGTGAAAGATTTATTAATGACCTCGTTAATGCCAGCTGAAGGCTACAGTGTTGCTTAGGAATTTCAATGTATCTGTGAATGTATTTGAGCAGATGTCTGATAATATTACAACATCTTTCAGTTCATGATTATAAGTGATGCTTTCTTGCTATGCTGGATTTTGCTAGTTTTTAAAATGTTATTATACATTTTATACCCAGAGCAGGATTTATGCACAGGCAAACTAGGCATATGCCTAGGGCTCATATGTTTAATTCAACGGCTTCCAAGGCAGTTTTCTGCCCAGTTGAGATTTTAACACGATGTTACTGTAGTGAAGAGAGTATGTCATGAACGTTTTGTAGAATATCCAATTCTGAATGAAGTGACTGCTTTCAGCGGTCTGTTCTCCAGCGCTGCCGAGAGGGAGGGGCAGGGTTGGCAAAATTCCCCAGGCCCGGCACAGGCAAGCTTATTCCTGCCTGCTTCCAGGTCTGTCCACTCCTGCTCCTGCGAGCAATCATCTGGGTCTAGACTCCCGGCACAGACAGGAGCAGTGCAGGAGAGGATAGAGCGAGGGAGCAGACAGAACGTTGCGGGAGCTCCATGTCAGCCCAGGTGGGAGGGGCACACGCATGGCGGTCCAGTCCTGCCTCGGGCCCAGCTGTGTCTCTCGGTGGCCCTGCTATACAGTATTTATGCTATTTATGGTGATTTTATATATTTACATTTTTATGACCCCTGATGCAGGCAATGCACCAAATGATGGCCTTGTTGGGTCTTTTATGAGCTTCATATGTTAATAAAGCTTTTAATACAGTTCCCTTCATTTCTTTTTGTGAAATTTATTACGTATTATTTATTTTTTCTTGCCACATCCCTTGGTCTTGTCATGGCTACGTTGTTTTTCTTTTCAGAGACAGGGTAATGTGTGTTGAATTGAGCATCATTTTGAAAAGTTGGATCCGATACTTATAGGTAGGGTCTAGTGATCACTGCATGGTTAGAACTGGGCCAGAACTGAACTAGACTAGGATTTCAGAAGTGCTGCCTGTGAGGTAAATGGGTGTTGAGGATGCTCCATCAGGTGCTCAAGATCTGAAGAGGAGACATGGGCAGCAATACAAACTAATCTTGAGAAGGAAGAGAAGAGGAGACCAATGTGGTCCTATAACGAGGCATCTTCCATGGTGCGAGCAAGAAACCACCACAGGCAGAATTATCGGGAAGAGCCAAAAGCAGGCAGGTTAGACCAGTAGAGGGTGATGCAGCAGAAGGCTAATTATTTAAATAAGCAGGATAAACGCTAACCTATACAGAAAAATGTGTTAACTTCACTGTTACATCATCATGACAGAGTTAAACAAGGGAGGGGCAAGGAGATAGAAAGGTGAGAATCTGTCTGAGGTATGCTAGTGCTCTCCTTTCCTTTATTCACTAAGCTGCACTAAACGCTTGTGTGCGTTTACCTCAGTGTAAAATGGCTTTCTGCGGATGTGCTCAGGCATCCTGAGATATGTTCCACACAGTGGCGTAGGAAGGGGGGGTGGTGTGGCGGTCCGTCCCGGGTGCACGCCGCTGGAGGGGTGTCGACTTCGCTGGTTCTCTGCTTTCTGTGCCCTGGAACAGGTTACTTCCTGTTCCGGGGCAGAGAAAGCAGGGAACCAGCAGAGCCGACCCAGCAACGTGCACTCGGGGCGGAGCGGCCCTCCCGCCCACCCTCTTTGGTAAGAATGCGCTCCGGGGGTGTGTGCTCGTGTGCCGAGGGGGGTGTGTGTGTGCATGCACCGAGGGGGGGGGGTGCGCCGTGCTGCACCCAGGGGGGGGCACAACTGCGAGCTGCCCTGGGTGTAAGCCGCCCTCGCTACGGCACCGGTTCCACACGGTAAAAACTAGTTTCTAATTTTTGTTTTACCACAGCTTAGTAAAAGGACCCCTATAACTTATATAACATCCATTTACTTATGTTTACATTAAATGTTTGAGCTTGAAATAACCACATCTTGTAAACGCCAATCTGATTCTTTTACAGTCTGTATCCTAAATTAGTTAACATTTTCTTCAGTCGTTGTACCAAAGTATAGGTCTTTAACTACAATTTTGGTAACATCGTAGATCAGTTGCTGAATCCAGAAAGAGAAAGCGATTACATTAAATCTTAACTGCCAAATTCTAGACCGTTCTTCAAGCTTTGCTAGATCCCTACTCATGCTCCCCACGCCATCATGGGTGTCTACCCTATTATGGGTTTTGGTATCATCCACAAAGGGGCAAACCTTACTAGACTGTCCTTCCACAATATCATTTACAAAAATGATAAAATGAAGAAGTCCAAGAACTGACCCTTGTGGCACACCACCGGTAACTTCTCCTTCCACAAAGTGAGCTCTACCCTCTGTCACCTTCCAATCAACCAGTTTTGTTTTTTAACCCAGTCACTCACTTTAGACTGAACACTGAGGGCACCCACTTTAATTATAAGTTGCCTATGTGGAACCATTCCACATCTAGCACTCTAGATCGATACAACTTTCTGGTCACCCAGTCAAAGAAATTAATCAGAGTTGTCTGACAAGATCTTCTTCTAGCAAAACCATCCTGCCTCAGATTTTGCAATCCATTGGAATCCAGAAACCTCACAATTCTCTGTTTTAGAAGAATTTCCATTCTTATACATACAAACAGACTAAATGGCCTGTAGTTCCCAGCCTCCTCTTTACTTCCACTTTTGTGGAAAGGGACCACATCCATCCTTCTCCACTCCTGCAGGACCATTCCTGACTCTAAAAAAGCATTGAAAAGGTCAGACAGTGGAGCTGTCAGAACTTTCCTAAGTTCTTTCAGTACCCTCGGAGGTATCCTATCTGGCCCCCTTTCTTTGTTTACCTGTAGTTTAGTTAGTTTCTTACGGACACCGTCTACCGCATTTCTGTTCCTATATGCATTTGTCTTCTCTGGTGCTACTCTGGTTCTTCATCTGTGAATACAGAACAGAAATATTTGTACTAGTAAAAAAGGCCCATTTCTGAAGGCAAGGAAACAGGCCCTAGGCAGACAATTTCTCCCCCCCCCCCCCCCCGCGCTACGGCTCCCTTGACCCCCCCCCCCCCCCGTGCCGGCGAAAACCGCCCCCCGCCGCTGTTGTGGACTACCTATGCTGACGGAGGACCCAAACCCCCGACAGCCGAAGTGCTGTTGTACCCTTCGCGTTGCTTCCTCAATCATCTTCTCTGGAAGTTCCTCTGCGTGCGTCTGACCTCCCCTTACTCCCCCACTGGTCACTAACCCCCTCCCACCCTAAAAAAAAAACTTTAAAAATCTTTTTTGACAGCCTCTATGCCAGCCTCCAATGTCATACCCAGCTCCATGACAGCAATATGCAGGTCCTTGGAGCAGTTTTTAGTGGGTGCAGTGCAGTTCAGGCAGGCGGACCCAGGCCCATCCCCCCTACCTGTTACACTTGTGGTGATAAATGTGAGCCCTTCAAAACCCACCAGAAACCCACTGTACCCACATGCAGGTGCTCCCCTTCACCTGTAAAGGCTATGGTAGTGTTGTATAGTTGTGGGGAGTGGGTTTTTGGGGAGGTTGGGTGGCTCAGCACCCAAGGTAAGGGAGCTATGTACCTGGGAGCAATTTATGAAGTCCACTGCAGTGCCCCCCTAGGGTGCCCGGTTGGTGTCCTGGCATGTCAGGGGGACCAGTGCACTACAAATGCTGGCTCTTCCCAAGACCATATGGCTTGGATTTGGTCGTTTCTGAGATGGGCGTCCTCGGTTACCATTATTGCCGAAAACCGGGGACAACCATCTCTGAGGATGACCATCTCTAAGGTTGACATAAATGTTGAGATTTGGGCGTCCCTGACCGTAATTATCGAAATGAAAGATGGCCGCCCATCTTGTTTCGATAATACGGGTTTCCCCGCCCCTTCGCCGGTCTCAGGAAAACTTGGGCACCCCGTTCGATTATGCCCCTCCATGTAACACTGTTGTTTCAGAGCTTGTAAATATCCTTTGTTTGTGGCTCCCACATAAATTTCTATCTATCTAAACTACAAATCTTGCAAAGTACTGTTGCAAAATTGATTTTTTTCCCAATTTATTCTTTATTAATTTTTGAAATCTATATGCAACCTCCAAAACCATCACAAGAAAGCATCGTTCCTTCAGCCACATATAGCCAGTTACAGGCCTTCCGTACTGCATTACCTTCAGAAATCTAAAATCCCCCATCCCACAATTAAATCACTCAGCCTATCAACTACAAATTAACCCACAAGCCACCTTTCCCTACCTCTCTTCCCTCCCTGCAATTGCTGCTGCCATCTATCAAATGGCCCCCAGGTCTTCTCAGGTTTCCCCATGGTGTGGTGATGTATCACAGTTAGTTTACACAAGTATCAAAAATGAATGTGACTGTGCTACACTCAAGCCCTGATGAGAAAGGTACTAACTTATTTTAGTATCGCTTTGAAACTGTTATGTACCATTTTCCAAGATGCTGCAGTAATTGGACACTCACAGCAGAGGTGGTAGAACTAACTAAACCTCCCTTCCAATACCTCTCATTGCCCTTATGAGGACAGCAGAAGAGCAAGGTAGGCGAAATATAATTTCTATATAATACTTCATAACCCCCTTCCAATAAGTTAATGAAGTTGGATAGCTGGGCTATGTCAGACCAATTCATCTCCTTAGATCTGTCTCCCGTGCCCTTGAACACAATAAGGCCCCCATAAAGCCTCAAGATCGGCCCTTTAGTTCAAGGGTTCTTTAAGAGGTCCCCAATAAGGATCAGCTTCACACTAAAATTGCTCTATCTCCATAATGCAAAATATGTTGCCTGACCTGCATATAGTATGGAAAAAATAATCCCTTTTAGTTCAATAAAACTAATAATCTCTCCCACCAGGCTAGCCAACAGAGCAGCTGGCATAAAGCCGTGAGCTAATGCATGTACATGCGATGCAGTAGGCCTGCACTGGCCACTCTCATGATGTTCTAGGCCTGCTCTGCTGCTGATGACTGCAGAACCAGTTCCACCCCCGGATTCTCTCCCCTAAGCAGATACCTGCTCCACCTAGTGGCAAACCCTACCTGGTTAAGATCCTTTCTCTCCGATCATCAGTCTTCTACAATTAGGTCATTGGCATATGGAGTACCCCAAGACTCCACCATTTCTCCCCATTTTTATTCAATATCTTTCTTAGCCCATAACTACTATTATTCAGAACTGTAACATTTCTTTTTATATTTATGCAGACAACGTTTTGTTACTGTATAAAGTTAACCCCTACTCTCCAGTTTTGTTTGCTGGTTGTCGGGTCACTTAACGCTCCCTTCTGTTCCCATTTTTCTGTTGGGTACTATTATTACTCTGGTGTTCAGTTTTTGCTACGTAGGTGTTCTCCTTGTCTCTTGTCTCATGTTTGATCCCCAGGTTTCTTCTCTATGTAAGTTGGGTTTTTGTGTTGTGGCAGTTACGTTCTGTTTGTTCTTTTTTTTTAATTATTTTGACCATGATATTTTCATTCTTTGCTTCTGGCATTATTTATGACACGGTTGGATTACTGTAATTCGATGTACTTAGGTATTTCTAAAGCTTTGCTTCAGCGGCTCCAGGCACTTCAGAACATGGCTATCCGTCTCCTTTGCCATCTCCTTGAGAATGATCATGTTACGTCCGCATTAGACAATCATCATTCGTTACCGGCCAGGTTCTGTATTCAATACAAACTTCTTTTGTTGGCCTTTCAACAGGGAACTCCTTCATAATTGGCCAAACATACAATTCCCTACTCACCTATGTGAGTTTTAAGATCTCGTAACAATCACCGCATGGTTCTATCAGGTCCACTTTTTTCTCAGTTGGAGTGTATTTGACATAGTGCCTTCTTTTTTGTTGCATCTTCATTTTGGGACATAGTGCCCTTAATCCTGCGTAGTGAACGCTTCCCGCTGAAATCTTGGCTTTTTGAGTAGGCTTACAGTGGTCGTAGGCACTGAGCATTGGGTTTTGGCATGCTCCAGCACCCGGTATTTGAGAACTGATATCGTCTGCTTACCCTTTGGTTGTCTGATCGTCTTACCTTTCCTATTTTTATATTGTAGTTCCTGTTTCAGTTTGTGTTTGTGTTTTTTAGAATGTACACAGCTTTTTCCTGCCAGATGGTTAAAGCGGTATAGAAAGTCTGGAATAAATAAATAAAATAAATTAATGGAAAGTGCTGCCCCATTTTTGATCAGATACACTGGCTCCGTATTTGAGCCAGATTTGGTTTTAAACTTGTATGTTTTGTTCATAAAATTCATATATGGCCTTGTGCCAGGTTTTGTGATGAAGATGCTGGAATTTTATGTGTCCCATGGATCTCTGAGTTCAGATGTTAGCTGTAAATTGACTTACCTGACTTCTAAGAATGATTGCTTTGAGCTCATTGGAGATTTTTAAAATTTCCAGGTGGCCCTGAGCTAGATTGACTTTCCAACTAATATTAAGTAGAGGAGTGTGGTAGCCGTGTTAGTTCACTCTTAAGGTTATCAATAGAAATCAAACAAAATAAAACATGGAAAAGAAAATAAGATGATACCTTTTTTATTGGACATAATACATTTCTTGATTAGCTTTCGAAGGTTGCCCTTCTTCATCAGATCGGAAATAAGCAAATGTGCTAGCTGACAGTGTATATAAGTAAAAGTTTATATAAGTTTTCACTTATATACACTGTCAGCTAGCACATTTGCTTATTTCCGATCTGACGAAGAAGGGCAACCTTGGAAAGCTAATCAAGAAATGTATTAAGTTATGTCCAATAAAAAAGGTATCATCTTATTTTCTTTTCCATGTTTTATTTTGTTTGATTTCTATTGATAACAACTAATATTAGAAATGAGAGGCAGTAGATGAAATTCAGGAGACTTGAAAACATTTTTATCTTTGGTTGTGACTTAGATCTCGGTAGTTTCTGGATCTTAAAACTATTTATCGCTGTTTATTTTTGTAATTCCTTTGGCTGTCAATTTGATGTATGCTTTAGAAGAATGATTATATTCCTTCAAATATTTGCTATCCGCTTTGAAATTTTGTATGATAAAGGTGGGCTACAAATGCCAAAATTAACTGACTTAGGGGCCCTTTCCTAAGCCGCGTGTCTACTCTTCCCTAAAGCGCGCCAAAATGGAGTTCCCACCCGCCTACTGCGTAGCTCTTGTGGTAATTTCACCTTTGGCGCTCGTCCAAAAATTAATTTTTATTTTCGGACGCGCTTATCGGACACGTGCCAAGTGGCATTTGGCGTGCATAGGTCATTACCACCTGGTTACCATGTGAGACTTTACCACTAGGTCAATGGCTGGCGGTAAGGTCTCAGACCCAAAATAGACGCGCGGCAATTTTCATTTTGCCGCACGCCCATTTTCAGCAAAATAAGAAAAGGACATTTTTTTTACAGGTGCGCTGAAAAATGATTCTGCGTTCCCAAAACACCCGTCTACATTACTGCAGGCTATTTTTCAGCATGCCTTTGTACAAGGGTCTCAGGTCTGATTTCTGACCACGTCCTCACAGGCTGCACCAGTGGTTTCTTCATTACTGATCTCAAGGGAGTAACATCCTGTTTGGGAATAAAGATAAGTACATAAGTACATAAGTAGTGCCATACTGGGAAAGACCGAAGGTCCATCTAGCCCAGCATCCTGTCACCGACAGTGGCCAATCCAGGTCAAGGGCACCTGGCACGCTCCCCAAACGTAAAAACATTCCAGACAAGTTATACCTAAAAATGCGGAATTTTTCAAGTCCATTTAATAGCGGTCTATGGACTTGTCCTTTAGGAATCTATCTAACCCCTTTTTAAACTCCGTCAAGCTAACCGCCCGTACCACGTTCTCCGGCAACGAATTCCAGAGTCTAATTACACGTTGGGTGAAGAAACATTTTCTCCGATTCGTTTTAAATTTACCACACTGTAGCTTCAACTCATGCCCTCTAGTCCTAGTATTTTTGGATAGCGTGAACAGTCGCTTCACATCCACCCGATCCATTCCACTCATTATTTTATACACTTCTATCATATCTCCCCTCAGCCGTCTCTTCTCCAAGCTGAAAAGCCCTAGCCTTCTCAGCCTCTCTTCATAGGAAAGTCGTCCCATCCCCACTATCATTTTCGTCGCCCTTCGCTGTACCTTTTCCAATTCTACTATATCTTTTTTGAGATACGGAGACCAGTACTGAACACAATACTCCAGGTGCGGTCGCACCATGGAGCGATACAACGGCATTATAACATCCGCACACCTGGACTCCATACCCTTCCTAATAACACCCAACATTCTATTCGCTTTCCTAGCCGCAGCAGCACACTGAGCAGAAGGTTTCAGCGTATCATCGACGACGACACCCAGATCCCTTTCTTGATCCGTAACTCCTAACGCAGAACCTTGCAAGACATAGCTATAATTCGGGTTCCTCTTACCCACATGCATCACTTTGCACTTGTCAACATTGAACTTCATCTGCCACTTGCACGCCCATTCTCCCAGTCTTGCAAGGTCCTCCTGTAATCGTTCACATTCCTCCTGCGACTTGACGACCCTGAATAATTTTGTGTCATCGGCGAATTTAATTACCTCACTAGTTATTCCCATCTCTAGGATGTTTATGAAGATGGAAATTGTGTCAGTTTCAGCTCCATTCAGCTTTTTCCATCATTTCTCAGCTGGAATTAATCCATTTCATTTAGTGTAGTCACCACGTTAATCCACTTATTTTGTTTCCAATATCAAGCAACACATTAAACTGCAGACTTCCATTACATTCCCATCTCTTAGCATGTGTTAAATGCTTCTAGTATGGTAAAATAAATAGTTACCAAAAAATATATAGGAAAGATCCATACCTTCCATTTATGCAGAACTAACATGTTCAGATCTAATTCAGCAGATAAACAAACACTCACCTTCAGTTACCTCAGGGTCAGCTCCCTACATCAAAAGCTTGCATGAAGAAATTGGATTTCAGTTTTGATTTAAATATATTCAAGGAGGTTTCCATCCGTGGTGAACTAGGCAGGTGGTTCCATAGGTACAGAGCGCGCCAGTACTACGCACTGTCACGCTTGCTGCGTACTAGAAAAGTACAAAGAAGCAGAATCACCAGAACATAATGTCTACCGCGGGTGACAAAACTCAATCATAGGAACTTAGCATGCACACATTGAAATGTAACGGGAAATAAATAAATAAATAAATTGAAAATCTGTTACTTACAACCAGGACACCTTTCTCGTGTAGGAAGTGTGCCACGTTTTCACCTGCATTTTTAACCCATCACAAGTTGCATCCTGATGATACAACTTGCTCTCATTGCTTCCCTAAAGCTATTTAAACCCGAGACCTCCCATTTGGCCTTGCCATTTGATAGATCTCACTTGTGAGTTTCGGGGGGGGGGGGCAACACTGCTGCTCTCTGTCTTCTATTACTGACCTCTACGTTTTCCGAACCTCATCTATCAGCCCTGATTGGTGTCTGATTCCAACTATGAATTTTGACTGCTGTTCTTGATTTGCTGGAATTGTCCTGGACTATGAGTTTTACCTGCCGTTCTGTGCTGTTCCTGATTTGTTGTTTTCATGGACAGTGATTTTTCTCTGTCATTCTCTGCTCTTCCTTATTTGTTGCTCTTGTCCTGGACTGTGATTTTTGCTTGCCGTTGTTTGATGTTCTTGATTTGTTGGTGTTGTCCTGGATTGTGATTTTTGCCTGATGATATGTGATGTTCCTGATTTCTTGGTGTTGTCCTGGCTTCTCTGGCCACATTTCTGACCATCTTTCCCATACTCCAGCCTCCTATCATCTGGAAACTGGCAACTAATGCCAGACTCTGAAAGAAAGGTCTTGGGATAGTCTTTGAAGTCTTGGCAACTTCTGAGGGGGTTAACCTGAAAGTGAAAGGAGGTTGTTATAGTTGATGATACACAATCTAGGCCAATGGCTTTATGAAATGTTGTTTTTCCAAGCACACCTCTGATAAGTCAATAAAAATAATGTGTTAAATGATTCTACTAACAAGTAGGGAAAGCATGTAGTGACATGCATATTCCGACAAGGATTTATGGAAGGGAGTGTGTGTGTTTTTGCATGGGTGTGATGAGATTGTGGGTATAGAAGTGTGTGTGTGGGGGGGGGGGGGGCGGTTGAGAAGTCAGAAGCCTATGGATTATGAGTAGGAATTTGTGAGTAAGGAGGAAGGCAGGTGGGTTGCAGGTCATGGAGATGCGTGGAAGGATGAAGGACATATTTATAATGACAAGTTTTGGGGTGCAGAAGCATGTGAGGGAGGGAGGTATGGGGTTGCATAGGGGGTGAGGATGTGTGTGTGTGGTGTGACAATGTGGTGAGTGGGCTGTGTGAGACTTAGGATGCGTGGGAGGAATATCTTTGGTGCCATGTATCATCAGCTGTTTCAGTTATATTTGTCCGTCTTTTTCTGCCTGTGTTGCTCTGGCCCAAATTGCATAACAGATAGAAGCGGCTTTTCCAACAAAGCAATGGTTAACATTCTACAATTGTAAAAAAGTGATATAAATCTTTATGATACAGTTCTAATGGTTTCCCAAAGAAAGCAGTGGGCATTTACTTTCTCTGAAAGGCTCTGTCCCAATGTTTTTGGTTTTTGAACTGTTGAGATAGTCAGTCACTTTTTGTTTCCCTACATGCCAAAAAAATTTGAAGAATTTCTTCCCCAGTTTTGCAGCACGACTGTGCCCAGAGATAGACATTGATCCTTTTTTGTAATTGTTTCTAACGTTCCACATGTTTGAAAGCACAAAAAGATATCACCTTACAGAATTATTTGCTTATTGACTTTCACTTTGTATCCTTTAAAAAAATATCCAATGTCTGTACTTCAGTAACTGCATTGCCTTGAGAAAATCATACCTAATCCATAGAGACTTTGCTCTGTTGTGAGCTGATGGGCTGTATGTGGCCGCAAACCTACTTTTGCAATGTCAGTCTCATTTAAAGGCATAAGGGCCTAATTGGAAAGAACTGGTTCTAGTTAACAGGTTTGGCGTTCCAGGTCATGTTTTACCTATAGTGACTTGTCTGCCTTTAGTATATATGAGAGGTAATGAAGCTTTGGAGAAGGAAATGAACAGTGAAAACCAAGCCTGAATAAGCTATGGAGGGAGGTAGATGAAGTGGGTGAGAGGTCCTCCCAAGGAGTTTCCCTAACCACACCCTCTCCAAAGGGCATCACACGATGTGATAGCTACAAGCGAGCCTTCTCCGGAGTAGCCCCCACGCTCTGAAATGCACTCCCTGAAAGGCTTTGCTTAACATACGACTATCTGTACTTCAGGAAGCAGACGAAAGCTTGGCTTTTCAACCAGGCCTTTAATAGAAGAAGTAAATGACACTGGCTGCACATATTATAGCAGGACATGTTTATCCACTACTACCCTAGCCAAGATAATGTTCAAGCACCTTTCTGATCTCATTTGCAACTCTCTTTAACTAGTCCCTTTTCTTACTCCTGTTACTCTATCTTATCTATGTTCCTTCTTTGCTTACACCCTATGCTGTCTATTAAAATGTTCTATTACATATTGTGTTGACATTGTAATGTAGTATACTATGCCATACTTTGTATTGTTGGTTGCCTATTGCTCATGTTTGATCTATGCTTACTGTACACCGCCTTGAGTGAATTTATTTATTTATTTATTTGTTGCATTTGTATCCCACATTTTCCCACCTATTTGCAGGCTCAATGTGGCTTACATTGTTCCGTAATGGCGATCGCCATTTTCCATCAAAAAGGCGGTAAATAATAAATAAATAATATATTTATCCTGAGAATTTGCCACAGACTTGGCAAGAAGGGTCTCCCTGAAGACTATCCAGCTTATAATCGAACGAGAATAACGCCCAAGTTCCGACCTAAATCGGGAGATGGGCGTTCTTCTCACAAAAACAAATAAAGCGGTATAATCGAAAGCCGAACTTTGGACGCTTTCAACTGCTCTCCGTCGCGGGTGCGGACAAAGTTGACGGGGGCGTGTCGGAGGCGTGGTGAAGGCGGAACTGGGGCGTGGTTATCGGGCGAACAGAGATGGGCGCCCTTCGCCGATAATGGAACAGTTTTGAGCTAGAATTTAGGACACTTTTCCTGGACCCTGTTTTTTCACGAATAAGGCCCCCAAAAGTGCCCTAAATGACCAGATGACCCCCAGAGGGAGTCGGGGATGACCTCCCCTGACTCCCCCAGTGGTCACTAACCCCCTCCCACCACAACAAATGATGTTTCACAACTTTTTACTTTCACCCTCAAATGTCATACCCTCCTCCCAAGCAGCAGTATGCAGGTCCCTGGAGCAGTTGTTAGGGGGTGCAGTGGACGTCAGGCAGGTGGACCCAGGCCCATCCCCCCCTACCTGTTACAATTGTGCTGCTTAATGCTACTAGTCGTCCAACCCCCCCAAACCCACTGTACCCACATGTAGGTGCCCCCCTTCACCTCTTAGGGCTATAGTAATGGTGTAGACTTGTGGGCAGTGGGTTTTGAGGGGGATTTGGGGGGCTCAACACCCAAGGGAAGGGTGCTATGCACCTGGGAGCTCTTTTACCTGTTTTTTTGGTTTTGTAAAAGTGCCCCCTAGGGTGCCCGGTTGGTGTCCTGGCATGTGAGGGGGACCAGTGCACTATGAATCCTGGCCCCTCCCACGAACAAATGCCTTGGATTTATTCGTTTTTGAGCTGGGCGCTTTCATTTTCCATTATCACTGAAAACCAAAAACGCCCAGCTCACACCTTGATGAATAAAACATGGGCGTCTTTTTCTTTTAAAAAATACGATCCGCCCCGCCCCTTCACGGACCCGTTCTCGGAGATAAACGCCCATGGAGATAGGCGTTTCTGTTCGATTATGCCCCTCTAAGGGTCACAGACAGGAAATTGAACCTAAGACATTTTTGTTAGACATGGAATTGCATTATATAATCGGGGAGGGAGAGGGGGCTTCTGATGCTAGCAGATCTTTCCTACTGCTTATTATAAGCACGTCTTAATTTCTACCTCTTTCCATAAGCTTCTAAACTGTTCTACACAGTTTTTCCTTCTTCTGGAAAGATCCTGTGCCTTCCTGGAAGGTGACAAGAAGCACAGAGTTCATAGATAGAGGCTACCTACGATATCAGGCAAACAGATTTCTGCTATTGGTGGATCACGTCTATAGCACTGAAACTAATAGTGGTGGAAACGAGGACTGTATCTGAATTCAGGTTAGCATGGGACAAGCATGTAGGATCTCTTAGGCAGAGGAAGAGATAGTGGATGATATGGATAGGATATATGGCCTTTATCTGCCGTCATTTTCTGTTTCTATATTGCATGGTGCCAGCAGTGAGAATACTGACACACAGGGCCGGTCCAACCCAGTAAGCGAGGTAAGCATGGCAGGAGGGCGCCGACCTCTGGAGGGCACCGCCGCGCCATGTTGACCCTCACCGCTTACCTCAGCTCCCGGACCCTGACAGCAGCCCTGCCTTCGGTTTCCTGCTCCGGTACCCGCGCCGCCCTAGGGCATTTAAATCTTATATTTAAATTTACTTCCGATGTCGCAGCAGCTGCACAGCATCAGTGAAAGCGCTGCTGCCTGACGTCTCTAGCTTTCCCTTCGCTCATTCGTTCCCTTCTCAGTGTCCCATCCTCGCAAGGAAATGAAGTCAGAAGAAGACGGGACACTGAGGAAACGAACAAGCAAAGGGAAGGCTGGGAGACGTCGGCAGCAGCGCTTTCACTGATGCTGCGCAGCTGCTGCAATGTCGGAGGTGAATTTAAACACAAGATTTAAACCAGAGAAGAGGGCGGGCAGGTGGTCATGGGAGTGGGAGGGCAGGGGAGAGAGAGCATTGATCGATGGACATGGATGGGAGGGCAGGGCCCAGGGAGACAGGAAAAACTGCTGGACATGGAGGGGAGGAGAGGGAGGAGAATTGCTGGATATGGATGGATGGAGGAGGGAAGGGGAGAGAGGAGCATCGATGGACAAAGATGGACATGGATGGGACAGCAGGGCCCAGGGAGACAGGAGAAATTGCTAGACATGGAGGGGAGGGGAGGGAGGAGAATTGCTGGATATGGATGGATGGAGGAGGGAAGGGGAGAGAGGAGCATCGATGAGCAAGGATGGACATGGATGGGAGGACAGGGGAGAAAGAGGAGAATTGCTGGATATGGATGGATAGATGGAGGGGGGCAGCCGGGGAGGTGAGAATTGCTGGATATGGATGGATAGATGGATGGAGGGCAGGGGAGTTGCTGGACATGGGTGGATGGAGGGGAGGGCAGGGAGAGAATTGCTGGACATAGATGGAGGGGAGGGAAGGGAAGACAGGTGTAATATTTTCAATGATGACATGGCTAGTAAAAAGGGTGTGACTACTGTAGGGGCGGAGCCATAGTGATCCCGCCCCTGGATGGGTAGGGGCGCCGACTAATAGGCTGCAGGAGGGCGCCAGAAACCCTAGGACCGGCCCTGCTGACACACTAATGAAACTGGAAACAGCACTGAGAATTGAGACAGTCTTATTACTGCTGAATTCGTCGTGATGTTACACAAGAAAAAGAGCGGGAGAGAAGTAATTGATGGAGGAAGAAGAGATTTGACACGGAGAAGCAAAATGGGGTTCAGGACGGTGGCTGAATCATACAAGGAAGGAAAAAAATGAGAGAACTGAAATGGAGAATAAAAATGGATGGAGGAATGGCAACTGTTGGATACAGGATTCTGGGCTAAGTGGACCATTAGCCTAACCCAGTATAGCAATTTGTATGTTGAAGGGGTTCTGGGTTGAGGACCCCTTGCCCTATTAAAAGCACATGTTTGAAACTTGACATTGTAATCCTGATGTTTTATATGTAAATTGTCTAGATCGTCTTCTCTCATTGGTGGTATATCAAAGAAATATAAAACTTGATTGAGAGAAATGGAACAGAAAGCAGGCTGGATGATCTGAGTAGACAAGCAATGGAGAAGAATATATGATGGGAGAACATGGGACAGAAAAGGAGGATGAATATAAAGGGAGAAGGAGATGGGATAGATAGGAAGGATGTGTAATGGAGGAGATGGGATAGAGAAGGATGAATTATGGGAAAAGACAGAAGATGGCGCCTGTTAGATCTCTATAAGTAATGACCAGAGTTTTATGGGGCTTCTGATTGTTATAGTGATGTTATGGAAGCTGTATTATATATTTACTAGTAAAAAAAACCCGTTTCTGATGCAAATGAAACGGGGGCTAGCAAGGTTTTCTTCAGAGTGTGCATGTGGGAGTGTGTGTGTCCCTGCCTTCTGCCCTCTCTCCCTCCCCCTCCCCACTCCGAGTCCAGTCCTTCAGTGTTGTTTCCTGCTGTTCTGTGTTTTTGTTACAGAGAGAGTGAGGGCATCTCTCTCCCCTCCCCCCCTCTGAGTCCTTCACTGTTTCGTGGGATTTCCTGCTGTGCTGTTTTCCTTCACTCATGGGGAAACTGGATATCTCTGGCGCTTCACACTTCCGGCTGGAGGCTTCAGTGGTGCCTTTTATATATATAGATTTGAATCTTTTATAGATGCAAAGTCATTGTAAACCAACTAATGCTTATAGTGAAGGGTGACATATTACATAAATGGAATGCAATAGAGAATGGTGATGGATGAGAGGAGAAAGCAAATGCAAGGCGCAGATAAAGAAGGCCAAGAGGGATTACAAAAAAAGATAGCATTAGAGGCAAAAAAGCATAGTAAAAATTTTTTTTCGGTATATTAAAAGCAGGAAGCCGGCAAAAGAATCGTTTGGGCCGCTGGATGACCGAGGGGTAAAAGGGGCGATCAAGGAAGACAAAGACGTAGCGGAGAGATTGAATGAATTCTTTGCTTCGGTCTTCACCGAGGAAGATTTGGGTGGGATACTGGTGTCGGAAATGATATTTCAAGCGGACGAGTCGGAGAAACTTACTGACTTCACAGTAAACCTGGAGGACTTAATGGGACAGTTCGGCAAACTGAAGAGTAGCAAATCTCCTGGACCGGATGGTATTCATCCTAGAGTACTGATAGAACTGAAAAATGAGCTTGCGGAGCTACTGCTAGTGATATGCAATTTATCCTTAAAATCGAGCGTGGTACCGGAAGATTGGAGGGTGGCCAATATAATGCCCCTTTTTTAAAAAGGTTCCAGGGGAGATCCGGGAAATTATAGACCGGTGAGTCTGACGTCAGTGCCGGGGAACATGGTAGAGGCTATTATTAAAAACAAAATTACAGAGCACATCCAAGGACATGGATTACTGAGACCGAGTCAGCATGGCTTTTGTGTGGGGAAATCTTGCCTGACCAATTTATTTCAATTCTTTGAAAGAGTAATCAAACATGTGGACAAAGGGGAGCCCGTTCATATTGTGTATCTGGATTTTCAAAAGACGTTTGACAAGGTACCTCATGAAAGGCTACAGAGGAAATTGGAAGGTCATGGGATAGGAGGAAAAGTCCTATTGTGGATTAAAAACAGGATTGTGAAAAATTACAGAAGGACCTTACGAGACTGGGAGACTGGGCGGCTAAATGGCAGATGACGTTTAATGTGAGCAAGTGCAAGGTGATGCATGTGGGAAAAAAGAACCCGAATTATAGCTACGTCATCCAAGGTTCCACGTTAGGAGTTACGGACCAAGAAAGGGATCTGGGTGTCGTCGTCGATAATACGCTGAAACCTTCTGCTCAGTGTGCTGCTGTGGCTCGGAAAGTGAATAGAATGTTGGGTATTATTAGGAAAGGTATGGAAAACAGGTGTGAGGATGTTATAATGCTGTTATATCGCTCCATGGTGGGACCGCACCTTGAGTATTGTGTTCAATTCTGGTCGCCGCATCTCAAGAAACATATAGTGGAATTGGAAAAGGTGCAGCGAAGGGCAACTAAAATGATAGCCAGGATGGGGCGACTTCCCTATGAAGAAAGACTAAGGAGGCTAGGGCTTTTCAGCTTGGAGAAGAGACGGCTGAGGGGAGACATGATAGAGGTATATAAAATAATGAGTGGAGTGGAACAGGTGGATGTGAAGCGTCTGTTCACGCTTTCCAAAAATACTAGGACTAGGGGGCATGCAATGAAAATACAGTGTAGTAAATTTAAAACAAATCAGACAAAATATTTCTTCACCCAACGCGTAATTAAACTCTGGAATTCGTTGCCGGAGAACGTGGTGACGGCAGTTAGCTTGGCAGAGTTTAAAAAGGAGTTAGACGGTTTCCTAAAGGACAAGTCCATAAACCACTACTAAATGGACTTGGGAAAAATCCACAATTCCAGGAATAACATGTATAGAATGTTTGTACATTTGGGAAGCTCACCAGGTGCCCTTGGCCTGGATTGGCCGCTGTCGTGGACAGGATGCTGGGCTCGATGGACCCTTGGTCTTTTCCCAGTGTGGCATTACTTATGTACTTATGTCCTCTACTTGGCTCACTTTTATTACATAGAGCAGTGATTTAACCTATTGTGATGTCATAGTGGCTCATTCCACCAATAAGAGCCAACCTCATTAGTGATGTCACAATGGCTAGATTGTATAGAATGTTTGTACGTTTGGGAAGCTGCCAGGTGCCCTTGGCCTGGATTGGCCGCTGTCGTGGACAAGATGCTGAGCTCAATGGACCCTTGGTCTTTTCCCAGTGTGGCATTACTTATGTAAAGGCGATGAAGATGGGTAGATAATGGAAGCAGACAGGATGATATCAGGATATAAGAGATGGAGTAGGATGGACAAAGGCAGTAGATGGGATGGAGAAGAAGAATGATAGTAGTAAAAGAGATGGGGAAGGATCAATGATGGGAGGATGTAGGAGATTTATTTGTTTATTTATTTCACATTTATAGCCCGCTTTAACTAAAGTCGGTTACAAAAGATGGATGATGGGAGTAGATGGGAGATGGAGAATAATAATAAATAATGGGGATTAGACAGCAAATGGAGAAGGATGAATGATGAAAGTTGATGAAATGAAAAAGGATGATGGGAATAGATCAAATATATAAACATGGGTTATTGGGAGTACATAGGAGATAGAGAAGGAAAATAAGGATGAATATTGGAAGTAAATATACCACAATGAATGAAAGGAGATGGATAAGGTTGGATGATGTTGGGGAAGACAAGGGTTGGGCAAGACAAGAAGGATAGGTGATGCAAATAGATGGGATGGAGAAAGAGAATGATGGGAATTGTTAGGCTTCTCACAGAAACACTGGGTTTGTAAGCCCTTGGACGCAGTGGCAGGCAAAACCACCCCCAAACCAGAAGCAAGGCAGAACAGGACTGGAACCCCGGACTGGAGTTGCAGCAGAGGCAAACAAGCTGGGACTGGCAGAGCAGGAACAGCTAGACTTCACCTGCGCTTGACCGCGGTTCCCCAGGAGTTGAGCCCCTGGGTGCAGGCGGCCGGTAGGACTTACAGGACAGGGCAGGAACTGGATACCAACAGGAAACACACAACAGAGTCAGGACTAAAAGCTGCCAGTCAGCCACTAAGACAGAAACACAGACAGGTGAGAGTCAGGACTGAAAGCTGCCAAGCAGCCACTAATAAAGAATACAGACACAAGACAAGGAAATGCAGACCAGAAACAAGACTAGGAACTAAGCGATAAAACCAAAGCTAACTACACACAAACAAACTAGAACCAGGCAAGAAACTCAGACTAGAACTGGGCAGAAGTGCACAGAGCACACCCACATACCAGGGACCTTAGACGATGCAAAGGCAAACACAGAAGTTTCCAGGTGGCTAATAAAGCCCATCAGCAGCTGAAGTTCACTGTAGGAATCACAAGGCAGCTACGGGTGCTGTTCAGGCACAAACAAGAAAAGCAAGTCTGGCAGCCTGGAAGATCCGGACCAGACTGGGCTGAAGTCTGGAACGTGTGACAGTTCATAGCAGCCACCGGGTCAGGCCACCAGAGGGTGAGGTGAGCACAGACAAGGAAACAATCACCACCGTGACAGGCATAGACTGCGAATGGAGAAGTAAAGTTGATGGATAGATGATGGAAGCAGACAGCATGAATCAGTAGAGTAGATTTGGTGGATGGAGGATGAGAGGAGACATAACAGAGAATATATGATGTGAGGATACAAGACATGGGGAAGGATGTATAAAGGGAGTAAAGAGGATAGAAAAGAAGGAGGATGGGGTAGACAGCGTAGAGAGGGATGTGTGATGGAAGGATACAGGAAGGGGAGCATTTGATTATGCAGGTGACATTTTAATTGTTTTTCATACTAATTCTCTTTGTCCAGATCTCACCAATCTCAATACTGTTTTGTCAGTAATTTCTTATTGGTTAAAGGAGAATCCCCCCATCCTTATTCCAGAAAAAAAACCATCACTATAAGGATCACTGGTAAACCCTTTGCCCCTTCTTTGACATCCAGGATTGATAATCAGATAGTTAAAGTAAACCCTTCATTTAAGTCAAAGGTTTTGAACCAGTCCTCGGGACACACCCAGGCAGTTGGCATTTTCAGGATATCCCCCCGACTGGCTGTGTGTGCCCTGAGGACTGATTCTTCCAATATTGCAGAAATGTTATTTAAATCCATCTGTGTATTCCAAGCTCCTTGCTCTACCCCCTCCCCTTGGGGACTTTTTGAAGAAACAGGTAAATAATACAACTTACTTATTAGTGGAACAAACTGTTGAGGGAACTTCAGTACTTCCAAGTTCATTGCTCTCTTAACAATGGTGTCCCCTTTTCTTTTATGTTATACTTTATTGTAAAACGCCTTGTGACATTCTCTGGAAGGGCAGTATGTGACATTTTTAATAAACTGTAAATCCAAAGGACATGTATGAGATAGGAGGTGAGAGACTGATGAGCACAGTTTAGGAGAGGGACCTTGGGATGACCATGAAGATCTCAAGGTGGCAAAAATAATATGACATGGTGGTACCTCAGCCAGAAGGATGTGGTAAAACAGTAGAAGAAAGGAGATGCTAGTACCCCATGAATTGGTGAGGCCCTCTTAGAATATGGTGTTTAATTTTGGAGACTATATCTTGCTAAGGACATAAAAAGACTTGAAGCAGTTCAGAGAAAAGGGACAAAGATGGTAAGTGATTTGCGCCACAAGACATATGAGAAGAGACTTGATAACCTGGATATATATACCCTAGAGAAAGAAGAGATAGGGGTGATATGATTGAGACATTTAACTATTTCAAAGATATTAATATGCAAACAAGGTCTGGGGGGGGGGGGGGGGGGGGGGGTTGTAATTTAGGATTAATGTCAGGAAGTATTTTTTCATGGAAAGGATGGTGGGTGCCTGGAATACCTTCCCATGGGAGTGGTGGAAACTTGGGAGAAGAACACTGGTTTCCTGTAACTCCTAGAATTTCATTCAAAATATTGTCTTTAGTACATAAAGTTCATCATTCTGGTTCCCCCCATATCTTTCACATCTGTTCATTCCATATTCTCCATCTTGCACCCTTTGGTCCTCTCAGTCTGATTTCTTTGTAGTTCCATCATTTTGTCATGTTTGTTTTGACATGAATCTTCTGTGTGATGGCCCCCTTCTTGTGAAATTCTCTTCCCCAACACCTTCTCTTAGAAAGTTCCGTCGATAAATTTAAATTGGGACCAATGTCTTTGGTAACTAGAGTCTCCTTAATCTCTGGTCTTCCTGGTGGACATGCTTGTGGTTGTAGGGTCTGGATCTGCCTCCCAGAAAACTCTTCCCTAGCCACAGATGTTCTTTTCCGATTTTTTTTCTTTTCTTTTTAAATTTTAATTAAATTTGTAAAGTGTTCTGAAAGGTTTTCTCATTAGACAGTATATTAAGACTATAATAAACTTGGAAACTTGGAAAGGATTCCTATATGGAAAGAGAATGGATTCAAAGCAAAAGTTAATGGTGCTTAGAGAGCAACTGCAGTAATTGGGAATTAAGGCCAGTGTCGAGCAGACTTCTATGGGCTATAGGGACAGATCAAAATCAAGTATGTATGTGTTATATGGCATCATATCAAATACTATGAGTTTATCTTGTTGAACAGATTGGATTGACCTTGCAGGTCTTTAGCTGCCATCATCTACTATGTTATTATGTTATGTTAGAAGGACTGATGACTGGTGTAGATGGGATGGGGAAAGATGGATACTGGCAGGATACAGGTGATGGAGAAGGATGGATGATGGGAGTAAATGGGATGGGGAAGGATGGATACGGGGAGGATACAAGTGATGGAGAAGGATGGATGATGGGTGTAAATAGGATGGGGAAGGATGGATACTGGGAGGATACAGGCGATGGAGAAGGATGGATGATGGGAGTAAATGGGATGGGGAAGGATGGATACTGGGTGGATACAGGCGATGGAGACTGATGGATGATGGGTGTAAATAGGATGGGGAAGGATGGATACTGGGAGGATACAGGCGATGGAGACTGATGGATGATGGGAGTAAATGGGATGGGGAAGGATGGATACTGGGAGGATACAAGTGATGGAGAAGGTTGGATGATGGGTGTAAATAGGATGGGGAAGGATGGATACTGGGAGGATACAAGTGATGGAGAAGGATGGATGATGGGTGTAAATAGGATGGGGAAGGATGGATACTGCGAGGATACAGGCGATGGAGAATGATGGATGACGGGAGTAAATGGGATGGGGAAGGATGGATACTGGGTGGATACAGGCGATGGAGACTGATGGATGACAGGAGTAAATGGGATGGGGAAGGATGGATACTGGGTGGATACAGGCGATGGAGACTGATGGATGATGGGTGTAAATAGGATGGGGAAGGATGGATACTGGGAGGATACAGGCGATGGAGACTGATGGATGATGGGAGTAAATGGGATGGGGAAGGATGGATACTGGGAGGATACAAGTGATGGAGGAGGATGGATGATGGGTGTAAATAGGATGGGGAAGGATGGATACTGGGAGGATACAAGTGATGGAGAAGGATGGATGATGGGTGTAAATAGGATGGGGAAGGATGGATACTGCGAGGATACAGGCGATGGAGAATGATGGATGACGGGAGTAAATGGGATGGGGAAGGATGGATACTGGGTGGATACAGGCGATGGAGACTGATGGATGATGGGTGTAAATAGGATGGGGAAGGATGGATACTGGGAGGATACAGGCGATGGAGACTGATGGATGATGGGTGTAAATAGGATGGGGAAGGATGGATACTGGGAGGATACAGGCGATGGAGAAGGATGGATGATGGGAGTAAATGGGATGTGGATACTGGGTGGATACAGGTGATGGAGAAGGATGGATGGGGAAGGATGGATACTGGGAGGATACAGGTGATGGAGAAGGATGGATGATGGGTGTAAATAGGATGGGGAAGGATGGATACTGGGAGGATACAGGTGATGGAGAAGGATGGATGACGTGAGTAAATGGGATGGGGAAGAATGGATACTGGGTGGATACAGGCGATGGAGACTGATGGATGACAGGAGTAAATGGGATGGGGAAGGATGGATACTGGGTGGATACAGGCGATGGAGACTGATGGATGATGGGTATAAATAGGATGGGGAAGGATGGATACTGCGAGGATACAGGCGATGGAGAATGATGGATGACGGGAGTAAATGGGATGGGGAAGGATGGATACTGGGTGGATACAGGCGATGGAGAATGATGGATGATGGGTGTAAATAGGATGGGGAAGGATGGATACTGGGAGGATACAGGTGATGGAGAAGGATGGAAGATGGGAGTAAATGGGATGTGGATACTGGGAGGATACAAGTGATGGAGAAGGTTGGATGATGGGAGTAAATGGGATGGGGAAGGATGGATACTGGGTGGATACAGGTGATGGAGAAGGATGGATGATAGGAGTAAATGGGATGGGGAAGGATGGATACTGGGTGGATACAGGCGATGGAGACTGATGGATGATGGGAGTAAATGGGATGGGGAAGGATGGATACTGGGTGGATACAGGCGATGGAGACTGATGGATGATGGGTGTAAATAGGATGGGGAAGGATGGATACTGGGAGGATACAAGTGATGGAGAAGGTTGGATGATGGGTGTAAATAGGATGGGGAAGGATGGATACTGGGAGTAAATGGGATGTGGATACTGGGTGGATACAGGTGATGGGGAAGGATGGATGATGGGAGTAAATGGGATGGGGAAGGATGGATACTGGGAGGATACAAGTGATGGAGAAGGATGGATGATGGGTGTAAATAGGATGGGGAAGGATGGATACTGGGAGTAAATGGGATGTGGATACTGGGTGGATACAGGTGATGGAGAAGGATGGATGACGGGAGTAAATGGGATTTGAAGGAAGATTGATGGTGGGACGGGAAGAATCTAGCTCCTCTTCAGCCCATGCGATTCCTACCGCAGTGAAGCCTTGTCTACGCAGTTGTCGTCAACAGTCGTGCATGATCGGCCTGGGGGGAGGGGCTGGCTGGCAGCGGGAGCGCGCAGGTAGTGCCGGGCGCGCGCACTGCTGTTTCCTTTGGTAAAGACAAGATGCGGCGAGGACGGGGCTGATCGTGGCTGGAAGAAGCAGAGTGAGACCCTCTCCTCCCCCAGCAACTGGTGAGTCCACAGAACCGGTACCAATCCCTCGCCTCCTGCAGCTCCCGGTACCGGTACCGATGCCCCAAGTCCCCACAGCCTCCTGCAGCTGTCCGTATTAGTCGCCACCTCTCTCCCATCCCCCTTCTGGCTCGTAAGCTTCGGCACCCCTACCGAACCTCGGCCTACTGCAGAGCCTGAAACCAGTACCAGGCGCGATCCCGTGATTCATGCAACCCCTTTAGCGCAAACCAGGGAAGCTCTCGGTACTGACAGTCGAGCAGAGCGCTTTGGATTGGGACTGGAGGATCCGATCTGGAAATGGTGGTTCTGAGACTGGCGGCTCCGGGTCCGATCTGTTCTGGAAACGGTGGTCCTGAGACCTGCGGTTCCGAATCCGATCTGTTGTGCAAATGGTGGTTCTGAGATTGGCGACCCCGGGTCCGTTCTGTTCTTGAAACGGTGGTTCCAGATCCTATTTGTTCTGGAAACGGTGGTCCTGAGACCTGCGGTTCCGAATCCGATCTGTTGTGCAAATGGTGGTTCTGAGATTGGCGACCCCGGGTCCGTTCTGTTCTTGAAACGGTGGTTCCAGATCCTATTTGTTCTGGAAACGGTGGTCCTGAGACTAGCGGTTCCGGATCCGATCTGTTCTGGAAACGGTGGTCCTGAGACCTGCGGTTCCGAATCCGATCTGTTGTGCAAACGGTGGTTCTGAGATTGGCGGCCCCGGGTCCGATCTGTTCTGGAAACGGTGGTTCCGGATCCGATCTGTTCTACAAACGGTGGTCCTGAGACTAGCGGCCCCGGGTCCGATCTGTTCTTGAAACCCTGGTTCCGGATCCGATCTGTTCTGGAAAAGGTGGTTCTGAGACTGGCGGCCCCGGGTCCGTTCTGTTCTTGAAACGGTGGTTCCAGATCCTATTTGTTCTGGAAACGGTGGTCCTGAGACCTGCGGTTCCGAATCCGATCTGTTGTGCAAATGGTGGTTCTGAGATTGGCGACCCCGGGTCCGTTCTGTTCTTGAAACGGTGGTTCCAGATCCTATTTGTTCTGGAAACGGTGGTCCTGAGACCTGCGGTTCCGAATCCGATCTGTTGTGCAAACGGTGGTTCTGAGATTGGCGGCCCCGGGTCCGATCTGTTCTGGAAACGGTGGTTCCGGATCCGATCTGTTCTGCAAACGGTGGTCCAGAGACTAGCGGCCCCGGGTCCGATCTGTTCTTGAAACCCTGGTTCCGGATCCGATCTGTTCTGGAAAAGGTGGTTCCAGATCCTATTTGTTCTGGAAACGGTGGTTCTGAGATTGGAGGCCCCAGGTCCAATCTGTTCTGGAAACTGTGGTGCCGATGTCTGAGCTTTGCAGACAGCAAAGATTTAGAGCCTCGTCCCTGGCATCGGTGGGGGGGGGGGGGGGGGGGAGGGGCACCAGATCTCACTGTCCACTCGCTTTTAAACACTGACCATCTCTGACAGGTACAAAGGGAACTTATAGTAAACCCGGACGGTGCACTGGCAGCTTTGGTGTTCAGAAATGTTCACTGCTGCTGCTTTTAGGTGTATCGTTTCTGACTTAGCCACTTGGGCTCCATCTGGTTGTAGTTGGGCTCCTTGTCACCATAATATGGCACGTGCACTGCGCCCAACCTGTCAGCTTAGTAGTACTGAGTGCTGACCCATACCTGAAAGAAGGAGAGTGCAGGAAAAACAACTTGCTCAAAAGTCTGCATGGCAGAAAAATAACACAAATCTGGCTTGCATGTGGTGCCAGTTGTCTAATCTTCCTAGTTCCAGCCCTCCCTGCAAACCAGTGTTTTAACTCCAAATATTGAATATTATTCAATTCATTCTGTGCTGTAGTAGATTGCACAGAAGCACCTCACCAGCTTTAGGATAACAGTGAAAGAATTAGAGCCATCTGGGGCTTCTCAGCCTCAGATTGGGGTGAGCAAAATTTAGATATAAGAATAGAGAAGGCTAAACAAACCCATCTCTAGCCCTGCTCCAAGCTCTCCCATTGCTAATGCTGTGGCCGTGACCCCTGTGACTGAAGAGTGAGGAAGGACAGCCAGAGGGGGGGATATGGGGGACGGGGTGTCCACAGCACCCCTAATGACTCTTCCCTTGCCACACATTAAATTCAGCCAGGCAAGGAAGCCTTGTGAGTCTGACACGGGGCCACGTGTTCGCATTTCACAGTCCTCCTGCACTTTCCCATGCCTTGCTTGCTCAGACTGACAGATCAGATGACATTATTTTGAATACTGCTGCAATAGTGTTCAGGGCAATGCAAAGCTGTAATATTTCTCCTGAATGTTGTGTCTGTTGCTAGGAAACTGAATCTTAAGTTAGTGCAGTGTGGAGGCTGCATCTCTACTTCGCTAGGAAAAAAATCTCCAATTGCAAGAAAAGGAATCTTGAACGGGCAGATGTGCTGGTGGTTTTGTAGCTGTGCCGAGGGCAGCAGTGTGAGCAGCTGGGAGCTGCGTCTTGGAGTGGTTGAGCACAGAGATGGTGACATTAGTTTCCTTGTACTAATTTTGCTGTTGCCCTTCTGCTCACTTTGTGCTATGATTCACCTCATTCACTTTCATAGTTAGGCCTCCATGCATTACCCCATCAATCCCCATGACTTACCCTGAGGGTAAAAACTCACTCTCTGCCCTCTGGCATTCCCTGTGACTTACCCCGAGGATAAAACCTCACACTCTGCTCTCTGGCACTCCCTGTGACTTACCCTGAAGAGAGAACCTCACACTCTGCCCTCTGGCACTCCCTGTGACTTACCCCGAGGAGAAAACCTCATGCTCTGCCCTCTGGCACTCCCTGTGACTTACCCTGAAGACTCTGCCCTCTGGCACTCCCTGTGACTTACCCTGAAGAGAGAACCTCACACTCTGCCCTCTGGCACTCCCTGTGACTTACCCTGAGGAGAAAACCTCACACTCCCCTCTGGCACTCCCTGTGACTTACCCTGAGGATAAAACCTCACGCTCTGCCCTCTGGCACTCCCTGTGACTTACCCTGAGGAGAAAACCTCTCAGACACTCTCTGTGACTTACTCTGAGGATAAAACCTCACACTCTGCCCTCTGGCATTCCCTGTGACTTACCCTGAAGAGAGAACCTCACACTCTGCCCTCTGGCACTCCTGGTGACTTACCCTGAGGATAAAACCTCACACTCTGCCCTCTGGCACTCCCTGTGACTTACCCTGAGGAGAAAACCTCACACTCCCCTCTGGCACTCCCTGTGACTTACCCTAAGGATAAAACCTCACACTCTGCCCTCAGGCACTCCTTGTGACCTACCCTGAGGAGAAAACCTCTCAGACACTCTCTGTGACTTACTCTGAGGATAAAACTCTGCCCTCTGGCACTCCCTGTGATTTACCCTGAACAGAAGTGGGGACAAAATAGAATCTTGAGGGACACCACAAGTCAAAGGTGGAGAGGAAGAAGTGGAAGGAGCAGTGATGAACTGAATAAAGAGAGCGACCTGAGAGAAAAGAGGAGAACCAAGCTAGGACCGAACCAGACGTACCCAAGGAAGAAAGTTGGGAAAGGAGCAGATCGTGATTCACAAGATCAAAAGCAGCAGAGGGGTCTAGTGAAATAGCGAGGACTATAAGGTGCTTGTCAAGATGAGAGTGAATTTCACTAAGGAGGGCTGTAAGGACCGTTTCAGTGCTAAAGTGAGGTTGAACATCAGATTGGCGAGGGTGAAGGTCAAGGGATTTTTCGACAAAAGAGTAGCTTGGACAGAAATCCTTCTACCAAAAATTGGGCACATATCCCAGTTCTATGCACTATTCTATGAATGGCGCTCAGAACTCAGTTTTTTTCAGTAGCCAAAGTTTGCTCCCATTTATTGCATCCAGTCCTTTTTGAATTACTGAACCTTGGCTGTGTCCTGCTGATGTTACTCTTGCCAAGCAATGTTGTCCCTCAGGGTTTGTTTGGGATGCAAAGAGAGGGGGTGGGGGTCTTTGTTTTATTTCAAGCCTCTCTCGGACTGCGTAAGACGACTGAAATCATGTGGCTAGTGCAGACAGAATAGTCTGAGCTAATTCTTTACTTTGTGTGTAGTCCTACTGTCCTAATGTGCTTCAGATAGTTCAGCGTTCCTTGATTTTGTCATCAATTTGGCTATCAGTTTTACTCAATTATATTTATTTATTGGGATTTCTTAACTGCCTTTATGAAGAGATTCACCCAGGTACAATTTGACATAAAACAATTTTTGTTAAAGCACAACAATAGTAAAATGACCAAATATAAATCTAAATAGAATAAATGAGGAAAAATGTGAAAGCAGTGAATTGAAACCTAATAATTATATATACATTTATCGTTTATTTACTATACTGCTTGGCATATCCAGATTCTTGGTAATTTTAATATTCCTTTGCCTCTCATGCAGGAATAGCATTGTATTTTCTTTGGTGTTCTTTCTGCATCAGGTCTTGTATGGATTGTAAAACCTTTCTACACATAAACTGGATATATGTTGGATTTGCTTTTTGTTCCATCCCATGTGATGTCAGGGATGTTTTTCAGGGATCACAGTCTGTACCACGGTCGGACCATGTATATTTACTTTTAAGTCATTGTTATATATGAGGTCGCATGTCAATATTATTTATTTATTTATTTTTGTTACATTTGTACTCTGCGCTTTCCCACTCATGGCAGGCTCAATGCGGCTTACATGGGGCAATGGAGGGTTAAGTGACTTGCCCAGAGTCACAAGGAGCTGACTGTGCTGGGAATCGAACTCAGTTCCTCAGTTCCCCAGGACCAAAGTCCACCACCCTAACCACTAGGTCACTCCTAACCACTAGGCCACTCCTCCACTGATTTATTGAATTAGATTCTGTTACATAGTTACATATAGTAACATAGTAGATGATGGCAGAGAAAGACCTGGACTGTCCATCCAGTCTGCCCAACAAGATAAACTCATATGTGCTACTTTATGTGTATACCTGACCTTGATTTGTATCTGCCATTTTCAGTCTGTTGTTGGATGATGTTCCATTGACAGATGTAGATTCAGTGGTGGTCCATTGGAATTCATTCTCGGAAATGGTTCTGGACTCTTGCTCTGAAAAAAAGGAGATTCCTGTCTCAAATGACAGACTTTATTGCCCATGGTTTACTGCTGGGTTGTTTCATTTGTGACATGAACCTAGAGGTGTTGAATAGAAATGAAAGAAGGTCCAGGATCTCATATGATCTGCTGTTGGAATATGAAACTGTTGTGAATGAAAGAAGTGTCTTTGTTAAGGAAAAGATTGGAAATTCTGTTGCACGACTAATATTCCACCAGTGTCGTAATGCTCATATTAGCCCTCTCCTCAAGTCACTTCACTGGCTTCCTATCCGTTTCTGCATACAGTTCAAACTCCTCTTATTGACCTATAAGTGCATTCACTCTGCAGCTCCTCAGTACCTCTCCACTCTCATCTCTCCCTACATTCCTCCCCGGGAACTCCGTTCACTGGGTAAATCTCTCTTATCTACACCCTTCTCCTCCACCTCTAACTCCAGACTCCGTTCCTTTTATCTTGCTGCACCATATTCCTGGAATAGACTTCCTGAGCCGGTATGTCAAGCTCCATCTCTGGCTTTTTGATGCTGCTTTTAACTCCTAACCCTTATTCACTTGTTCAGAGCCCTTATTTTATCATCCTCACTTTAATATTCCCTTATCTCTTGTTTGTCCTGTTTGTCCTAATTAGATTGTAAGCTCTGTCGAGCAGGGACTGTCTCTTCATGTTCAAATGTACAGTGCTGCATACGTCTAGTAGAGCTTTAGAAATGATAAGTAGTAGTTATTGAATAGGCCTGTGGAGTTGTTTTCTGCAGTATACTTATTGACCCAGGTTGATAAATCTTTGGATTATCCAGTTGATTTGACTCTTGATCTATTTAGTGATTTTAATTTTGTTTGCTGCAAAGGTTAATAACTTACTGATTCATATGGTTCATCGTTGAGGTTTGCCAGTTGTTGTTGCTTTTGTCGGGTTCTATGATTTTGCTGGACATATTTCAGTACAGAGGGAGACAGTGAGGGTTGTCAAATATTTCAATTCTTTAGGCCTATTTTGTCTTCACAGGATCACTGTTCTGCTGGTTCCAGGGGCGTAGCCAGACAGCAGATTTTGGGTGGGCCTGGTTGGCACCAAGTGTTCTCCTCTCCCCCTCCCCCCCCCCCCCAATGCGATGAGGCCAGTATCAGCAGCTTAGGAAGCTTAGACTGCTGAAGTGGAAAGCAGTGTTGTCAGCACCATCAGGGGGAGGGTCTTCAACTGGCGGAGCTTGGGATCCCCACTAGCTAGCACTAAATATGTGCTGCTGTTGGGTGGGCCTGAGCCCTAAGTGGATGGGGCCCGGCCCACCCAGGCCCACCTGTGTCTACGCCACTGGCTGGTTCTTTGTCACGTATTGACACCGATTTCTCCTGTGTTGACGAAGATTGTAAATCTCTCTTTGATCAGAATTTCTCTTGATGCTACAGTTCGACTGATTTAAAAGAATCACACACTCTTAATCCTAACATTCTTGCAAACTATTACCCCTATTTCCTCCCTACTAGTCTTCTTAAAGTGTGAATGCACAAATGGAAATCAGGTACCCTGGGTGATCTGGATTCCAAGCCAGTGGCAGAACCCCCTCTGACAGCACTGGTTAGCCTGTTGTCACAGCAGGTGTCCCAGTGGCCATGTAAAGGCTGGATCTGCTTCTCCCTTGCAGAAGTACACTGGTGGCTTCCAGCCACCCTGTGGACACTAACTGTGGAAGAAGGCTGGATAACGTGGAACACTAGTTAGGTTTCAGACTCCTGTTTTTCTGTCTCGTATTATGTGTTCAGTATATGCGCACAATTTTTCAGGGTAAAATGGGAAGGATAGTTTCAATAGGGCAGAGAAAACATTGAATCAGACCCTGTGGAACTCAGAAGAGGCCTCCGTGATCACCTTTCTGGTGGCAGGAAGAAATTTTCACTTGGTTGAAATTGTTCAGTGGTTTCCACATGAAGAATCCAGAGGAAGTAAAGGTTGTAGATCTGTTGCAGCTGTTCAGGGTAAGAGAAGAATGTAACAGAGTCATTTGGGCATAATTTAGGAAGAGGATGTTTCCATGTAATTATCCAGAATAAAGTGCGATGAGACCTTTTTATTGCAACAACTTTAATACATCTTTAATGAAGAGAAAATAACTCGTGCTAGCTGGGCACTCAGGAACACTGGGTTTAAACAGTACAAATTCATCTGTGTCTTAGGCTCTCTGCATATGCCATTGGGGGCTGGAGTGGCAGCAAAACTGTATAATTCAAAGGGCCTGCATGTAACATAGTAACATAGTAGATGACGGCAGAAAAAGACCTGCACTGTCCACCCAGTCTGCCCAACAAGATGAACTTACATGTGTCATTTTTTGTGTATACCTTACCTTGATTTCTACCTGTCCTTTTCAGGGCACAGACTGTATAAGTCTGCCCAGCACTATCCCCACCTCCCAACCACCAGCCTTGCCTCCCACCACCGGTTCTGGCACAGACCGTATAAGTCTGCCCAGCATTATCCCCGCCTCCCAACCACCAGCCCCGCCTCCACCACCGGCTCTGGCACAGAGCGTATAAGTCTGCCCAGCACTATCCCCGCCTCCCAACCACCAGCCCCGCCTCCACCACAGGCTCTGGCACAGACCGTATAAGTCTGCCCAGCACTATCCCCGCCTCCCAACCACCAGCCCCGCCTCCACCACAGGCTCTGGCACAGACCGTATAAGTCTGCCCAGCACTATCCCCGCCTCCCAACCACCAGCCCCGCCTCCCACCACAGGCTCTGGCACAGACCGTATAAGTCTGCCCAGCACTATCCCCGCCTCCCAACCACCAGCCCCGCCTCCCACCACAGGCTCTGGCACAGACCGTATAAGTCTGCCCAGCACTATCCCCGCCTCCCAACCACCAGCCCCGCCTCCACCACAGGCTCTGTCACAGACCGTATAAGTCTGCCCAGCACTATCCCCGCCTCCCAACCACCAGCCCCGCCTCCCACCACAGGCTCTGGCAGAGACCGTATAAGTCTGCCCAGCACTATCCCCGCCTCCCAACCACCAGCCCCGCCTCCCACCACCGGCTCTGGCAGAGACCATATAAGTCTGCCCAGCACTATTCCCGCCTCTCAACTACCAGTCCCACCTCCCACTACCGGCTAAGCTTCTAGGGATCCCTTCCTTCTGAGCAGGATTCTTTTATGTTTATCCCACGCATGTTTGAATTCCGTTACCGTTTTCCTCTCCACCACCTCCTGCGGGAGAGCATTCCAAGCACCCACCACTCTCTCCGTGAAAAAATACTTCCTGACATTTTTCTTGAGTCTGCCCACCTTCAATCTCATTTCAGGCCCTCTCGTTCTACCGCCTTCCCATCTCCGGAAAAGGTTCGTTTGAGGATTAATACCTTTCAAATATTTGCGTCTGTATCATATCACCCCTGTTTCTCTTTTCCTCCAGGGTAGACATGTTCAGGTCAACAAGTCTCTCCTCATACATCTTGCAACGCAAATCCCATACCATTCTCGTAGCTTTTCTTTGCACCACTTCCATGTGACAGTGGAGAGAAAGTTTGTCCCTACTAGTTTCTTGTTTCAAGACACGATGGTGTAAGTTATGCCAGTGCATATTGCAGGATCCTACAGCCACTCACTTTGGAGATTCAGAATAAAAGACTCGGAGCTATACTTCTCTATGAATGTAATATATACAGTCCATTGCTAGGAACGTGAAGAGAAAGAAGCCAAAAACTGACAGCTCTCCATAAACATAAACAATGAACAGAGAAAAAGGGAATTACTGCTCCACAGGTGAACATTTTTCAAACAGAGATCGCTCCCTTAATGACCTTTACTGTTAGAGAGTACTTCAGTAATATACAAGAATGGAAACCATGCTCAGACAAATTCAAGCAGACATAAAACAATAGAGACATCGTCTTTCTTACCCATTATCAGATATAAAGTGTTAATGTCTCATCACACCCTCTTTCATTGAATTATAATCGCATGTGCAGACAGCCTAAGACTTAATATAAGAGCATAAGGGTTCCCATAATGGGACAGACTGAAGGTCCGTCAAGCCCAGTATCCTGTTTCCAACAGTGGCCAATCCAGGTCACAAGTATCTGGCAAGATCCCAGACCAGTAAAACAGATTTTATGCTACCCAATCCACTTCACTCAATATTTTATACACCTCTATCATATCTCCCCTAAGCTGTCTCTTCTCCAAGCTGAAGAGCCCTAGCTGCTTTAGCCTTTCCTCATAGGGAAGTCGTCCCATTCCCTTTATCATTTTCGTCGCCCTTCTCTGTACCTTTTCTAATTCCACTATATATTTTTTGATGTGCGGTGACCAGAATTGAAGACAGTACTCGAGGTGCGGTCACACCATGGAATAATACAAAGGCATTATAACATTCCCATTTTTGTTTTCCATTCCTTTCCTAATAATTCCTGACATTCTATTTGCTTTCTTAGCTGCCGCTGCACACTGAGCAGAGGGTTTCAACGTATCATCAACGATGACACCTAAATCCCTTTCCTGGTCAGTTACTCGCAGTGTGGAACCTTGCATTACGTAGCTATAGTTCAGGTTCCTCTTTCCCACATACATCACTTTGCACTTGCTTACATTAAATGTCATCTGCCATTTGGATGCCCAGTCTCACAGTCTCACAAGGTCCTCTTGCAATTTTTCAGGATACTGGGCTGGAATGGGCCATTGGTCTGAAGCAGTATGGTTATTCTTTTGTTCTTATGATTTGCTTTATGTCATTGGCAAATTTAATTACCTCACTGGTTATTTCCATCTCTAGATTTTATTTATTTATTAGGATTTATTTACCGCCTTTTTGAAGGAATTCACTCAAGGTGGTATACAGTAAGAATAGATCAAACATGAGCAATAGGCAATTACAGTAGTAAAAATATTCAAATAACAATAAAAAGTATGGCATGGTATACTGCTTACAATGTCAACACTACCTTTAAGGAGGAGTGGCCTAGTGGTTAAGGTGGTGGACTTTGGTCCTGAGGAACTGAGTTCAATTCCCACTTCAGGCACAGGCAGCTCCTTGTGACTCTGGACAAGTCACTTAACCCTCCATTGCCCCATGTAAGCCGCATTGAGCCTGCCATGAGTGGGAAAGCGCAGGGTATAAATGTAACAAAAATAAAATAGATACTATTGGAGATTCTACATGAAATGTTGCTACTATTGGAGATTCTGTTGCTACTATTGGAGATTCTACATGGAATGTTGCTACTATTGGAGATTCTACATGGAATGTTGCTATTGCACTAGCAACATTCCATGTAGAAGGCTGCGCAGGCTTCTGTTTCTGTGAGTCTGACGTCCTGCACATACGTGCAGGATGTCAGACAAGCAGAAGCCTGCGCAGCCACATTGGTGATCTGCAAGGGCCGACTTCTACATGGAATGATGCTAGTGGAATAACAACAGTCCATGTAGAATCTCAAATAGTAGCAACAGTGGAGGAATGGCCTAGTGGTTAGGGTGGTGGACTTTGGTCCTGGGGAACTGAGGAACTGAGTTCAATTCCCACTTGAGGCACAGGCAGCTCCTTGTGACTCTGGGCAAGTCACTTAACCCTCCATTGCCCCATGTAAGCCACATTGAGCCTGCCATGAGTGGGAAAGCGCAGGGTACAAATGTAACAAAAATAAAATAGATGCTATTGGAGATTCTACATGGAATGTTGCTACTATTGGAGATTCTACATGGAATGTTGCTATTCCACTAGCAACATTCCATGTAGAAGGCTGCGCAGGCTTCTGTTTCTGTGAGTCTGACGTCCTGCATGTACGTACAGGACGTCAGACTCACAGAAGCAGAAGCCTGCGCGGCCACATTGGTGATCTGCAAGGGCCGACTTCTACATGGAATGTTGCTAGTGGAATAGCAACATTCCATGTAGAATCTCAAATAGTAGCGACAGTGGAGGAGTGGCCTAGTGGTTAGGGTGGTGGACTTTGGTCCTGGGGAACTGAGGAACTGAGTTCAATTCCCACTTGAGGCACAGGCAGCTCCTTGTGACTCTGGGCAAGTCACTTAACCCTCCATTGCCCCATGTAAGCCACATTGAGCCTGCCATGAGTGGGAAAGCGCGGGGTACAAATGTAACAAAAAAAACACTATATATAATAGAACACTATCATTGATAGTGAAGGGTAAAGCAAAGATGGAACATAGAGATAGGTAAGAGAGTAAGAAGAATTAGAAAGTAAGGTGATTAAAGGAGGTTGCACATGAGGTCAAAGATGGTTTAATATTATCTCAGCTAGGGTAGGAGTAGATAAACATAGATCAGTCATGGTGGTGGATAGATCATTTATAAATATGTTTATTTATTTACTTGCTGGGATTTATTAACCGCCTTTATGAAGAGATTCACCCAAGGCAGTGTACAGTAGGTACAGTTTAACATAAAACTTACAAATTTGTTAACAGCATAACAATAGTGAAATAATCAAGAATAAACATAAACACAATAAATGAAGTAAACTTGAAAACAGTAAATTGAAACCTAATAATAGAATTACTGTGAAACAGTATAAAAAATATACACATTTAACAGCACTGGGATTCAAATACCGGAGATACAATATTAGCATAATACTAATGATACACCTAATAAGCATTAGAACATTCAACTAACATAGATATGATGCTAAAGATTTTATGGCTTACCATATAGCTGAGGGACCAACAGCAATATGATAGGAACAAGATGTGTGGTACAGAGTCAGCTGGGATAATTTGATGATTAGCTAAACCCAAGGCAAGTTCTTTCTACAATTAAACTGATCTAAGTTGCAGTGTGTGTAGCAAGCTAGTCCAGGAGCAGAATGAGTGTACAGTCGGTCACCCTGCGTATTAAAAGCTTGGGAGAAGAGCTAAGCCTTCACCTGCTTCCTGAAGTAGAGGTAGTCTTGAGTTATACGTTGCGTTGCCCCTCTGACAGTAAATTCCAGAGCATGGGGGCTACTCTTGAGAAGGTTCGCTGGCGGGTATCACATGATGCAGTTTCTTGTGATGAGGGTACAGATAGTGATGATCCTTGAGAGGACCTTAGAAGCTTTAAAGATGTGTAAAGGGCCAAATTATTCTTTAAGTACTCTGGTCCATTTTGTCTGAGGACCTTGAAAATTAAACATAAAGTTTTAAATTTAGCCCTGTAAGGTACTGGTAACCAGTGTAGTTTTTGCAGGAAGGGTGTGATGTGGCCACTCTACTTGCAGCCTTCTATCAGTTGTTCTGCAGCCTTCTGAATTAGTTGGAGCTGATAAAAACTCTTTTTGTTTTGGCCAGTGTACAGGGCGTTACAGTAGTCTAGTCGTGATGTCATCATGGCATGGACCACTGTGGTCAGATTTGTCTTTCCAATATATGAAGAGAGATTTCGTAGGTGATAGAGACAATGTGTGAAGGTTGTTTGAATTTGTGGGATCAAGGTGAGTGATGAGTTTAGCAGTATCTCAAAATTCCTGGCCAGTGAAATAGGGGAAGTTCATACTTCCCAAAAGGTATTTTGAAGTTGGGTATTTGTCCACTTGTGTGTGAGCAAAACAACAAACTCTTCCTGAACCCAAGTAAAGCAGAGATTCTTTGGGTACCAATCTTGAATTGCAGTTAGGCAGGCAGTCAGATTACTCAGGACTGTGGGTAGATCTGGTTCATTGGGTATGAGTAGTTGCACATCATCAGCATAGGTGTAGAATTTTGTGTCCATTGACCGAAGCAGCTCAGCCAGAGGCTTGAGATAGATATTTAATTAAATGGGAGAGTGAATGGATCCCTGTTGCACCCCACAGTTCAATGCCTAAGGTAATGATGTGCTGTTGCTGAACAGAACTAATTGTTGTCTATCTGAAAAAAATAGGATTTGAACCAAGTAAATACCGTGCCACTGATACCTGTCTTCCAGTCTTGTAAGCATGATATTATGATCCTTGGCATCAAAGGCTGCTGAGAAATCAGGGTTCAGGTTAAACTTTAGCACTGAGAATGTAATTGGATCACTAATTGATAACACTCATGAATTACTAGCTGAGGGAAAAAAGGCTCTGGTGCTACAGTTTGACCTTTCTAGTGCATTTTTTCACGGAGAGAGCGGTGGATGCTTGGAATGCCCTCCCGCGGGAGGTGGTGGAGATGAAAACGGTAACGGAATTCAAATGCTTGGGATAAACATAAAGGAATCCTGTTCGGAAGGAAGGGATCCTCAGGAGCTTAGCGGAGATTGGATGGCAGAGGCGGGGCTGGTGGTTGGGAGGCGGGGTTAGTGCTGGGCAGACTTATACGGATTGTAAGACGCTCTGAAGGGAGTCCCGTAGATCAGGGTAGTAAAACTTTAATAAACTTGTAATACCACATGAAGTGTGCTTCCCTCCAAAGTCACTGGATTTCTGTGTGGAGACTTCCCTGCTGCAGGAAATTTTCCAGAATGTTCTTAAGACTAGCTGAGAACGAGTTAAAAATGGCCACTCTTATTCCTCATTCTGGGAAGTGGCTCTGAGCTGATGTACAGTGAAGAGTTTAAGTGCTGCTGATGAGATCTGTGCAGTGCTGTCTTCCTGTGCTTCACCTCTGCATCTCCCCAGGGCTTTCTCACTGCATTCTGACTCATGCCTGACTCAGAGATTGTGTAAAATCTTTACCTTTTCCTCATGCTGTGATCTCCAAAGGAGCAGCACCTGTTGATTCCCAAACTGGCACCAAAGATATTGAGAACCAGACAAAACAAGAAAACACAGTAAAATTGTCCTTGTACCTCGCAAAACGGGCCTGTGCCATTCTTGTACTGCTTCACATGGGTTCACTTTGCAGGTGGGTTAAATCATGTTCACCTAAGGGCATGTTATAACCCAATCTGATACATCTGTGGAGCTGAATGAAATACTGGTGTTGCCATAAATGCCAAACTTGCCTATTTGATCTTGGTACTTCCAAACAGGAAAATAGGATCCAGAGGAAAATTAGCGTATCAAACAAATCCAATGCAACTGTGTAAACAAATTGCTTTTTAACATATTTGCAAATGATCTAGAGATGGGAGTAACTAGTGAGGTAATTCAATTTGCTGATGACACAAAGTTATTCAAAGTCGTTAAATCGCGGGAGGATTGTGAAAAATTACAAGAGGACCTTACGAGACTGGGAGACTGGGCGTCTAAGTGGCAGATGACGTTTAATGTGAGCAACTGCAAAGTGATGCATGTCGGAAAGAGGAACCTGAATTATAGTTACGTGATGTAAATTACTACACACAGCATTCGAGGTGCGGTCGCACCATGGAGCGATACGAAGGCATTATAACATCCTCATTTTTGATTTCCATTCCTTTTCTAATAATACCTAACATTCGATTTGCTTTCTTAGCCACCACCGCACACTGAGCAGAGGCTTTCAATGTATCATCAGCGATAACACCTAGATCCTTTCCTGGTCAGTGAGTCCTAATGTGGAATCTTGCATCACGCAGCTATAGTTCAGGTTCCTCTTTCTCAGTTTGGGTTGTAGATTATTCAGGTTTTATATGTTCATAACTTTTGATTTGTATTTGATTTGCTGTGAATTACAATTTTTTATTGTGCTTTTTAACTTGTGTCCATTTGTTTTGGATAGTATAGAAATGTGAAGTGAAATGAAATTTTACTCTGGAATTCAATGGGGCTGTTATCAGTGTTGTCTACATGTGTTTTGCTGACTTTGGGCATTATGTGTGGCAGGGGGGTATAGACCTGTGTGGCGGGGGAATAGATTGGTGTGTGTGTGTGTGGGGGGGGGGGTGTAGACCTTTGTGGCTGGGGGGGGTGCTGCAAACCGAAAAAGTTTGGGAACCACTGCTGTAGGAGAAGGGAATGCCAAAGGGGAGGAGTTATTTACTCTTCTCAATCTTTTACTGGTAGTGAATTCCACATGTCTAGGCAGGTAGGTTGGGCATTCTCCTATGAGAATTTTGAATAGTGTGCAGATTAGTTTGAATTGAATCCTAGCCTCCACTGGTAGCTTGTGTAGTTTTGTGTAGAGATGGGAAATGTGGTCATGTTTCTTTAGACAGTATATCAGTCAGATCGCTGTGTTTTGGACCGATTGTAGTTTGCTTAGTTGGTTATTTTGGACTCCCAGTAGTAGAAGGTTATAGTAGTCTAGTTTTAATAATATCAGTGACTGTACCAGCAATCTAAATTGTACTGTCTCAAAGAATTTCCTTATTTGCTATAGTCTTCTCGTTGTTGAAAATGAGCTTTTCACCACATTTGAGATGTGTAAGTTGAATGACAGAGTTCAATCCAGGTACGCTCCCAACTGCTTAGTTGTTGGTTGTAGTGAGTAGAGAAGGTTTCCAGTAGGAGAATCTGCTTTTCCTGTGGGTCTGGTTTGTAGTCCAGCAGTAGGCATTTCATTTTTTCTGGGTTCAGTTTCACTTTATAGCTCTCGATTCATGAGCTAATCAACTGTAGGCAGTCTCCAATCACTCCAGTGGACTGGGCTATGGAGGACAGTATGGGAATGATTACTGAGATGTTGTCCTCATAGCATTTGGGAAAGTAATTGGCCTAATGTGCGAAAGAAGATATTGAATAGTGTGGGAGAGAGTGGTGATCCTTGGGGTACTCCACAGGGATTGCGTCAGTTTTCTGAGAGTATTTCATTTTGTTTTACTCTGTATGATCTTGTGGTTAAGAAACCTGTGAACCAAGCCAGGACCTTATCTCCTATTCCAGTATTATTGAGTTCTGAGAGTAGGATGTCATGATCTACCAAGTCGAAGGCTGATGATAGATCGAATTGAAGTATTAGTGCCCTGTCCTTCCTGCTCTGAATAGCTCTGGCTTTATAAACTGTGGCTACAAGGACTGTTTCTGTATTGTGGTGGGTTCTGAAGCCTGAATTAAAAGCATCCACAATGTCATGTTGGGTGAGACAATTGTTTAATTGAAGGCAAACCAGGCTCTCCGTAAGTTTTGTGAACAGTGGATTTGAGGCCACTGGTCTATAGTTGGACACCATTTCACTTGATTCCTTGGTGTTCTTGATTAAGGGGGTAATGATGATTTATCCCATCAAAGGTATAAATTGATCCATTGAGAGTTGGTGTTAAGTCCAGTTGAAGAAGTTGTGTAGAAATTCGATTGGAGGAGAGCTCATCAGGTGCAGAGGGCTGGGCTCCAGTGTACAGGAGGATTTGGCATATCTGTGGTAGAGTGAGATGAAGTCCTTCCAGTTTATAGGGTTGAATTTGGACCAAATCCTGTCCCCTGCTATGGATATAGGGTTGGCGTCACAGGTTGTGGTACTGACATCCCTTGGGTTGGTGGAAGTGGATCTGGTTTTGACAATTTTATTTTGGAAGTAGCTTGCTAATTCTGGTGCTGTCGGATATTTGGGGTTCTGTTGTACTTAGTGCTAAACTAAGTGGAAGAGTGATTTTGTGTCAGGTTGCGTTCCAGATATCCACAACCCATTCCATGAAAAAAACTATTTCCTGGCATTGCTTTGACGTTTACCTCCTTATAGCTTTATTTCATGTCTTCTAATCTTACATCTTCCTTGTCTTTGAAAAATAATTTTGTTCATTAATACATTTAAGTATTTAAACACCTGCATCATATTTCCTCCGTTCCTTCATTCCCTTAGAGTTCTGTGTACATATTGAGGTCTTCAAATTTCATACATCTTCTGGCACAGACCCCGTACTGTTTTGATCACCTTTCTCTGAGCTCATAAGAAAATAAGAACATAAGAATAGCAATACTGGGTCAGACCAATGGTCCATCAAGACCAGAATCCTGCTTCCAACACTGGCCAATTCAGGTCTTTTTATATCCTATCTCACCAACAACTTGTATAGGGGAATTATCACCTCCTTCCTTCTGCTGGTAATTCCTCACTCTGTGTAGCCCAGTATCCTTCTGGCTTTGGCCACTGCCTTGTCTCACATCGATCTTCAGATACTGTCGCCCTGTTGTACCTCTCTCCTGTACACATCAGTCTCTGTCCGCCTATTGCATACAGCTCCTTTGGATTTCTGCACCCAAAGTACATGTTGCATTTCTTCACATTAAAATTTAACTGCCAGCTGTTAGCCCATGCATCAGATTTTTGTAGATTAATTCTCATATTGTCTAATCAGTCCAGGGTATCTACTCTGAGCCAAACTTTTCTTCCTAACTCTTTTATTCTCTGGCTCCTCTTTCCAGGGGCGTAGCCAGACAACAGATTTTGGGTGGGCCTAGGCAAGAATTGGGTGGGCACCAAGTGTTCTCCCCCCCCCCCCCCAAAAAAAAAAAACAACATTATCTCAGCTGGTGGGAAAATGCTTCTTTCCACCTTGGCAGCAGGCATGCACTGAAAGCATGCGCAGGTGCCGGTGTCATGGAGAGTATCGTTTTCATTACCATCAGGGGAAAATCTTCAGCTGGCGGAGCTTGGGATTCCCAACATGTGCTACTGTTGGGTGGGCCTGAGCCATAAATGGGTGGGCCCTGGACCACCCAAGCCCACCTGTGGCTACGCCACTGCCTCTTTCTCCTCTCGTCCATCCCTACTCATGTTATTTGCTGCTGGACTTTCAACATAGAATCTTTCTCTCTCTCTCTCTCTCTATATATATATATAAAGCATCATTGCTTTAAGAGGTGAATGTATATGAAATAATGACTATCACATGGGTGAATAATCCATTTGCTGCACAGAGAGCATCTTGGACTTTGTTGCTTTAATCCTTTTGTTCTTGTGTCTGTGGTGCATGGGTTATTCTAGGATGAATATTTTCTTTTTCAGATTTTAAAAATTAAATTACTGGGCCACAGAAAACGAATTTTGGCATCTCTGGGAGAGCGAGTTCATGAGGATATTCCTCAGAAGCCACCACGATCGATCACCCTAAGGGTAGGTTCAGAGCTGTGCAGGACCCCTTCATACATCACACACTCTAGTAGGGACCTTGTATTCTAGCACTTTAGTTGCCCCCAAAATGCATTGCCTGGGTCACCGTCCTTCATAGTTCCTCATAAATTCGATGTTGTCCAGATATTTGTAGTGGCTGGGACTATCTATGGATACTCAGTGGCAGTATATGGATAATACCACCGAATATCCTTCCAGTCCGCCTGTGCATTGTGCAGATGGGGCTGAGGAGGAAATGATCAGAAAACTGTTGATATTCAACTATCTGGTAACTAGTGCTTAAAATATTGCAAATAGCAGGTTGAATGTCCATGTTTTATTTAACCTCTGGGGCCAACATTTAAAATGCCACTGACCACTGTAGCTGAAGGAAGGAAAAGTGCCCATTGAGGCTCTGTAGCATCTGATGCTCCTCGTGGTCCAACCGTGGGCAAGTGTAAGAATGACACCTTCCATGTGGCTGTATAGTATTCAGGAACCAGACTGCTTAAGCTTTTCCCATGAGAGGTTAGCGTCTGCCAGCCTCAGATACAAGTGGGGGAATGCCCTGTGCCATGTTATTTATTTACTTTTAAACTTTTTCTATTTCTGTTCAGGAACCCAGTGGAGAAAACACTCCTCCACAGCTTTCGCCATCACTCAGCCAAAGCACCTACACCACTGGGGGTTCCCTCGACTTCCCACACGTTATGATGCAAGATGCCAGGAGAAGAAGAAATGAAACTTACTTTGATGATATCCCCCGATCCAAACTGGAGAGGCAGATGGCACAGGTATGTGGCTAGAGCCTTTTGTACATATAACACCTGGAGATAAGTAAACATGATGGTGACATTTAGTAATTAAGCAGAAGACAAATTATTGCTGAGCTCAGTTATATATTTCGGGGAAATGTTGCAAAATAACCTGTTTCTGGCCACTTTAAACAGAATGACCATAATAGCTGCAAGAGGACACCCACATTCAACAAAAGAACAATATGTACAATTTACAAGCAAAATTCATTTATAATTTCTCCCCTTACGAGGTTACGGGTACTAGTAGGCAGGAAGAAGGATACAAGATATCCCGGTCTTGAAAATGCTGTGCCTGTGACTCTGTATGGTGGCTGTGGTGGAAGATGTTAGCGCTGGCAGGAGTGGGTATAAATTGATTTTATCTTCATTCATCTTGTCTGACATGAGTGTTGGAGATGAAGGTGAGGCAATGATAGTCATGTCTGTGAGAGATGAGTCATAAAACAAAGAAAGACCAGTTGTAGAAGAAGATTGAAGACATGATGGGAAACCAGGGAGACCAGACAGACAAGTTCACCAGAAACAAACAGGAACAAGGGAAGAAATAACATGAATACAATAAGAGGCAAAAAAAAAAAAAAAACAAGAATCTGGAAACAGGAACAAGAGAAGAAACAGGTGAAGAAAGAAGAACACATGAATATAGGAACGGGGAAAAAAGAAGAACACAGGACACATACAGGAATAGTGAAAGAAAGAAGAACGTTGATAAAGGAACAAGAGGGGAAACAAGGATGCATTCAAATACAGGAACAAAGAAAGAAACAATAACACAGGCTAGAAATACAGGAACAAGGAAGAAACAATAACACAGGCTAGAAATACAGGAACAAGGAAGAAACAATAACACAGGCTAGAAATACAGGAACAAGGGAAGAAACAATAACAGAGACAAGAAATACAGCAACAAGGGAAGAAACAATAACAGAGACAAGAAATACAGAAACAAGGGAAGAAATAAAAACACACAGGAACAAGGAAAGAAAGAAGAACACAGGAGCGAGAGAAGAAACAATAACACAGATAAGAAATACAGGAACAAGGACAGAGACATTCATACAAGAACATAGACACACAGACAGCAACAAAGGAGGAGCCTGTATCTGGGACTGGTCAATAGTAGTTCTTTGTGACAGGGGCTTCATTCCAATCTTCCTTTCAAAGTAGGAGCTCAAAGTCCTTTCCTGAGATTTTTCGGTCAATGTAGTCTCTCACCATCGAATTCTCCCCCCAAAAAACATGTCAATGAAAGTAAACACTTGGATACTGCTTAATGTGCCCCTCGAGCAAACTAATTTTCCCACCAAATTGACTCAAACCTAACTGTATTGCCCCCCATCCAAAGGATGTAGGTCCTGCTAATGATACTGATGATACCTTCTTTCCTTTATATGATACTGGTGTAACCACTACATATGTGTGTATTTCACAAGGCTGGTGTAAACACTCATACTTAATTCTTTGTACGATACTAGTGTAACCACTACATATGTGTGTATGTCACAAGGCTGGTGTAGACACTCACACCTAATTCTTTATACGATACTAGTGTAACCAGTACATGTGTGCATATGTCACACCAAGATTGAGGGAGATATGCATATATCTTATAGTATTATTTAATATAACACACGTTAACTGTGTGCCTTGCCCAGACTTGCCCACCTGCACAGGATGCTTTTCTGAAACTATTCGCATGCGTGCAGAATAGTGCCTTGCGGGATAATTTTCACACACAGTTTTGGCATTTATGCCCATACCTGACACCTTGTAAAACTGCCCCCACCCCCTTCATTTTGTAAAACACCATTTGTGCATGTATTGTGACAGAATAGAAGTCCATGTGTGCATAGCACGGAAGTGCGAGTGTGGTGTTTGATAACATATGTGCATAAATGGAAGGGGCATAACCTGGGTGAGATCCCCCCCCCCCTTTAATGTACTGCTTACAGAATAGTATCTTATGTGCATAAGATTTGCACTTCTGTGTGTCCAGTGATGCCTGTGTAAATGGGAGACAACTAAATGTCCGCCTGTTGTTGGTAAGTTGCGCTATTGTTCTTTAGCAGTTATAGAAAATGTTCCCTGCGCTGATCCTGGTGCTCAAATGGAGATGCCCACTTACAGAATTGGCCCCTGTGTGAGAGTTATTGGGGAGCAGTTTTCACACTGGCTTTTCCAGTGAGTAAAGGCCTATTTACCAAAGACGTCCTTTGAAAAATGTTCCCTTCTGACTACTTCTATTTCAGTTTATTTGCCCTTGATATTGCGCTTCTGCTGACACACAGATCAAACTCTGCTCCTTTCTACAAGTGAAAGCAGAATGAGCAGCTTATTTTATGAGCTCTGCATTTCTTCTCTTTCAGAATAAATATGATTTCCAGTCAGGAGACTGGGGAGAGCCTTCCCTTAATCTACGTGCCCCTAACGAAGCCGCAGGTGCCAGTCCTGTACAATATTGGCAGCACCACCCTGAGAAGCTGATCTTCCAAGCTTGCGACTACAGAGCTTATGTAAGTCTTCCTGTTCATGTGCATCTTATTATCGGTATCCTGCAAGTTCTGGAAGGGAGAAATGTGACATTACAACCTTGTGCAGAAAAGACTGCAAGACAACAGGTGAAGACCTGCCAAATTCCCACAATGACTTTTGTGAAAGTTTTTTTTTTTGTACTCTGCCACTGTGGACAGAAAATGCAGCACTGGAGGAAGAAAAGCCAAATCCATCAGTACTGACAGAGCTGAGAAAATGGGTAGAGTATGAGACACGGTGGCAGTGCTGCAGCCTGACTCTGTGGCGGGATTGGGAAGTGGCTCTGTGAATTCGTGGCACTTTGGCAGTGTGAGGACCTTAACCTCATGTAAAGCTTTCTCTGTTGAGAGTAAATCTAGGGTTTTAGTCATTAGTTTTGATTCTTCTTTATCTTTTTTTCAGTTTCAGATAAATCATTTATGACAGAAACCTTTTTTTCAGGTTGACACAGTTACTATTTTGATAGATCTTCGTTTGTCTTATTAATCCAGATGTTTATCCTTCCCCATTTGGTCTATTGTAATGTTTTATATTTAGGGTTATCGTCCAAATTGTTGAACAAATCGCAGCTCATTCAAAACACTGCTCGGTTGATCTATAGGATCAAGAGGTTTGACAGTGTTTCTCCATGTTTGACAGCATTGCGCTGGCTTCCCATTCGTAAGCGGGTGATATTTAAATCAGTTTGTGCGCTGTTTCAGGTCATTTATGGGCTGTTGGGAAACCTCCTGTCGTCTCAATTACAGGCATTGCTGCAGTTTGGTTTTCTAGTTGTAAAAGGGTTTGCACTTTTTGAAAATCTTTAATGCTTGGTTCCCATTTGCACTAATTTCTATGTGGAATTCTTTACCCTCCTTTATTAGATTGGACAGTACTTACCTGATACTTCAAAAGAAATTGAAAATTCATTATTGTTACTTTTAATTCAATTTTGGTGATTTTAATCTTATTATGTAACTTGCCTTTTCTTTTTTTTTTTCTTTCATAACCCGCAATGAACCTTTAAGGGGATGCTGCGGTATAAAAATGATACATTGACATTGATTTCAACGCTACGTACCTAGTGAATTCAGCTCTGCTTTTTCCTGCCAGTTTAGCATGAAAATTCAGAGGGAGATGGATGGAGGGAAGGAATAGTCATCTTGTCAAAGAAGGGACCAATAGGAGAGAAAGCCTCTGTGCATGTTTGCTTTCCTGAGCAGACATCAGTCCATAATGTGCTACGGGGAATCTGGCAGGGCTGGAGGCAGTTATACAACAAAGGAAGTGTAGTTGGCCACAAGAAGCAATGTGTAATAGGAAGGTCAGTAATAAGCAGACCTGCTAGCTAGGAGAAGCAGTTTATTGAAGGACCTTGCCTGCATCAAGATTCAGTAGTTAGTTCCTCAATCACTATGCTCTCCAGAATCAGCTAATAATCCATTCACCATATGATTGACACTGTGGCTAACAATTTATATACTGATGAGTTTTTTTTGTCGAACGGAAACTATTATTGGCCGATTCTGGAGACTGTATCGATTGAGGAAAATGTCTCTGACCCCTGATACACTTAGTTTGCCGAAACGTGGGTCATGATGGGTCTGCCAATAAACATTGCTTTTTCTACCTAGCAGACTCTGCATTTATTTTTGCGCTTTTGCGCTTTTTACCATGTGCTGACCACACTTCCTTTGTTGTGCAACTGTGACTGTACAGCTTGTTTCCTCTAACTTTTGACCTGGCTGCAGGCCTGAAAGGAGAAAAGCAGAGCCGTACGAGAAACCATAGCTGAAAACAGAGGAATTTCTGAGTTGCCATTGGTCCAAGCGGTGGTGAGTGAATAACCTGCCTTGGATGAGGTAGCAGTAAGTGGGGGAAGATGTATTATTCAAAGCCCTGAAGCATACACTCCACTCAGGATTCAGCTCATCAAAGACCACACCTTTAATAAACTCATACAGCTGTGAAACAGTAGTGCAAAGCAATTTCTGCAAGGACCTTGTCTACCACCAGACTTTTCCGGGCAGAGTTACTATTGGAGGCCTCCATAACGTTGTAGCTTAATCTACCACTTTGAACTGAAAAGAAGAAATGCTGTCCTAAAGAAATAAGTCCATCAGATGCCACAACCTTTTCAAGGTTTGTGCATTTTCTTTACCACCAAGACCTGAAACTTTGGACATTTTGGGGGAGACTAGATTAGGAGTATACAATTTGCGTTATTAAGTTTTGAGTTTTTGGAGCTTATGCCCTGCCCATCAAATATTATCTGAGCGACTTACAATAAAATAATGTAGGGAACGGAGTGCGTTGACGTTCATACTGTGAGGACAGGAGGGACAAATACAATAAGTATGATAGAAAAGCTGGGAAGATAAGTATGAAAGGAAGGGGATTTAGTGGTTTCCAGGATGGCGCCCAGTCTATGGCACATGTCAAGGGTTTAGTTGGCTTTAACCAAAGGCATCATGGAATAAGAAAGTTTGTAAATCAGTTGTAAATTTGGATAAGGAAGATGAGAGACGAAGATGTACTGGTAATTTGTTCCAAAGTTCAGAGCCTTGAACTGAAAAAATAGACTGGCGTGTGGTGTTGTAGCGGATTTCCTGAAAGGATGGGACTAGAAGCTGGTTTTTCTGGGCTGATTGTAGAACATGTGGGGGACAGTAGGGAGTAAAAATGCGGGATAAGTAGGCAGGCTCACCTAAAGAGAGAGTCTGGTAGACCAGAAGTAATAATTTAAAGGTTATACGATGAGTCAGTGGGAGCCAATAAGAAGCTTTTAAGAGTGGGGTGATGGGATTGAATTTTGTATGGCCAGTAATGAGTTTGATAGCAGTGTTTTATTAATTAATTAATTTATTTTAATGACATTTATATCCCACATTATCCAGAGAGTATACTCCGGTTCAATGTGGCTTACATGACAAACTCATTGAGAAGCACTTTTTACAGAAAATTAAGCTACAGCATGTGAACCGCTGCAGAAGCTAAGTGTGAGTTTATATTACATGAAGAGAGATTAATTGTTTTTAGGGTAGGAAAAAATGATAGAAATGATATATTGATGGAGTTAGGTTGAGCTGAACAGGCTTCAATTAATCTAGAACCAAAAAAATGTTGTTGGAAGGTATTATTTGGCAGAGATCGCTAGTTACAATCGATTTAAATTTGATTGTTGTTGTCATGAAAGGCTGATCTAAAGAAGTATGTTTTCAGAAGGCTTCTGAGTAGCAGGTAGTTGTTTTGGTTCCTTGATATGAGAAATTGGCATTATGGATTGATTTGTACCTCACATTTTTACAGTTAGGAAAATGTAAAGTAAGATATTCTCTGGATAACGTGATGACATTGCGTGTTGGTAATTCGATGAGATTATATATAGAAGATGGGACCAAGCCAATAGAATTTGGTGAATGAAAATAAACATAATTTAAACGATATTCTTTCTGTTATTGGTAACCAGTGTCGAGCATATAGAAGAGATGTTGCTTTGGTGAAACGCGGTGATCTACATATTAGACGTGCAGGGCATGGTTTGAGTGGTTTGTAATTTTCTAAGCAGGCTGCATTTAATTCCTCAATATATGGAGTTACAATAATCAAGTTTTGTTAGAAGTAGGGACTGAACTAATGTACAAAAAACTGGTTTTGTGAAAAATGGTCTGAATCTTTTTAGTTTCCAAAGTGAGTGAAAGACACTTGACACCACATTGCAAACTTGTATTTCAAGGGTGAGGAATTGATCGATTGCGATTCCTATCGTTTTCATTGTTGATTCAAGGGGATAGGTGATCAATTGCGATTCCTATCGTTTTCATTGCTGATTCAAGGGGATAGGTGATATTCTCCATAGTGAAACTTTTTAGATTGATAGGATGGTGAGGATTGGTTATTATAAGAAATTTCATTTTTTCATTGTTGAGTTTTAGTTTGAAATTGGTTGCCCAGGATTCCATTAATGTTATGCCTAATTTAATATTGTGTGTTATTTCTTGGATTTCTTTGGTGAATGGGATATATATGGTGACATCGTCAGCATAAATGAATGTCGGGAAACCATTTTTTCCCATTAAGTTACCCAGGGGGGGCCATTTTGTACTAGTTGTAAATGACGGAGAGGTCCCTTTATTATCTTTCCCAGTTAATGTAACCTCTATATAAATTGGGTTTGATAGAGTGACGTTTGTGATATTTTAATGTGTGTAATTTTCCTGACGGTACTTGATGCTGTCAAGTTTGTGAGCCAGAGCATGTTGTCAGTAAATATTTTGATTTGTCTAATGCATGGCAACTGGGGCTGTGAAGGGGGGGGGGGGTAGTTATCAGTGGGTGTAACCAAGGAGGTTTAATTGACAGGAGATGGCATCATGTGACAAGGCTGAAGCCATAGCCACCATTTTGATGAACTAAAACTAAAGCAAACTATTAGTCCAGGCCTTATTTCTAATAAGTGTTTGCTGTTGTTTTTGAGTGACTCAATATGGCGGCAAGCTATGCCTACTGGCTCCAGGACAGATAAAGAGGTTTACTGGCAGGAGCCACCACGATGACATCAAAGAGGTGAAACGAGCCCTCCAGCTCAGCCGCCTTATTGCTATTGAAATAATTGCTATTGAAAACAATTGCAGACTTGTGAGGTTTTATTAAACCTCCTGTGTTTTTCATTCTCTCTGTTAGGACGGGATCAAGGGAATTGGGGGGGGGGGGGCTTTTGGGAAATTTTCAAGGTATCTGTGAAGGGGGGAGGGTTATATTCAAAATGTATTTGTCAGTGCTGCAGAACTTGCTTTGTTATTTGCAGTGCTGTCTTATGGATTTCAGTGCTTCTCAGTATGCCTTTATTTTTGCTTATGATGATAAGATATTTCTATATAAAAAGAAAAAATAAGGGCACATAGCTCAGTACAGCATTGCAAATAACAAAGTAAGCTCTGGAGTACTGGGACTGACCAAAACTTCATGAGCAACGTTTGCAGGTCTCTAGAGATACTTTACCTTACAGAAACTCTCCTTTTTGCAGTATTTGGGCTCAATGCTGATTAAAGATTTAAGAGGAACAGAATCCACACAGGATGCATGTTCAAAGATGAGGGTAAGTATGTGATATTAGCCTGTGTTTCTCTGTACCAGTACATTCTTCAGTGAAGGTCTTTAGCTGTGTTCAGGGAGAAAACAGGTGGACAGACAATAAGCTGGACTTTTCCCCCTGCAATAAAAATACTTAGTAACATCTTCCAGGCTCAGCTGTTTGATCTTGATGAATGAATTAATGGATGTTACGGTCTGTGCCAGGGCTGGTGGTTGGGAGGCGGGGATAGTGCTGGGCAGACTTATACGGTCTGTGCCAGAGCTGGTGGTTGGGAGACGGGGCTGGTGGTTGGGAGGCGGGGATAGTGCTGGGCAGACTTGTACGGTCTGTGCCAGAGCTGGTGGTGGGAGGCGGGGAAAATGCTGGGCAGACTTATACGGTCTGTGCCAGAGCTGGTGGTGGGAGGCGGGGCTGGTGGTTGGGAGGCGGGGATAGTGCTGGGCAGACTTATACGGTCTGTGCCCTGAAAAGGACAGGTACAAATCAAGGTAGGGTATACACAAAAAGTAGCACATATGAGTTTATCTTGTTGGGCAGACTGGATGGACCGTGCAGGTCTTTTTCTGCCGTCATCTACTATGTTACTATGTTATCATGTGATAATTTCTTCTACTGGGTTTGCTATCTTTAGTGCAGTAGGTGCCTGTGACCTTTCCTGGGGTTCTTGTCAGTGGGGGTTATATTGTGTAGGTTTCATCCATTTTACACTGTGCGAGGTTGGGGCTTTTCCGGTTTACCAAAAAGCAAAATAAACCTCAGATGAGACAGCAGCTGATAAGGGGGAGGGTCAATCTTCCGTAAACCAGAACTTTTGAGTACTGGTATTGGCTGAGAACATGGATTTGTTACCATCTGATTTTATCATCATTCCACAAATGTAAAAACTTTTAAAACTGTAAAACTTGCTCCCACAGGAAATACTAGCAGCCCTGGCATGGACTTCTGCCAGACAGGAGCAGGCGTTAATGAAATGATGTCTGGGAGCCATCGTAGATATAAAAAAGGCAGCAGACGTGTTTTTGCGTGAATAGATTTTTGTGGTGGTGTTTTGGGGCAAAGTGGAGACTGTTAAGGAAGCAACCGTGAGAACTCCCCCTCCTCATAGCTGTGTCAAATTGTTTCTTGTTTTTAACGAAGGCTTTGCAAATATCTGCTTTCTGACAGTGGTATCAGAAAGATTTGAGGGAAGAAGTCAGGAAATATTGTGATATATTAATCATTTATAAAAGCATTTCCTTTTCTTGCAATTGGTTAATATATATATTTTCTTACTGGGGGCGGGGCAACATGTTTAAATGTTTAACAGTTCTGTAATCCTCTCACTTTGGCTTTTTTCATTTCAGAAATCTACAGAACAAATGAAAAAGGTGCCCACAATTATTCTGTCCGTTTCATACAAAGGAGTGAAATTTATTGATGCGTTAAATAAGGTGGGTGGAATGACCAAGATGTCAGCGCCACAAAGTAGCATAAATACAAGTTCTACAATGGCTTTTACCGAATTACTAGTACGCTGAGAGTTTGGTGCAGCAGCTTATGTCATGCCAATGGGCTGGTGTAAATTAACGTGTCTGTGTGTTATGCAGTGCGTGGAACTGGTAATATTCTGTAAATGACATGCATTGCTTAGCGACACACCCATGACAAACCCAGGGGTTCGCTTCCTTGCAGTTGAGATCTAACATGCAGATGATCAAAAGCCCTGCGCTGTTCCAATCAGCGCTCTAAAATAGCGCTGGAACAGCGCCGGGTGCTATTAGACCTATGATCAGAGATGATGGATGCAAATTTAAGCAGCGCAATTATCTCTGGTTATGGGGTAGAAGTGCGGGAGAATTGTGCCTGAGCATGCGCTCAGCACAATCCTCCCGCACTTGTTTGACTGGGCTGGAGACCAATGAAAAGAGAAGGACGCCCATCTTTAAATTGGAAGATGGAGGTCCTCAACTGCCCTGTTGCAGGGACGGCCAAATTTCAAGGGGGTGTCGGAGGTATAGCGACGGGGGAGTTGAGGACGTCCAAAATTTGGACGTTTCTGTGATGGGGCAGTTGAGGACGTCCAAAATTGGATGTTTCAATGAGAAAGACGTCTTTCTCCTAGAAACATCCAATTTTGGACGACCTCAACTGCTCCGTCACAGAAATGTCCAAATTTTGGACGTCCTCAACTGCCCTCGCTGGCAGGTTTGCTGTAGGGGGGCATGGGGGCCTGCCAGCATGCAAATGCATGCTGGACAGGGCTCACCATTCCTCCCCAATGATCTGCAAACCCTAATGCCAGCTCGGAGCTGGCGTAGGGTTTGTCGCAGCCAGCGACCCAGTCTTTGGCGCGCTGGACGCTGATCATTGGGGATGAATGCGTTAAGCGCTGATTAGCATGCATTTGCAAGCTACTTGCGCTAAGAGCCCTGTTTAGCATGCTACTTGCGCTAATAGCCCTCGAGTGCGTTGTTTCACGCGCTCAAGGGCTCTGATCATGGGGCGGTAGCAAACGCCGGCGCTAGTATGGCACTAACAGCCTCTAGCGCCGGCGTTTGCTTTTGATCCATCTGCCTGTGAGCGACCTATGTGCAACAGTTACAGAATAAAGCCTAACACACGCAGAACTTTAATTACTGGCGCCAGTCACGTACATAAGCACTGAATTCTGTGACCTGTGCGTGCTGTCAGCCGCAGTTTATAGAATTGCTTTCATATCTTCATGTCTGCCTTGATTTTAAACTCAGTGAAGAAATTTGTTCATAGTTTCCACTTACTTCTGATTACTGGTCCACGTAGTTTTGGTGGTTTTCATCTCAAATTCACTCATACGAGTAACTTAATGGTTAGAGCAATGAATGAGAGCCAGGAAGGTTGGGGGTTTAAATCCTGTTTCGCCCGTCATGGACACCATGACCTTGAGCAAGTCCTGTAGCCAGTTTGGGCAGAAAAATGTGGCTGAATGTAACTCACCCTGAACTCAGCTTGGAAAAGGTGAGTAAAAACAATTCCAAATCCAATATTTTATTGAAGGGGTCTTTCTGATAGCCCCATGGCAATGCCACATCTATATATATATAAGGCACTTTGAAGCCTCAAGCCGGAAACTTGAGGCGCCCGAGATATCCGGTTTGGCCTGCAGGCTCCAGTCACTGTAGCTCCGCCCTTGCGTCAAAACGCGATGACGTTGAGGGCGGGGCGGCCCTCGCAACCACGTCACTGAGGGACGAAGGGACGAAGAGGAGAGGTGTGCAACTCGGCACGGAGGGGGTGTCTGGAACTCGGGAGGGAGGGAGGACGGGGGGGGGGATTACCCTACTAGCGCCCGTTTCATTTTTGCCAGAAACGGGCATTTCTTACTAGTAACTCCATATAGAAGATCCAGCTTTACTTCCAGGGTATAAATTTTTGGTTGCTGCGATTGTAATTTTAAATTATTATGACATGATTGTTGTTTCATTTATACTGTATCCATTGTTAACTGCCTTGAGCTATTTATGTTAAATGACCTATAGATGCTTATGTTTAAATTAAAAAAAAAAAATTAAACCCTGTTAAATATCCAGTGACTATTTCTCAGATAAAGGCACAAAAGTCAAGAAAGGAAACTGCCAAGGTGAGGTTTCAATACCTTCTCAATTTTGTGCCGCCTGTTCTGATAAGGCCATGAATTCAAATTTGGAAGTATTTCCATGTTTTTGGATCATTATAACGTCTGAATAAAACATTTTTGTAAAAGTTAGATGCATATTCCGTTGGATTTTAAATGTATTTTGGAAGTAAGACGCCCGTCCACATGGGTTGCATGTTTTTGTGTTTGGGGTGGCTCGGAGGATGTGTGTTCGATGCATTTTATCAGTTCGTGTTTTGTCTCTTTTATAGAACATCATTGCAGAGCATGAAATTCGTAACATCTCTTGTGCTGCTCAGGACCCTGAAGACCTTTCAACATTCGCCTACATCACTAAAGACTTGAAGTCCCCTCATCATTACTGCCACGTTTTCACAGCGTTCGATGTGGTGAGTGTCAGTGGCAGAAATTTCACAGCAACTCAATTACACAGAAGCCATTTATTTATTAAATTTGTTTTAATGTCTCTTGTTATGCTGTAAGACCTGAGTAAGTATCCTTCGATGTATCTGTATTACAGTGTGCATGTGTGCCGAAATTTATATTTATGTATGGATGTATTCCTTTGAATTAGCTATAGCTAAAACCTTGCCAATTGCATAGCTTCATGCACAGATATTTTCTGAATTTAATCGCCAGTTTGTATTCAGAATTATTGCTGTCAGTGTTCAAAAGGGAACTGCCCAGTTAAACCCCACTGAGCAAGTCAGCTGCTGATTTTTGATGGCACTTAATCGGGCAGTGTCACTGAGTATCACTACTAACTGGCCATCCTGTATGGGGTGGGGAGGGGTGGGGAAGAGGAAGAAGAAGAAGATGCTGGACTCAGCACTAGGGTAATGAATTTTGGATGCTGAACCCAGTGGATGTAATGAGGGGAAGGGGAAATGCTAGACATGGTGGGGGGGGGGGGGGGGGGGCGGTGAGTAGGGAAGGGAAGGTGGAGATGCTGGCCATTAGGGATGGATGCTGGCTATCTGGAATGGAGTATAAAGAGAAAGGGGATATACTAGAAATGGGAAGGGTGTATGGCCTTGAACTGCTTGCAGGGTTAAGGGGACATGGTTAAAGCGTCACCTAGGGCATTAGATACCCTTGGACTGTGGGGGTGGGGGAAGGTAGGGAAGCAGAGGAATGCTGGACATCTTGAGGCTGGCAGGTAGGGAAGGGGAGATGCTGGACTGCAGAGGGATAGGGGAAGAGAGATGCTGGACATAGAGGGGAGGCCTTGAGCCACCCCTTGGTGAGTTGGGGGAGGGGTTGTGCATGGCTGAAGATACATTTGGGGTGTCGGATTCCCTCGGGCCAGCTCTGCCTCTGTGGATTCTGTGTTCTAGTCAGCAGAAACTATTGGAATGAACATCTCGTGTGCAGGGATGGAATGCCCTCACTTTTGTGGTTCATTCTAAGCATGAGCTTTTTATAATGGCTTTCCTAGTGAGCCCTTAAACTGAGTGTTACAGTAATTGTTTTTATGTATAATTTGTTTATTTTGGTGTTTTTATGCTGATTATAAATGGATAAATGTAATCAATTCAAAAAGTGTAAAATATCTTTGACTTTCAATGTTCGTTTTTTTTTTCTTCCTAGAATTTAGCCTATGAAATAATCTTAACATTAGGACAAGCATTCGAGGTTGCTTACCAGCTGGCACTTCAAGCACGGAAAGGAGGTCATTCCTCTACTCTCCCAGAGAGCTTTGAAAATAAACCCACCAAACCCATCCCAAAGCCTCGTGTTAGCATTCGCAAGTCTATGGTGAGTGCATTCCATGCTGGAACATCTTAAACAAGAAATGCCCATTTGATGCACCCTTTAGATGAGACCCAGTTAAGGGTCCACTCTTTTTGTAAAGAGCAGTGTCACAGGATGGGAACAAATCACACACACCAGAGAATAATGTGTCCTCGGGAGAGAGAATAATCCTGAAGCTGTTTTCACTTCAGTGCACCACTCATTTCAAATGGAAGCAGCTGGATTATAAGAACTCTATATGAAGAGATACAAGATACATATGTATAGATAGATAGATAAATAAGGAGGTGCATTTATTGACCTATGAGGGTAATTCTATAAAGCAGTTACAAACATTTATGTGCCGATTACAACTGTAAATATTTAGAATAGCGGGTATAAGAACAGCCATACTGGCTCGGATCAATGGTCCATCTAGCCCAGTATCCTGCTTCAACAGTTGCCAATCCAGGTCACAAGAACCTGGTAGAAACCCAATTAGTAGCAACATTCCATGCTACCACTCCCAGGGCAAGCAATGGCTTCCCCCATGTCTATCTCAATAACAGACTGTGGACTTTTCCTCCAGGAACTTGTCCAAACCTTTTTTAAACCCAAATACATGCACGTGTATGCACAGGGATGTAGCTACCATTGAGCGAGCTTGGCATAAAGCCCAGGACTGCCCAGTGGTAGGGACCACCTGCTTTGACACCCAAGTGCCCTCTAAGTCCATTGGTTACCCATTGTCTGGCATCTTTCGATCTCCCTCCCCCCCCCCCCCCCCCCACAATGTGGGTTCAGCATTTCTCTCTAGCCCCTGCAGTCCCACCTCATAGTCCTCCAAATTGGGATGGCAGTGGCAGCAATGAAAAGAGCCTTCAGCTGGCCTCACCAGGGCTTTTCCTCTGCTGCATCCCACCCACAAGTAGTTATGTCAGAGGAGGTGGGATGTGGCAGAGGAAAGACCCTGGTGAGGCCATCTGGAGGCTACCTGTTTTCATTGCTGCTGCTGCTGTTTAATTGCTGCTATGGCCAGTGCAAATCTGGAGGACTGCAGGGGATGGGGGAGTTAGTGAGAGAGAGAGAGAGAGACACTGGGCTTGCAGAGGGAGGAGGGGAAGGAAAAGAGATGGAGAGATGCCAGGTCTGTGGGGAGGAGGGAGGAAAAGATATTAGATCTGGGAAGGGGGGGGGGGGGGAGATGAGGAGAAATGCTGGACCTGAGCAGAAGCAGAGGGAAGAGAGAGAGAGACCTGGACCAAAAGGGGGAGAAAAGAGGGGGAGAGATATTGGATTTGGGTGGGGGCAAAGGGAAGAGAGAGAGAAAAAAACTGTTACAGAGGAAGAGAGGAGGAGAGATGCTGGACCAACAAGGGAAGGAGAGAGGGCAAGCATACCATGGAGGGAGGCAGTGTTGGGGTAAGAGAGGGAGAGATGGCCCTGGAGGGGGGCAGGGGTGGTATGGGAGAGAGAAGAAGATATACTGGCCCTGGGATGTGGGGTGCAAGAGGATAGGAAGAGAGAAGGGAGAAGATGGATATGGAAACGGACAGAGACATAGAGAAGGGATGCTGGGCATAGAGAAAGCATAGGGACAGATACCCAGAGAGGAGATGTTGGACAGAGTAAGATAAGGACACAGGGATGCTGAATATGGGGAAGATGGAGACACTGAGAGGGTAAATGCTAGATAGGGACACAGAGGGAAGATGGATGTTAGACATAGAGAAAGAAGAAGTGATAATGAGACAGGAGACCCTGGAAAGAATTAAGAAAAAAACCCAGAAAAAAGCAGAAACGAGAAACTGGGATCAAAGCAATACTCAAACATCAAAGGTAGAAGAAAGGCATTTTCTGAATTTATTAATTGTAATATGTCAGCTTTAGGAAATGTGCATTTGATATCTTGCATTTCAGTTTCTATTTCTCTTACTGTGACAAGTTTTCTATATAGGCTGGGAATGTGTTTGCCTTTTGCAGGGTTGGTTTAAAGAGCTCTGAAGGGGTTACCCCCCTCCCCTGTCTCCACTACATTGAAAGAGATGGAGTTATAGGATGCACATCTTAATTTTTCCACCTGGGCCCGTTCAGTCCTAGTTATTGTGCACATGCTGAAAATGCTGTTAAGTGCGTATCTTACATAGCGTGTATTTGACATGTAGACTCACACTTGGGAGAGGCTTACAGAATACTATAAGTTATGTGGATATCTACGGCAGTTAAGCACTTACAGGAGCTCGATGGCTCTCATTTACACCTGGTTATGTTAGGATTCTATAAAGGAACGTTGATACCTACCAAGCTTTCTCTAGGCACCAATGCACATTGCACAGTTATAGAATTACCCCTTAATTTCATTCTTTCTTGAAGGTTCTGTTTTTTCCTGAGCAGATGGATCCCTCTGAACAAAAGTCTCTTGCGAATCTACCATGGATTGTAGAACCAGGACAGGAAAAACGGGGGATTAGCACCAAGTATGAAACCACCATCTTCTGAGAGAACTGGCTGCTACTGTCCGTGGTGCGCTTGGCGGATCGCCCGACCCTCTTACTGACCTCTCGAGCAGACCTTGGTGGTGCTGTTAATCTCCTGGTACCGTGGAAATACGTCCTGTAAGAGGAGATTGTCTCTTTCATGTTCTGTTTCAGTCTGCTCTCCTCTAGCCCCAGTCACAGATGTCCACCACAAGCCTTCGTCTGCCTCGGAGAACTCAAAGCACTGAGTATTTTATAAATTCTGATTGAAATGTTGTACTTGTCCGGATGTCTACGGAGGTGGTAATTATGATTGCATACAAAACAAGAAATCTTTTCCCAGTGTACTGTAGATGTGGAAGTGGGGAGAAGGGAGAAGGGAGCTGGGGCTGTCAACTTATAGAGTCTGGCTTTGGAAAGTAGAAATCGTTCATTGTTTCAAAGATAATCAACAGTTACGAGGATCACAAAGAAGAAATAAATATAAAGCACAGAAAATGCAATGTAATTTTTATACTTAAATCACAAAAGATACATTGTAATTGAGGTTTTAGTTTATTTAATTAAATACTTACTGTACCTGAGGTATAACTGAAAAGACATGAGCTAAACCCAGATGTCTACATTACTGATGTCAGTGGCCACAGCAAAGTTCCCCAGCAAAAAAAAAAAAAGTGTTTTTTTGTAAATGATAAGCAGAATTCTGTACCTGTATGTTTTGAAGACAGACAGACAGACATTCCAGGTGCAGGAAATAGGCTTTGGGAGGGGGGGAGGGGAAGGGGTTGGGGGAAATAAAATTCCCTCAGCTGCAGGGTTGAAAAATGAAATGGTACCACAGTGAATGAGAGCAGATAAAGACCAGTACGGCCCATCCAGTCTGCCCAGTAAGTGGAAATGTAACTTTCTCCTGCATATCACTGGTTATTGGTACTGGATCTGTTCAAGATGTCTTCTAAGATAAGGTAATTGCAATTTTCTTTTCTTCTTTAGATCTAAGTATCCCCCTGGGACAGTGGCGTAGCCACAGGTGGGCCTGGGTGGGCCAGGGCCCACCCATTTAGGGCTCAGGCCCATCCAACAGTAGCACACATTTATTGGTAGCTGGTGGGGATCCCAAGCTTGGCCAGCTGAAGACTTCCCCCTGATGTTAATGAAAACACTACTCTCTATGATACCAGCATCTGCGCATTCTCAGTTTTCAGCGCATGCCTGCTGCAGACTGCGAAGGTAGAAAGAAGCATTTTTCCGCCAGCTGAGATATTTTTTGGGTGGTGGTTGGGGGGAGGGAGAACACTTGATGCCCACCCACTTCTTGTCTAGGCCCACCTAAAATCTGTTGTGTGGCTACGCCCCTGCCCTGGGAACCCCTGCCTCCTCTTCCATCATGTTGGCCAGAAATACAAACTTTTTTTGAAGGGTGTGGGGGAGGGGAGAGGGGACTGTCTCCAGCCTACCTACTTTATAAAGGGAAGCAAATGGCTCTGTGCCTTTCTAAAAGAAACTCCTAGAAGCAGGTGCACCATGCACTTTCACACCTGCTCCTTGCGTTCACCCCTGTATTTTAGAAAATACGTGCTTATATTGCAGCTGAATCCCTGCTCCCCTGAAACCACACGCCCAGGAATGCAGGGCTTGATTTTGTAACAATCTGCCTATGGTCTATATATAAGCTGCCTAGAGGGTGCCTATGTAACATACTCTCCTGTTTACAATGCCACGCTAGTGGCTGATGGTTCGGTAATGCCGAAATAGCCCGTTCACTTTGAATGGGCGGTGTTGGCATTGCCGAGTGGCTTTGCAGGCAGGGGGACAGTAAAGAAATGATGACAGATAAAGAGCAGAAATGTGGCCAGGTTTGTACCTGTGACTCCATGTGGTTACTTTCCCTTTGCCTTTAGGATTGTAAGTGATACCTCGTCCACTTCAGCCCCTCTCTGCCTCTTTTTTTTTAAGGTTGAAAGTTATTTAAGTTTTACTTTTGCTGTTTTTCTTTTATTCCATCCTCATGTCCGTTAGAGAACCTCTGTGTTTATCCCAATGCCTTTTTGAAATCTGTCACTGTTTTCAACCCCATCATTTCAAGGTATCCATCAGCCTCTCTGTGAAAAAGTATTTCTGATGTTGCTTTTCAGTTTCCCTCTTTGCATTTTCATTTCATGCCCTCTAGTTCTGTAGCCTCTCCGTTTTTGGAAAAGGTTTATTTGTTCATTTATATCTTTCAAGTATTTAAATGTCTGTATCTCCCCTGTCCCTCCTTCTGCCCCAGGGTATACATATTCAGATCTTCTCATACATCTTCTGGCAGAGACCTCATTCCATTTTGATGGCTTTCCTCTGAACAGCTTTGAGTCTGTTTATGTCCTTGGCAAGATACAGCTTCCAAGATTGAACACCGTATCCAAATGTGGTCTCACCAATGACTTGTACAGGGGCAGTATCACCGTCTCTTTTTCTGCTGGTTATGCCCCTCTCTATGCAGCCTGTATCCTTGTGGCTATGGCCACCACCTTGTCAGACTGTGTTGCCACCTTGAGATCCTATCACCCTGAGGTTTCTTTCTTAGTCGGTGCAGATTAGCCTCTCATCCCCTATCGTATGCAGGTCCTTTGGATTCCTGAATCCCAAATGCATCACCCCACATTTCCTCCCATTAAAGTGTGACTGCCAAGCATTAGCCCAGGCTTCACATGTTTGTACATTGCTTCTCATGCATTTCACTCCCTCCAGAGTGCCCACTCTTGCCGGTTTTCATCTCATCTACAAAAAGGCAAACTTTCCATTCTAACCCTTCAGTAATATCACTCACAAGCATATTAAATAGAATTGACCCTAGAACCGATCTCAGAGGCAACGAGCCATTTACCACAACCCTCTGCCGCCTATTGGTCAACCGATTTCTGATCTGGTTTACCACCTCAGGTCCCTTCTTCAGGCTGCTCAGTTTATTTATGAGCCTCCTGCGAGAAACAGTATTAAATATTTTGCTGAAATCTAAGTAGACCACATCGATCCCATTCGTTTATCACCCAGTCAAACAAATCAGTTAGATTCACTTGACATGATTTGCCTTTGCTAAAGCCATGTCGCCTTGTATCTTGAACACATTGGACTGTAGAAAGTTGAGTCTGCTTTCTCTTAGGAGTGTCTCCATTCCTTTCCTACCATCGCGGTATGGCTCACCGGTCTATAGTTCCCTGCCACCTATTCTTTATAGACTACCGGTGTAGCAGGTTAGATACACGCCTAGAAGTTAGATGTGAGCGCATAACGCCAGCCATAGAGCTGGTGTAATGCAGATGCCTTATCGCTGGAGATATGTGTGTAATTTATGGTATTCTGTAAGTTGTGCAGGTTCACCTACCTGAAAAATAAGATATGCACATATTTACAGAGTGGTGCTTGGGTGGAATTTTGCCATTTCTGTATTTGCCCGGATACCCACATATCTGCCATTATTCTCATCATTTGTTTGAGTATGTGCACATAGATCTGTGTATATGTCCTTGTTCTAATCATTTATGCTTGTGATTGGCACTCATTAGTGCCCTCGTTATAGAATAACCCCCATGTGTATAAGATGTACCATAAATATTCCTGCTTAAATAGCTACGAGGTTTTGTAGAAGGCTGTTCCAACGTTTAAAACCTGCTTTCTACACGGAAAATAGAATTACCATTAAACATCCTGTGTTGTGGTGGCTGGAGTTCCCCTAGTCAATAACAGTATATTTCCGCTTTCACCCATTTGACTACCCCACTGTCCTATTTTCAAGGCAGGTTGTACAGTCTTATATGTACCTTCAGCACCATACTTGCCCTTTCATCTGGATTCCTAACATCTCGATGGGGCACTGGGTAGTACTGTCTCAGAAAGGAGAGTGGCCCTTAAAACCACACTGAGACACCCCATCCATATTGGCTCAGAAGGGACAGTGCAAGCTGATAGGGGAGCCTGTCCCCTAACACTGTGCTGGGACACTAGGTCATTACTGGCTGAGAGGGGAGAGCACTCCGTTACAACATGTCAAGATTTTGGGTCAATATTAGCTCAGCGGGATGAGTTCCTTGTACCACTAGGTGGAGACATTGCATCAGTGCCGGATCAGAGGGATGAGGGCTATATACCAGCAGTCAGGGGCACTGCGACAGTGCTGAACTCTGCCATACAGCATCAATGTAATTGTTAGACATATGGACGCTCTTAAGCAGAATGCATATTATAGCCAAAGCTGAATACAAAAATTAGAAAGCTGAGTTGCCAGATTTGGAGGTGTTCCTTTAGCATCCTGGTCATGGGGAGTACTAGGAATTCACTTTCAACAGAGACGGACACATGATAGTAGAGTATGTACCACAGCTGTTTATAGATATGTACATAACCTTACTGGGAGAGGTACATCCATTAATATATATGTATATATTTGTACAGAGAGTAGAAGAGGTGCAGAGCAAGCACAGTGTCACTAGGAGCTTAACAAGCTGCTTATATTTATACAGGGCTTTAGTCAATCCTCTCTTGGAAGTGTTTTACATCCAAATTTCACGGGAAAAAACCTCCAGTAGCAGAGGATACCATTTTTTTCACTTACTGAAATTGTTTTCTTTTCTTAAAACTTCGGAAAACAGGTGAATACTTCAAAGTAAGGAAAACAGAAGCTTTTGAGTTTCAGTTGAAAATCGAGGTACAGAAAAGACGGTGCAAGGATGTAGGGCAGACGCAGCGATCTGTGTTTTTTCTATTGTCTCTTTCTGTTTGGAGAAATTGTCATTACATTTATATTTGTAAAGAAAAAAATGTTTTTTGTTTGTTTTTTTTTGAGCCAGGAGTACTTTTCCTTTAGAGGATTTGTGGCCGGATTTAGTTGGCTCTGAGCCCTGTGTCGTTTAGACGCCTTGGCCAGTCCAGCAGTGGCAGCCTCAGACATTCAGCTCTGTCACGCTGCCTTGTGAATTATTACCAAGTAATGCAGATAGAGAAATACAATGTGGAGTTGTCATAATATTTCATTTCCCCCCTTTTCTCTGCAATTCAAGTCTAACTATAACTCTTGGTTTCACAGACTGGCATTACAGGAAGAAAGTGATTAATTTCTCTCCTTTCTGTACGCTCAAATCCTTTTCATGCAGTACTAAATTACTTGAAATTAATGGTTTTGTGTACATATTCTGTCTATATTTTGTTCATATGTATGTAGCCTATTTGCAGTAAATCACCCAAGGATTCTGCCGTCCAAACGAAAGCGTGTAAGTGAAAAAAGCGAAGAGCAACCTCGCTGTCTGTAAATATGCACGGGCTTCCAGTTATAAATTTTGTAATTTTGTCCCATTTATATCCTATAAAAGCACACAGAATTAAAAGAATTTGTACAGCCAATAAAATGTTGCCCTGGGTTTTTTTGTTTGTTTGTTTGTTTGTTTGTTGAGTTGTTCGTTTTTTCTTTTGTTTTTTTTTTTGTAATCATGAAGTGCCAGGAACAGCCTCTGTTGAAATCATAACCCAAGCACGCTTTGTCTGCAGTATTAACAGTGTGTGTGGCATGTCTCAGGCTCCAGAATGCCACTGACCCAGGCCCTGGTACTGGTACTTGACTGCTGACTCTGTAACACACATCCAAGGAGCATCTGATCGCAGCATTAGTTCCTGGTTAGGACAGCAGGTGGCGCTGTGTGCATTCGTTCCCCGGATTATGGCTTTTAATTTCCCATTTCTTTGTGATGTTTCAGTGAATCTGAAAAACACAAAATGAACCACATACCGGAGCAGAGCTCAGCAAATCCATCAGAAATAACAATTATCCATTGCAATTATTAACCCAGTCTCGATGTCTGTTTTAGAGGGAAATACAGTCACAAAACATTGTTTGAATATAGATATGAAACCTAATATATTAATAATATCCAACAACTTCACAATTGAATTAGAAAGATCTATCAGATACAGGTGTGGGGGAGGGGGAGGAAAGGTAAAATCCATCTGATACAGGCCTATTCATGGGTCATATTAACATCCGTCTGATACAGGTGTGGAGGAGGGGAGAGGACGAGAGGTAAAATCCATTTCCAGATACAGGCCTGTGGGTGAGTCATATTAACATTCCATCTGATACAAGTATGGGGGAGGGGAGAGGTAAATCCATGCCCCCTACAGGCCTGGAGGTGGGTCCTATTAACATCCATCTGGTACATGTGTGGGGGAAGTGAGAGATAAAAACCATATCATGTGTGAGGGAGGGGAGAGGTAAAATCCATCCACCTACAGGCTTTTTTTTTTTTTGGGGGGGGGGGGGGTCAGTTCTATTAACATCCAGATTCAGGCCTGGGGGAGAATAGAATTAACGTGTGCCTCTCAGTACAGGGCAGTCTCTGTTTTATGGACTGCTGGCAAAAGCTAGAGTGGATTCTTCAATGGTGGTGGTAGGGGAGGGGGAGGGGGAAGCCTCAGGGCACAGGCACACTACTAGTTAAATTAAACCCTTCAGACATAGTAACATACATAGTAACATAGTAGGTGACGGCAGAAAAAGACCTGTATGGTCCATCCAGTCTGCCCAACAAGAGAAACTCATATGTGCTACTTTATATGTATACCTGACCTTGATTTGTATCTGCCGTTTCAGGGCACAGACCGTAGAAGTCTGCCTAGCACTAGCCCTGCTTCCTAACCACCGGTGCTGCCACCCAAGCTTCTGAGGATCCATTTCTTCGGAACAGGATTCCTTTATATTTATCCCATAAAGGAATCCTGTTCAGAAGATGACCCTAAGGTTACGAGCTGATGAGACAGGGAGGGTGAGAGTGTCATTCACAGAGATAGAGAACGGGAGAAGAGAGGTAGGTTTAGGGGGAAAGATAAGCTCAGTCTTGGCCACGTTTAGTTTCAGATAAGATTTATGTTTTTATTACTATACTATCTTCCCGGCTTAAAGTCATCTGAAGCAGTTTACAAATATAAAATGTGTAATTTATACATAAAAACATAACAGCTGGAGGCGAATTTTCAACCTGAGTGCTTTGAAAATGATCCCCATGGTATTCTAAATAAAAGTCTACTGAAAATAGGTTCCTCAAAGTGAAAGTTAGTGGCAGCAGGTTCCGGTCAGGTCTGGATTTACTGCCTCCACACCAGCATTTGATTTGTCTTCACCTAGGATCTGGATTTGGAGGAGTAGCCTAGTGGGTTAGTGCTGTGAGCTTTGATCCTGGTAATCTGGGTTTGATTCCCACTGCAGCTCCTTGGGGCTCTGAGCAAGTTGCCCCAGGTACAAAATAAGTACCTGTATATAATAATAACCACTTTGAATGTAAACATATGAAGGTGATATATCACGTCCCATGCTCTTTCCCTTTCAATCTTGTGCTGCTGATTTAAACCATATTAGAAGGCACTGTGTGGGACTTAGAGCTGGCACACGCTCTCAGGCCTCAGCGAAATCTCACCCTTGCTTGGATTTCCTTGATAACGGGAAGCCCTTGTGGAAGACGGTGAGATGACAGCAGTGGCAAAGGCCAGCCCGGAGGGAAGGTGTGGGGATGATCAAGGTTTTGGGAGCCACGCCTGTGCCAGTGATCTCAGGGGGGAGCTGTGCTTCCTTCACATCACCCCCTTCTCTCAATGATTGTTGAAGTAACCAATCCTTGACTTTTGGTGGAGGGAGTTCCTTCTCTCCCCCCCCCCCCCCCCCCCCCCCCCCCCCCCCCACTTCTCCACATTTTCTATGGGTGCCCACAGGGGTGTGCTGGTAAATTTTTAACAACAGGCTCTTTCTCCAGACGTAGCCAGCTCTGCAGTTGGAAGGGCCAGGGGCTGCCGGTGGGGGGGGGGGGGGGGGGGGGGAGGGGGGGGAGCAACACTTGCCTCTCTCTTCTCTCTCCCTTCATGCGGGCACGCTAGGCATACCTTTGCTGGCAGCCAATAAATGGACTGCTACCACTCCCAACGTCTTGCTCTGAACAGCATGCTGGAACTTCTCTCACATGCTCGAGAAGTCCCAGCCTGCTGCCCAGAGCTGGAAACGAGTGGGGAGCAGCAGTAGCCTATTTACTTGGCTGGCAGGGCTCAGCATCCCCACCAGCAAAGTAAAAGAGAATTCAGCAGGGGGGCCCAAGCCCACATTTTGGGAGCCAGTTGTTAAAGTAGCCATGGAGGGCCCTACTTTAACAACCGGCTCCCAAAATTCTTAAAAACTTAACAACCGGCTCTTGCGAGCCTGTGAGAGCCTGCTCCAGCACACCACTGGGTGCCCAGCATTTAAATCTGGTCCTTGTTCTGGTGCAGCATCTGTGTATAAAGGGCTTTTTATTTAAAGTTGTCCTGGTCTCTAGTAATCTCTAGTAATCGTTTGCCTTTCTGTTGCTTTCCTGTGTTTGTCTCTTTTTCTATTTGCTTTAATGAGCTTGCTAATTGGAGGGAACACTGCACTAGCCTGTGTGCCTTGGGAAATAAGGATAGCAGTGCTCGGGCCATAGAGCCTACAAATTGATTATGTACCTGCCTCAAGGGTGACCCTCGGTCCCGACAAACCAGCACTGCTTACACAACCAAGAAGATTCTCTGCCCATCTCACTCCAACAAGCCAGGACACCAACCGGGCACCCTAGGGGGCACTGCAGTGCACTTCAGAAATTGCTCCCAGGTGCATAGCTCCCTCACTTTGTGTGCTGAGCCCCCCAACCCCCCCCCAAACCCACTCCCTACAACTGTACACCACTACCATAGCCCTAAGGGGGGCACCTAGATGTGGTACAGTGGGTTTTGGGTGGGGTTTGAAGGGCTCACATTTACCAGCACAAGTTTAACAGGTAGGGGGGGGGGGGGGGCCTGGGTCCACCTGCCTGAAGTGCACTGCATCCACTAAAACTGTTCCAGGGACCTCCATACTGCTGTCATGGAGCTGGGTATGACATTTGAGGCTGGCAAAAAAATATTTAAAAAGTTTTTTTAGGGTGGGAGGGGGTTGGTGACCACTGAGGGAGTAAGAGGAGGTCATCCCCGATTCCCTCCAGTGGTCATCTGGTCAGTTCGGGCACCTTTTTGAAGCTTGGTCATAACAAAAAATGGACCAAGTAAAGTCACCCAAGTGCTCGTCAGGGATGCCCTTCTTTTTTCCATTATCGGTCGAGGAAGCCCATGTGTTAGGCACACCCTAGTCCCGCCTTCACTATTCTTCCAACACGACCCCATGAACTTTGGTCGTCCCCGCGATGGAAAGCAGTTGAGGACACCCAAAATCGGCTTTCGATTATGCCGATTTGGGCAACCCTGGGAGAAGGATGCCCATCTCCCGATTTGTGTCGAAAGATGGGCAACTTTCTCTTTCGAAAATAAGCCTGTTAGTATATGCAGGTACTTATTTGTACCTGGGCAATGGAGGGTTAAGTGACTTGCCCAGAGTCACAAGGAGCTACAGTAAGAATTGAGCCCAGTTCCCCAGGATCAAAGTCTGCTGCACTAACCACTAGGCTACTCCTCCATTAGCAACATTGCATGCAGAATCTCAGATAGGGAAATGGGACTTGATATACTGCCTTTCTGTGGTTTTTGCAACTACATTCAAAGCCTTTTACATTTATTTATTAGGATTTATTTACCGCCTTTTTGAAGGAATTCACTGAAGGCGATGTACAGTAAGAATAGATCAAACATGAGCAGGAGGCAATTAGAGCAGTAAAAATTTTCGAATAACAATACAAAGTATGGCATGGTATACTACTTGCAATGACTACACAATAGGTAATAGAACTTTATAATTGGTAGTGAAGGGTAAGGCAAAGTTGTAACACATAGATCAGTAAGAAAGTAGGAAGAATTAGAAAGTAAGGTGATTGATTTGAAGGAAGTTGCACGTGAGGTCAGAGAAACGGTTAAATATTATCTCAGCTAGGGTAGGAGTGGATAAACATGTCCCCCTGCAGTATGTGCAGCCCTTGTGTTGTTCCTTGTGTGTGTGAGTGAGACTAAGAAGTTAGTTACTTCTACATGGTAAAACATGGCATGGATTTTCTGATGGGATTATATGTTCAATGATTTTCCCAAAACTAAAGCTTAACTCTAGAAAACTGAAACAGTTTTCAGAAAATCTATGACTAAAATGTTAGATGAAGAATGATGAATAATTCCTCCAGTATCAGGAGGTGGATGTTCCCTCTTCTCTCCTCCAGTGCTCTGTTGTGAAATTAGGATAGGAATGTGCATGTAAAAAATTGTTTGCAGAATCCAGAAACCTGCACCTCTCTCCTCTCACCCAGTTCTGTTCCTGCACAAGCTCCAAAATCTGCATCCCTCCCTCCTCTACCCTTCCAAGATCTACTGCCCCCTCTTTCCCCTTCCGTCTCCTGCCTAATTCCTAAATCTGCTCCCATTCCTTCTGTTCTTCACCTCTCCTGCACCCCACCCCACTCCCTGTTCGCCACCTCTCCCTTCTTCTAGCCTTCCGCTTTCCCTCCTCTTTTGCCCTTCCTTCTCCTGTATAATCCCAAAATCTGCATCCCTTCCTCCCTCTTCTGTCCTGTCCAATCCTGAGATGCCTCTGTTCCTGGCTAAGCCCTTCCCTTCACTTACACAATGCTGTGACCTCCCTCCCTCCCTCCCTCCCTCCTTTTCCTTTCCTGGATAAAGGCGGAGAAAAGAAAGGCCCAGCCAGGTTTACAGGAGTTTGCCATCCCTTCCTGGAAGAGCCGGCCCCTTCTCCTGCCTGCCTCCCTCACTCTCTGTTCCGTCCCCTCTGACTGTTTTCTCTTCCTGGATATTTCAATCCTTGCTTCAAAGCTTTCAAGGCACCCAGCTTGATGAGTGAGACCCTTGGCCAGTCCTTACTAACCAATGCATTGTGGTCTCTCTCAAAATCACTATTGGTACCAGAATGCAACAGGAAGGGATTGTCATATATCCAGCAGTGACCTAAAATTTCCCTCCTAAGAGGGTGCTGCTTGCAGCTCTGTTATCCTTTGTGTTGTAAAGAAGGGGAAAGAGAAATGGGACTTGATATACTGCCTTTCTGTGGTTTTTGTAACTGCATTCAAAGTAGTTTACATAGTACATATAGGTACTTAATGGAGGGTTAAGTGACTTGCCCAGTCACATAGTACATAGTAGATGACAGCAGAAAAAGATCTGCACGGTCCATCCAGTCTGTCCAACAAGACAACTCATGTGTGCTACTTTTTGTGTATACCCTACTTTGATTTGTACCTATGCTCTTCAGGGCACAGACAGTATAAGTCTGCCCAGCACTATCCCCGCCTCCCAACCACTGGCTCTGGAACAGACCGTATAAGTCTGCCCAGCACTATCCCCGTCTCCCACCACCGACTCTGGCACAGACTGTATAAGTCTGCCCAGCACTATCCCCGCCTCCCAACCACCAGCCCCGCCTCCCAACCACCGGCTCTGGAACAGACCGTATAAGTCTGCCCAGCACTATCCCCGCCTCCCACCACCGGCTCTGGCACAGACCGTATAAGTCTGCCCAGCACTATCCCCACCTCCCAACCTCCAGCCCCACCTCCCACTACCGGCTCTGCTATCCAATCTCGGTTAAGCTCCAAGGTGCTGCATTGAGAATTGAACCCAGTTCCCCAGGATCAAAGTCCACTGCACTAACCACTAGGCAACTGGTTCATTCCAAAAGATATAACATGGTAAAAGGGAACAATTTAAAAGTCCCAGGGCTAGCTTAACCGTCAGGCAGACTATGCACACCCCTACGATGCAGCTTATCGTCTGACAGAGAAATTAAAAGGACCATATATATTGCACGAGAGTGGACAATTTTCCATCTAGATATAAGACAGCATTTTATATTAGAAGCATGATGTGCAATTGTGATTCTACAGGATTCTCTGTGAGGAGTGGTCTTGGGTTTATCTGGTTGTTCTGTTACTTGTCACAATTTTGGGGTGGGGGAGGTGGAAGTGTAATACCATTGTACTGACCTTACAGGATAAATGTTGTGGTTGCCTTATTAGTCCAGTGAAATAGCTGAAATAATGCTCAATAAACCAGAAAATGATATAAAATTAAACTTTTTTTATTTTTTACTAGATTAAGTCAGGGTTTCTCATCCCAGTCCAGGATACAGCCATAATGAATATTCATGAGATAGATTTGCATACAGTGTGGACATTCTGAAATCTGACTGGATGGCACCAGGACTGTATGATCAGTTTTTCCCATAGTGGCAGGTGAATAGTGGAGTCTGTACTGGGACCAGTGCTTTTTAATATATTTATAAATGGGCTAGAAAAGGGAGTAGCAAGTAATGCAATTAAATTTGCAGGTTTCACAAAATTATTCAAAGTTGTCAGATCGCATGTGGATTGTGAGAAATTGCAGGAGGTCCTTCTGGGAACTGGGCATCCAAATGGCAGATGAGGTTAAATGTGAGCAAGTGCAAAGTGATGTACACTGGCAAGAATAATCCAAATTACAGCTCTATGATGCTAGATTTCACATTAGGAGTCACCTCCCAGGAAAAGGATCTCAGTGTTTTTACGTTGCAATATTCTACTCAGTGTACGGCGGCCAAACAAGTTAATGGAACATTAGGAATTATTAGGAAAGGAACAGAGAATATCGTAATGTCTCTGTCACTCCATTGGTGCGACATCACCGTCAGTATTAAGTGCGGTTTTAGTTGTATCTAAAAATATATATATATACATTGGAACTACTACTACTTAACATTTCTATAGCGCTACTAGGGTTACGCAGCGCTGTACAGTTTAACAAAGAAGGACAGTCCCTGCTCAAAGGAGCTTACAATCTAAAGAATGAAATGTCAAGTTGGGGCAGTCTAGATTTCCTGAATAGAAGTATAGTGGTTAGGTGCCGAAGGCCACATTGACGAGGTGGGCTTTGAGCAAGGATTTAAAGATGGGCAGGGAGGGGGAACTGGAAAAGATGTGGATAAAAATGACCAAAATTATTAAGGGGATCCAAAGAGGTTGGGGCACTTCAGAAGAGGTCTATAGAATCCTAAACGGGGTGGAACAGTTAAGCTCAGTTTAACCTTTCAAATTTAGTTATTTATTTTGCTGCATTTGTATCCCACATTTTCCCACCTATTTGCAGCCTCAATGTGACTTACAATATATTACAACGACAATCACATTAATGGAATAAGAATTACAGAATATAGATACAGATAAGGTGCATAAGAGTATCATGGCATAAGAGTTTCAGAATTGTTACAGATCCTCTGAAAGTAACAGGTTGCAGATCAATACAAATATTTTTTCAGAAAACAAACAGTTACACTTTGAAGTTGAGAAGAAAGCAGTCTGAAGACCTGGGTGGAAGCACAGTGACAAGGAAAAGACTGATTCCAGTGCTGAAACCCCAGACAGGACACTGGGCTGGACGGATCTCGGTTGGACCCAGTGTTTGGCAAATGTGCATTTTTCTCTTTCTCAGACTCTGCCTTTCAGGTTTTGTCTGTCAGTGTTGGCAGCTCTCCTCCCTCTCTGGCACTCAGGCTGAGGCCGGCCCTCTCCCTCCCTCTCTGGCTGGGCCCAGCCCTCTCTCCTCCCTGGCTTGGGGAGCACAGTCCCCCCCTCTCTCCTCTGCTGGGCCTCCGTCTGCACTGGTTTCCTCCGCTCTCCCTCATCTTTCTGGGCCTGGTTTTGCACGGTAAGGGCAGCCGACTTTGCACCATTTCCTTTACTTGCACTTTTATTTGCTTCTGGTTTTAGAGTCACAGAAGTTTAGGGATTTCTTTTAAACTGAAAGATGGTGAGAGTAGAGTTTCAGAGACTGAGGGATGATTTGTAACCCCCCCCCCCCTCTTCCTGACTGTGTGTAAAACTGGAAAGGGAGGGGGAGGAGTTGTAGGGGTGTTAGTAGGGAAACAGGCTATGGGGTTAGTCGAGTATTTGGGGGGGGGGGGGGGGGGGAAGGGGGTGCTGTAAACAATGCCAGGCTGGGAGGAGGCAGGCTAGGAGAGAAGGGGACCAGTTTACCAGATGCCAGGCTGGGGATAAATCTTGCCCTGGATTTTCCCCTCTCTCTGTTTTCCTTCCGGCCTTTGCTGACAGTGGGGAATGTGGCTCATGTCTCTTTAATCCTGTTGCATTTAAAAAGTGTCCGAATCTACTTATAGTAGCAGCACTAGCAGAAATCAAAGGATATCGTGGGTAGGACAGCTAGAACCAGAGTTATAATGCCAGGAATGCACAGCCGGAATCAAGGATATACCCTGAGATCGCTGGCACAGGCGATGAAGGTTCAGTGCCAGGGGAACATGCTGGCACTAGTAGGGTATAGTGAGCGATGGCTTGGCACCAGTGTTGGTATTGTAATATTGGGGTTAAGTGGCTGGCGCTGGAAGGGAGAAGGTCATAGTGTCATGTCGGCACAGGTAGCAGAAGGAGTTCGTGATGTCAGAGTGACATGGCTGTGACTGGTAAAGTCTGACAGGATGTTGTGGTTAGCCCTGAGACAGAAGGACATACTGGGGTGATGTGCTGGCATTGGGAGCTCAGGGTGGTGGTGGTGATGGGGTGATGCGGGGAGGGGACGAAGTGTTAATGGGAGGACATGGGTGGCTCTGAGAGGAGAAATCAAGGTGTCACTGTGAGGTTCTGCTGGGGTGTTGATGCTGGTAGCGGGAGGGCAGAACATGCTGGGATGATGCTGCTGGCACTGGGAAGGGGGGATAGTGTGGTGAGTAATGACACTGCTGGTACATCGAGGGAGTAATTTGATACTGTGAAAAGTCCAGAAATGGGCCTCTTTTAAGCTTATTTACCGTCTCAAAATAGAATCTCAGATCCAGTTCCAATTGCACAGAAATGCCGATGTGGCAATTTACGCCTGCTGTGAAGAAAGTGAAAATTTAAGCATGTACTCTGCACATCTCTGTCCCCACCCCCCCCACCCCCCCCCCCCGGAATGCTTGTGCGTAGATTTCTTGACGGTACCGCGTACGCACTATGCATATTTCATATGCTGTCACGCAATGTGATAAAACCCCTTTTGTGTGTGTAAAACAGGCTTTGCCCATGGAAAAAGCTCCATATTCTGGCCCTCTATATTATTACATTTTCCATTTATTTGCCACTGTCTTCATGTAACGTAACCAAACATAAAATATTTAAACATCAAGATGCAAAAGACAATAATGAATTCTCCCTGCCCCCATCCTCTTTCATTTCCAGTACAGCCCTTACTCCACCAGTTCCCTAAAATTAGTCCTGAAGGAACTCCTAGAGGGGTGACCCCCCCCCTTTGGTTTTGCCTATCCAGTGACTCACCCCTGTAGCCCCTGGTTCTACTGCAATGACACCGGTGAAAAGCGAGGCCAAACCCAAAGCAGGATTGGGAACAGACAGCGAGTGTAGCTCTGGTGAAAAAGTCTCTCTTCATCCCCCTCCACATCCCCTGTTTCTGCAGGTCATGTCTTCCCAGTTGTGCCTCTCTTTTTACCAGTGGTCTGTGACCTCAGCAGGCTGCATTATCCATTTATCCACATTTTTATTCCACACAATCCTATGTTCTTGTCGGATTACAAAAATCTCATGCACAGTCATTAAAACACATCTCCAAGACAATAAAACAACATCTCTAAACACGGATTCATTGATAACAGTGATTGATCCACGGTAGCTCTGTATCAGCCCTTCGGCTCCATCTTCCCTTAGTCTCCGCTTCTCCAAATGCTTTTAAAAGAAAAATGTTCTAAAAGAAAGCAATGTTTCAATTTTATACATTTCAAATGGTAAACTATTCCATAATTTAGGCCCCGCAATTTGAAAAGTAATAGCACAGAGACCTAACAAACTCACCGATTGAAAACTTGGAACATCCAAGAAATTCTTGCTCTCAGGCCTTAAAGAACTTGGAGGTTTATAAATTTTAAGCGTAGAAGCAAGCAGAGATGGACCTGTATTATTCAGTGCTTTGGAAAATCAATGCAAGAACCTTGAATTCAAACCTATAAACCACTGGCAGCCAGTGCAATGACGTTCGAAGCAGATATAATATGTTCCTTACTCGAGTTTCATGTTAACAATAGCGCCACTGAATTTTGGGCAACCTGGAGTGCTCGTAAAATATTGCAATAATCAGAGTGGAGAAAAATAACCTGCAAAATAACCTGCAAATTCTCAAAAGTATTATTTCAATTTGAAATTATTTTAGCTGAAATTGGGTGGCGGAGCAGGTGGGGGGGAAGAGGGGTTGGTGGTTGGGAGGCGAGGATAGGGGAGGGCAGACTTATACGGTCTGTACCAGAGCCGGTGATGGGAGACGGGACTGGTGGTTGGGAGGCGGGAAATACTGCTGGGCAGACTTATACGGTCTGTGCCCTGAAAAAGACAGGTACAAATTCAAGATATGAGTTTATCTTGGGCAGACTAGATGGACCATGCAGGTCTTTTCCTGCCGTCATCTACTATGTTACTATGTTACTATGTATTTGTTTTGAAGAAACTGGTGTGAATTCATCCCACTTTATTCCAAAATTATAATCTGATTCTGGCAATGGGTAATGGCAAACCTGTAAACTTTTGAATAATACCTAAAAGTTAGAATGGAATGCAGACATTCCAGACCTCACTTTCTAATCATCAGATGTTATTATTATTATTATTTGCTGTATTTGTATCCCACATTTTCCCACCTCTTTGCAGGCTCAGTGTGGCTTACATTATGCCGTAATGGCAGTCACCAATTACGGAATGAGAGAACAGACTGATTTACAATTAAGGTACATAAGATATCAAAAAATTAGAAGTAAAGAACTAATTAATACATATTAGGTATGTAAAATAAAGGATCAAGAGTAACATTAGATGATAATAGTGACATTAAAGTAGTCAGACTAAGGAGTTCAATGTTGATTAGAACTAATACAGTTCTGATGATGAATCTTTATGAAGGATTTTTTTATATAAGTCTTGTTGAATAAGTTAAGTTTTCAGCGATTTCCGGAAGGCTGTCAAATCATATGTTGATTTTAAGACAGTCGGTAGTGCATTCCAACGTTGCGTGCAGATGTATGAAAAGCTGGATGCATATAGTGATTTGTATCTTACACCTTTACGGTTGGGGTAATGGAGGTTTAAGAAAGTGCGTGATGAGTTTATTGTGTTTCTTTCTGGTAAGTCTATAAGATCAGACATGTATATCGGGGCCTCTACATGGATGATTTTATGAGCCAGGGTGCAAATCTTGAATGTAATTCGGTCAGGTAATGGGAGCCAGTACAGTTTTTCTCTGAGGGGTCTGGCGCTTCCATATTTCGCTTTTCCAAATATGAGTCTGGCTGCAGTGTTTTGGGCTGTCTGGAGTCTCTTAATGATTTGGGCTTTACATCCTGCATAGTTTATTATTTATTTATTGCACTTGTATCCCACATTTTCCCACCTATTTGCAGGCTCAATGTGTCTTACAAAACTCTGTTATGGCGTCGCCATAACAGGGAAAAGAATACAGTTGGTGTTACAAAGAGATAAAAGAAAACAAGAGGATCTGATCAGGCAGTTGTAGAGTGATATATTCTAGATAAAGGAGTTTAAGTGTTGTGTTCTAATTAGTTATGGGTTCTCATGGTAGGCCTTGTTAAAGAGATAGGTTTTCAGCGCTTTGCGGAAGCTATTTAGTTCGTTGATCGTTTTCAGGTGGGTTGGTAGTGCATTCCACATCTGCGTACTCATGTAGGAGAAGCTGGTCGTGTGTGTTAGTTTGTATTTTAAACCTTTATAGCTGGGGAAGTGTAGGTTGAGAAAGGTGCGGGAAGATCGTTTAGCATTTCTGGGTGGCAGGTCCACGAGGTCTAGCATGTAGGTTGGGGCATCTCCATAGATGATTTTATGAATAATCGTGCAGATCTTGAACACGATACGTTCTTTCAGTGGGAGCCAGTGTAATTTCTTTCTTAGGGGTTTTGCACTTTCATATTTTGTTTTTCCAAATATGAGTCTGGCTGCGGTATTCTGGGCTGTTTGAAGTTTCTTGATGGTCTGTTCTTTACAACCAGCGTAGAGTGCATTGCAATAATCCAGGTGACTTAAATTCTTCACTACTGAAAAGAGATCTCTAGATTCAGAAATAGAAGTGGAAATTTTGTTATTAAAATATTCTTTCTTGGCCACTAAAATTAAATTCTGATAATTAGTTAATTCAGCTGTAAACAATTCTTTATCCTCAGATGGCAATATCTTCATCCAGGAACGCTTAAAACGCCTAAGTTTTTGGTTTTGAACTTTCAACTTGGTACAAATCAAAGTAGGGTATAGACAAAAAGTAGCACATATGAGTTTGTCTTGTTGGGCAGACTGGATGGACCGTGCAGGTCTTTTTCTGCCGTCATTTCATTTACTATAGTGTAAACCAAGGAGCAATGACCAATCTGTGCTTACATTTCTCATTCAGTGGAGACACCTGGTCAAAAGCCATAGCCAGAGAAGAATCACATTTAATAACTGCTTTGTCTAAAGATAAGGACAAAAGATTTTGAAAAGAAGGTGGCCAGCCAGCCAATATAAGTTATTTGAAATTCTCCATGAGATAAATATTTCAAATTCACCTTATCCACATATTTTTCCTTTACAGTAAAATGTAGCACAATCTTATGACCAGACCAAGGTATCGGATCAATCTGTAATCCTAATATACCTGAACGCTCCAACAAATATCATATCTAAAGTATGACCTGCTTCATGGGTTGCATTATAAAAAGTTTGATGCTATCCTAAAGAAGACAAAATGTCAATAAAACCAGAAACACTACGTTATTGCCCTGCAAGAACCGCTGAAGAAGTAGGGAAGGGATGTTGACTAACCAAACACATGAAAGATCAATGTTGGGCTTACACCTGCTTCTTGGGACACGTATGATTCAGAAAAGTGCTCCTTTTGAGAAGTGCCTCAGTGGTTTTTGTCCCCCCCCCTTCCCTCCCTCCTAAAGCAAAACTGGTAAGGGATGCTGGGCTCTCTATCAGCTTTGGTAAAAATAAATGTTTATGTTTCTAAAATAGCTGGCAAATGTGTATGTTACAGAACGTAAACGTCTATGTCGCTACTTCATAACAAACGCAGAAGAGAAGAGAAAGATCCTCATGGGTGTGAGGTGGCAAGGGAGGTACAAAAAGAGACACCCAAGCGGACGAGTTCTTAAAAACAGTCATGTTTTTTTTTCCCAAATGTTGATGCTGGTGCAATGGGAAGTGTGATTCAACATAGGCCGTGTTTCGGCAATAATGCCTGCGTCAGAAGTCTGATCCACGGTCGCATTATTTTGAAAATTATTACAAGGAATAGGAATAGATGAAACATTTTTATTATATATATTACTTGTTAGCCTTGAAAGAATTATAAATAACTAGTAAAAAAGGCCCGTTTCGAAACGCTATGAAACGGGCGCTAGCAAGGTAAATTCCCACCCATCCTCCCTTCCCTCCAGAGTTCCATACCCCTCTCCCTCCCTCCCTTCCTTCCTTGCTGAGTTGCAGAACCCCCTCCCTCCCAGTTCAAGGGCCCCACCCGAAGCACATCCACACACCCACCCACACATATGTCCCTCCCTCCCAGTTCAAGGGCCGTCAAGCCCCTCCCACCGCATTCCAGACTACCCCCTCCCTCACATTCAAAACCTGCCCTCCGCTTTAATGTCCCCTGCACCCCCCTACCGCGACCCTTTGTACACCACCCTTTCCTCCGAAATACCTCCCCTGAAGCCGTCGCGTACCTCTGCTGAGCTGAAGGATCAAGTTCTGTTCTTTCTCGGCTGCGGGGCGTGGCTTCATGATTGAGCATCTGTTGAAGTCTATGTGCGTGCGTCTGACATCAGACGCACGCACAGAAACTTCCATTGATGCTCAATCATGAAGCCACGCCCCGCAGCCGAGAACAGAACTTTGGATCCGTCAGCTCAGCAGAGGTACGCGACGGCTTTGTTGATGCGCTGAGCAGGGGGGGGGAGGTTGTTGTGCCACTCCCTGCCACTTGCTCTGAAGTGGCAGGGAGTGGCGCAGTGACAGCTGTTTCCCAGGCAGGGGGAGGAGTAGGGAAACATGCTCCGCGTGTTTCCCTACTCCTCCCCTTACCTCGGAATCAGCTGAGAATGTGGGCGGAGCTATTATGATGCCTACGAACACCTCAGGCTTCAGGCTTCACTGCAAGGCAGCTGGCTTCAGAATGTTGGAGGTGCTTTTTATTATATAGGATTCAATAGATTCATTAAAAATAAACCACATTTAACCATATTTGTATTTTCCCTATATTCTACTAACTTTCTTAAGCAAATTTCTTGCAAGCCTCCTAAAGGATACATTCGCCTCTCCATTTCATTCTTCCTTAATTCTCTCTTTAACAGCCTTAATTCATCATTAAATCAGGACACGTTATGATTTCTCACTACCCTTCGTTGTTAGGTGCAACCTCATTAACAACATGACATAACAAGGTATTCTGTTTCTTCACACAAAAGTCTGCAGAATCACCTTCTTTAATTTCCAATAACTGCAAATTCCTATCTAATGCAGGTTGCAAATCCTTAAGCTCATAGGGTGTTCTTTTGTTAACCCATTTTACTGATTTACCTTGTCTTAGCTTTTCATCAAACTCAATCTTTAAAGATATTACTGCTTGATGTGACCATGGAAAAAAATATACTGATTCAATATTGCAAGAATTTCCACTTAACAAATCCCTTGGAGCAAAAAAAAATGAAATCCAATGTATGTCCTGCAACATGTGTCGGCTGCGTTACTAATTGAAACCATTTAAGACCTTCTATAGAAGTTATAAAATTCATAATTACAACGATCAACTTGCATATTAAAATCTCCTATCAATATAGATCTTTTCCAATCCAAATTCAAAGCTATTAACAACTTCATTAACTAAGAAAATTCCTTACGTAAAATTCCTGGGGCTGCGTTTAAAACCTTTGGTCATTACTACAATTTCTATCCCTTCCATAGCAATACCTTTTTTCCTTATACAAATTCAAAACATCCGTGTTTTCCATCAAAACCCTTCCTCCTCTCTTCCCTACATTGATAGTGGGCTTTATATCCCATAGGACAAATTTGATTAACCAATACACCAGGTCTTTCTGTCAGCCATGACTCTGTAATACAGAGAACATCAATCTTATTATCAGAAATTAAATCAATAATCACTGGTAGTTTATTTTTAACAGACCTGGCATTGATTAATTGCAAATAAACAATTTTCTTTCTTTGCTGAACTTCCATACATATAGAAACAAGAATCAAATCTTTGCCCTTCTTTCTGATAACACAGTGTCCCATTGTGTCTCCAGGAGCTTCTGACCAGGAGGGAAGGGTTAGGACAGCTGTAGTAGTTGGTGATTTGATCATTACGCATGTAGATATCTGGGTGGCTGGTGGATGTGCGGATCACCTATAGTCATTTGCCTGTCTGGTACGAAGGTGGCAGATCTCATGCATCACCTAGGTAAGATTTTAGATAGTGCTGCGGAGGAGCCAGCTGTCTTTACCAATGACATAGGAAAATGTGGGAGGGAGGTTCTGGAAGCTAAATTTAGTCTCCTAGGTAGAAAGCTGAAATCCAGATCCTTCAGGGTAACATTTTCAGAAATACTCCCACATGCAGGACCCAAGAGGCAGGCAGAGCTCCGCAGTCTCAATGCATGGTTGAGACGATGGTGCAAAGATGAGGGATTTAGATTTGTTAGGAACTAGACAACATTCTGGGGAAGAAGGACCCTGTTCCAAAAGAATGGACTCCACCTTAACCGGGATGGAACCAGGCTGTCGGCACTAACTTTTAAAAAGGAGATAGAGCAGCTTTTAAACTAAAATGGGGGGTGAAAGTTGACAGTCATCTGGGAGCACTTGGTTCGGTGTGGAGTATCCTTGAAGGATACTATTGAAACAGGACATTTAGAGAATCCCAACAGAGAGGTTTCAATAATGGTGAAAGAAAGCCAGGAGTGTGTAATGGGAGAATAGAGTAAAGGATGCAAATTATCCCCGTCAACTTCAAAGCAGCTTGTAGATGTTAGGAAAAAGCACAATTTGAAGTGTCTATATACAAATGCTAGAAGCCTAAAAAATAAGATGGGAGAGTAGGAATATATAGCACTAAATGGAGAGGTAGACATAATAGGCATCTCAGAGACCTGGTGTAAGGAGGGCAATCAATGGGACACTGTGTTATCAGGGTACAAATTATATTGCAATGATAAAGTGGATCAAATTGGAGGAAGGTTGCACTGTATGTTAAAGAAGGAATTGAGTCAAACAAAATAAATATTCTACATGAAACAGATAGTAGTGTGGAATCCTTGTGGATAGAAATTCCATGTGTGAAGGGAAAGAGTATTCTAGTAGGGGGTGCCAGGACAGATGAACAAATACTTACAGAAATTAGGAAAGCTGGCAAATTGGGCAATATTACAATAATAGATTATCTCAATTACCCCAATATTGACTGGATAAATGCTACATCAGGGAGAGCTAGGGAGGTAAAATTCTTAAATGTTATAAACAGCTGCTTCTTGGAGCAACTGGCCCAGGAACCAACAATAAGGGGAGCATTTTAGATCTGGTCCTAGTAGAATGCACAACACGGTACGAGAGATGTTGAATCTGCTGGGAAACAGTGATCATAACATGATCAAATCTGAGCTGGTATCTGGAGTGAAGTTACTAAAGAAATCTACCGTAGCAGCATTCAATTTTTCAAAGAGTGACTATGACAAAATGAGGAAAATGGTTAAAAAGAAGCTGAAAGGGTCGACCACAAAGGTTAGGACTTTAAAAACAGGTGTGGACATTGTTTAAATATACCATTGTGGAAGCCCAAACCAGATGTATTAAGAAAGGTGGAAAGAAGAGCAAACGACAGCCAGTGTGGTTAAAAGGTGAAGTGAAAGAGGCTATTAGAGCCAAAAGAGCATCCTTCAAAGAATGGAAAAAGGATCCGAATGAAGAAAATAAGAAGCAACATAAGAAGCCTCAAGCTAGATACAACACATTGATAAAGAAGGTTAAAAGAGACTATGAAGAAAAACTTGCCATGGAGACAAAAACTAATAGTAACACATTTTTCAGGTACATCAGAAGCAGAAAGACTGTGAGGGAATCTGTGGGACCATTAGATCATGAAGGAGCAAAAGAGGCAGTCTGGGAGGACAAGGCCATAATGGAGAGATTGAATTAATTCTTTGCTTATGTAAGAGATCTACCTGTACTAGAAATGGTTTTCACGTGACGATCTGGAGGAACTGAAAGAAATCTCAGTGAACCTGGAAGACATACTGAGCCAAATTGACAAATTAAAGAGTGATAAATCACCTTGATCAGATGGCATACACCCCAGGATACTGAAAGAACTCAAACATGAAATTGCTTCTGTTGTTAGTGATCTGTAATTTGGCATTAAAATCATCTATAGTACCTGAAGATTGGAGGGTAGCCAATGCAACGCCGGTTTTTATAAAGGGTTCCAGGGGTGATCCGGGAAATTACAGATCGATAAGCCTGACTTCACTGTTGGGGAAAATTGTGGAAACTATTATAAAGAAGAAAATTGTGGATCACATAGACAAACATGATTTAATGGGACAGAGTCAGCATGAGTTCAGCCAAGAGAAGTCTTGACTCACCAATTTGCTTCATTTCTTTGAAGGCGTAAATAAAGATGTGGATAAAGGTGAGCTGGTTGATGTAGTCTATCTGGATTTTTCTGAAAGTTTTCAACAAAGTTCCTCATGAGAGACTCCTGAGAAAATTAAAGAGTCATGGGATAGGAGGCAATGAGGCTTATTTTCAAAGCACTTAGCCTCCCAAAGTTCCATAGAAACCTATGGAACTTAGCCTCCCAAAGTGCTTTGAAAATATGCCTCATTGTCCTTTTGTGGATTAGGAATTGGTTATTGGACAGAAAAGAGAGGGTAGGGTTAAGTTACCATTTCTCTCAGTGGAGAGGAGTGACTAGTGGAGTGCCACAGGGATCTGTACTGGGACCGGTGCTATTTAACATATTTATAAATGAACTGGAAAACGGAGCAATGAGTGAGGTGATTAAATTTGCAGATGACACAAAACTATTCAAAATTGTCAAAATATATATGTGAATCGTGAAAAATTGCAGGAAGACCTTAGGAAACTGGAAGACTGGGCATCCAAATGGCAGATGAAATTTAATGTAGACAAATGCAAAGTGATGCACATTGGGAAGAATAATCTGAATCATAGTTACCTGATCCTAGGGTCCACCTTTGGAGTCAACACTCAAGAAAAAGATCTAAGTGTCATTGTAGACAATATGCTGAAATCTTCTGCCCAGCGTGCAGTGGCGGCAGCCAAAAATGAAAACAGGATTTTAGAAATTATTAGGAAAGGGATGCAAACTAAGACCAAGAATCCTATATAATAAAACTCACCCTCAAAGTTCTGAGGACACTGACGTCACTGTCAGGTCCACCGGGCACTTCCTTCCGTTTCGAAGCCTTCGTGGTGGTGAAGACACCGAAAACACTGTGTTGGGGCCCCGCCCTCGTGTCAAACGTGATGACGTCGAGGGCGGAGCAATGGCGTCAGTGGCTTCACAACCAACAAAACAGCAGAGATTGAAGGTGGCGTGCCGAGGTCCGCAACAATGGTGGTCAGTGCCTTCAGAACGCCGAAGGGGTGAGTAGGGAGGGAGGGGGGAGGTACGGAAGGAAACCGTGCTAGCGCCCATTTCATTTGCGCAAGAAACGGGCATGTTTTACTAGTATTATAATGTCTCTGCATCGCTCCATGTTGCGACCTCACCTTGAGTATTGTATTCAATTCTGGTTGCCGTATCTCAAAGAAGATATAGAGGAATTAGAAAACGTTCAAAGAAGAGTGACCAAAATGATAAAGGTGATGGAACTCCTCCCATATGAGGAAAGGCTAAAGAGATTAGGGCTGTTCAGCGTGAAAAAGAGACGGCTGAGGGGGGCGGGATATGATTGAGGTCTATAAAATCCTGAGTGGTGTAGAAGGGGTATAAGTGAATCAATTTTTCACTCTTTCCAAAAGTACAAAGACTAGGGGACACTCAATGAAATTACATGGAAACACTTTTAAACCAAATAGGAGGACATATTTTTTCACTCAAAGAAGAGATAAACTCTGGAACTCACTGCCGGAGGATGTGGTAAAAGCGGTTAGCTTATCTGGGATTTAAAATGTTTTGGACAACTTCCTGGAGGAAAAGGCCATAGTCTGTTACGGACATATGGGAAGCCACTGGGATTGATAGCATGGAATGTTGCTACTAATTGGGTTTCTTCTAGGTACTTGTGACCTGGATTGGCTACGGTTGGAAGCAGGATACTGGGCTAGATGGACCATTGGTCTGACCCAGAAGACTTCCAGGATAAAGAAAGTCACCTCATATGTACTGAAATTGACCAAATGATCCAGGAGATAGCATCCCCGGATAAAACAGAGGAGAGGAGGGCTAACTGCTAAAAAGGATGTGTAAATGTAAAAGGTTATGCTATTCAAACTGTTCCTGGCCTTTTCAGTTTTACTATTGGAATTTCTTTTGTTCTGCTTACATGATTTTTCAGAAGAACCTACGTGTTGCCATACAGAGACAGACTGAAGGTCCATCAAACCCAGTATCCTCTTCCCAACCATGGCCAATCCAGGTCCAATTACCTGGCAAGACCCCAAAAGAGTTAAAATAGATTTTATGCTGCTTATCCTAGAAATAGGCAGTGGATTTTCCCATGTCCATCTTAATAATGCCTTATGGGCTTTTCTTTTAGGAAAGCATCCAAACCTTTTTTAAAACCTGCTAAGCTAACTGCTTTTACCACATTTCTTTGGCAATGAATTACTGAGTTTAATTACACATTGAATGGAGAAATATCTTCTCCAATTTGTTTTAAAATTACTACTTAGTAGCTTCATTGTGTGCTTCCCAGTCCAAAGAGTAAACAAGCAATTCATTTCTACCTATTCCACTCCACTCAGTATTTTTTGGACCTCTATCATATCTCCCCTCCTGTCTGTTGTTTTGTTCTGGGGAAGAGCACCAAATAAATGTGGTTTCTGCAGACTGATTTCTGTTGAGGCACTGGAAGAGAGCGCTTTGCAGTCAGACAGTTGCTTCCCAGCCCACCAAGACCCATCCTTTTTCTTTCAAAAGCTGCCCCCAAGGCAGGGGTACAACACCCCCACCTATGGGGACATAGTGGTAGATGAGGAAGGGCTGCTTGGAGGTGGGTCATTGGGAAGCAAGCTGGATGTGGTAGGTGTTTAGATGAGTTTTTGGGAGGGGGCAAATCTGGGACTCAGAAAAATCCTGTATTCTTGTGTGTAAAATCTAGAAAGGTGTTAATCTGATATGTTGGTTACTGTTTCCTATTGGTTGTGAATTGTATAGTTGATGGTATTAGGGGTGAATAAGAAATTAATGGAAAGCTCACTCAGCTCTGTCAGATAGAGGTTTGAATTCAAATGCTGATGCAGTCTGTCCACTCATGGATCCTTCCTTGGTGGAAGAGCTGCAGTATGTGTTTGAAGGAAACTTGAGACACCCACTCCACCACACCCAGGGGCACTGGAAGGATAGTTGTCATGCTTTAGCTTATTATACAAGGTTCTTTTAAGTACCGATGAGAGAAAGCAGATTAACCGTCCAGAGGAATCTCTCTGGAACCAGAAGCAGTTCCTTCTGCTGAAGTTACTGAAAAATTAAAGTTGCACAAAATCAAACGTGAACCACAGAAACATGTCTTGTAACAGAAGGCAGAGGAATTGTATCCTATGCACCACAGAACAGGGGCAGGAAGTGGAAAGATTTCATGAAGATATAGCCGAGGAATCCCATGCCACATCTCTGGAAATGATCCAGAATGAGGAATGCTTCTGATTAAGAGCTGGCTGATGATCTCCAAGGGTTAGATTCAAAGCAACAAAAACATTTGTTTTAAATTCCACTCAGTCCAAAAATATGTGGCGCTAGACCAGAGGAACTAGAAGAAGTGTCTAAATGTTCCCTTCACAAGTATCTTACAGAGTTTCAGAGAACTCTCTTTGCGAAGTGTTTCACTTCAAGAAATTCTGGAATCTACTTTTGAATAAGAGCGTGAAACTTCCCCATTCCTCTTATTTAATAAGATTTAGGTGGGGGAATCCCCTCTGTATCAGATTGTTGGTGAACTATGCAGAATTGTATGGAGCTTTTTTTACTTGTATTAAAAATTTTCCAAATCATAATCTAGGAAAAAAAACAAGGAACAATCGAGAAATGCAAGGGAAAGGTGCTGAATTCCTCAAGTCCCCACCCCGCCTAGGGGCAAGCAAGAAGAAGCATATAACAAGAAATGAACCTGGGTGACTCCAAAAAAATCAGAATTACTCTTAACTGCATCACATCCTATTCAGTCAGGTAATCCCAGAAGAGCCAAGAGTTATGTTCAGCCACGGATCTGACCTGAAGAAAATAGAGAAGTAGGAATGGCCTATGGATTGAGGTCCTATGGATTGTTTGCACACACCACTTCGATATTGATTCGAGAGGTTGTATAACAATAAATAAATAAACTGTGGAGAAGTTGAAAGAGGTTCGAGTGAGACAGCACTTACCCGAAGCTGAAGGTCTTCCACTATAGAAAAAGAACGCTTAAATCCTCTTGAATATGAACTTGCAGGAGAAATTGACTTTGAGAAGATTATTTTTCAGGCTTTTTTCATTGCGAAATCTTGAATTTAATTTTAAATTGAAATGGTCTATTTATAAAGTGTTTGCTGCCTTATTGCTGTATTAGAAAACTTTATTAATCGCTTAGTGGGTACTTGGTATAGAATATCTTTCTAATAGTCTTTATACAAAGCAAGCATTCTCTCTTTATCGGAGGAAAAAGACTTCAGATTCTTGCAAACGTCCTTATCGGTGTTACATTGAATTGCAAGCTGCCACCTCTCCTATGCAGATCACTGCCTGCTGTAATTAGGATGAGGTGCCGAATCGTCATTAGTCTGAAACAACCTGCTCTTTTTTTATTATTATATTAGTATACAAATTTCTTCTTGTGCATCGTTATATTTTCCTAGTGCACTTCTTTATCTCAGTATACACGTTTTATTTAATTTTACTAACTCAACACTTATCTGGGCTGTAGAAAAGCTTCATCAGGAACACTCAACAGAGAGCCTCTGTTTCTCTATAGCTTCCTCGGGAGTTGTATCCTCGATCGCTACATGTGCCCTATGAATTAAAATACAGTTTTATTATCTAAGAGAGTGGATCGTGGAGAATCCGCTTATGCCTCTGTTCAGTTTGGATGAGCTTACCTTCAGTGCATCCTGCTCATTCTTTCTGCGGGACTGCTATTGCTCAAAATGGCATCGGGATATTTAAACTTTCAACCCGATTCGCCATCCAATTGTATTTGACTCTCTTCTTAAGGAAACCTATCGTCTTATAATTTTAGATCTATGGTTTCTTACCCTTTTTTATAGGTTATCAATAGAAATCAAACAAAATAAAACATGGAAAAGAAAATAAGATGATACCTTTTTTATTGGACATAACTTAATACATTTCTTGATTAGCTCTCGAAGGTTGCCCTTCTTCGTCAGATCAGAAATAAGCAAATGTGGTTACGGCTACCACACCTTTTTTATAGGAAAGCCTTCCATTCTATGTGTGCATTAAGACCATGTGGTATAATGGTGTTCAATCTGAAGATCCAGCGTTGTTCTGCTTGTGTCAGTGCTATATCTCTATTACCACCCCTAATTGATTTTCTCATATGATCAATTGCTATGCACTTAAAATCTGCGAATACATGATGTTTTTCCATACTATGAGATAACTAGTGGGGCTTCTTTCCGTTGATGTATTATGTTAAATTTATGATCTGCTAAACGTTGTTTCAGTGGTCTTGTTGTCTTTCCAATGTAAGCAAGTTGTATTAGAAAACAACAATTCAAAACATCAACTGGATAAAGCCATATTGTAGGGCTGGTGAGATGCCGGGAGAAGGGTTCCTTGGTAAGGGTTGTGGAATTCCCTCCCCGAGGACCTTCATAATGAAACTAATTTCACCACCTTTATGAGGAAATTTAAAACGTTTCTGTTTGAACATGGTCATGGTTAAACATAAATGGGAAGTACATGTTGGAATACTCTGTGATATTACTACATTTTGTAAATTATTTTTTTTTATTATATTGTGAACCGCAGGGAGCAAATCATCTACAGTATAAAAATATAAATAAAAGAAATTAGGATAAAATTGAAGAAAGTTAGAAAATAGAAATTTTTCTTTCAGGATTCATGAGATATGGGAAGGTGCTCACTTTTCCTCATGGTGAAGAAATGAAGATGGAAATTGAGACAACCACCCTTAGCGTTGCAGGTTTGTTTATTATACAGGCTTGAGGTTAGGAGGAAGAAAGGTGGGAGTCGGAGGGACGTAAAGCGGGAATCTTGTAGGCTTGTCCACCCAGCAGGGTGGAGTATAGAGGACGAAGTGAAAAAATTCTTTCCAGATAAGAGGTCAAGCTCTATGGCTGCCCATTGGACGTATCCTTAACAAGGTGGACAGAAGATCTGGGCAGTCTGAATGGACCGCATGGGTTCTCTCTGTGTCATTTGCCTCTTACTGTGGCAGGTTTCTGTATAATGCTTATATGCAGGGCAGGAATCTTAGTGTTGGAGAAAGGGAAGGTGTGGAGGAAGTACCTTTCATTGCTTTCCCAATTTATTATCTTCAGGTTTTATCATTGTTTGGAATTTTCATCTGTGAGGATAGTGGAGTCTCCAACTACATAGCTGATAGATTTTTTTCCCTCAAATTCATTATGGGATTGAAAATCCCAACTGCGATCTAAAGACTGAGAACATAGCTAAAAATAGGCAGACTGAATCATCTACAAGCACGCAGCAGTCGTCTTACAGAAGATAAATTAACATGGAACTGAGAATTATGTCTGCTGCAACAGGCACACAGCTCATTCTGTTGCTACTAATTGGGTTTCTGCCAGGTACTTATGACCTGGGTTGGCCACTGTTGGAAACAGGATACTGAGCTGGATGGACCATTGGTCTGACCCAGTATGGCTTATGTTCTGCATTTTATTTATTATTTATTAGAATTTATTTACTACCTTTTTGAAATAATTCACTCAGGGCGGTGTACAGTAAGAATAAATCAAACATAAGTAATAGACAATTACAGCAGTAAAAATATTCAAATAACAATACAAAGTACTTGCAATGTCAACATAATACATAATAAAACATTTGAATAGACAGCGTACAGTATAAGCAAAGATGAAACATATAGATAGGTAAGAGAGTAAGAGGAATTAGAAAATAAGATGACTAATTTAAAGAAAGTTGCACATGAGGTCAGAGAGATGATTAAATGTTATCTCAGCTAGGGTAGAAGTGGACAAACATCTCCTGCTGTAGTATGTGCAGCCTGTGTCACTCGTGTATGTGTGTGTGTGAGACGTGGAGAGGTATAATCGAACGGGGCGCCCATGTTTTCTTGGGGACGTCCTCACAGGACGGCCCCACGAAGGGGTGGGGAAACCGCTATTATCGAAACAAGATGGGTGGCCATCTTTCATTTCGATAATACGGTCGGGGACGCTCAAATCTCAAAATTTAGGTCAACCTTAGAAATAGTCGTCCTTAGGTCGTCCTTAGAGATGGTCGTCCCCGATTTTCGGCGATAATGGAAACCAAGGACGCCCATCTCAGAAACGACCAAATCCAAGCCATTTGGTCGTGGAAGGAGCCAGCATTCGTAGTGCACTGGTCCGCCTGACATGCCAGGACACCAACCGGGCACCCTAGGGGGCACTGCAGTGCACTTCACAAATTGTGCCCAGGTGCTGAGCCCCCCAATCCCCCCCACAACCCACTCCCCACAACTGTACACCACTACCATAGCCCTATGGGGTGAAGGGGGGCACCTGCATGTGGGTACAGTGGGTTTTGGGTGGGTTTTGAAGGGCTCACATTTACCACCACAAGTGTAACAGGTAGGGGGGGGGGATGAGCCTGGGTCCGCCTGCCTGAAGTGCATTGCAGTACCCACTAAAACTGCTCCAGGGACCTGCATACTGCTGTCATGGAACTGTGTATGACATTTGAGGCTGGCATAGAGGCTGGCAAAAAATTAAATTTTTTTTTTAGGGTGGGAGGGGGTTAGTGACCACTGGGGGAGTAAGGGGAGGTCATCCCCGATTCCCTCCGGTGGTCATCTGGTCAGATTGGGCACCTTTTTGAAGCTTGGTCACAAGAAAAAATGGACCAAGTAAAGTCGGCCAAATGCTCGTCAGGGACGCCCTTCTTTTTTCCATTATCGGCCGAGGACGCCCATGTGTTAAGCACGCCCCAGTCCCACCTTCGCTGTGCTTCTGACATGCCCCCGTGAGCTTTGGTCATCCCCGCGACGGAAAGCAGGTGAGGACGCCCCAAATTGGCTTTTGATTATGTCCCATTGAACCATGTTTGTCTACGTATTCCATAATTTTATTCTTTATGATAGTTTCCACTATTTTCCCCAGCACTAAAGTCAGGCTTATCGATCTGTAATTTCCCAGATCACTCCTTGAAACCCCTTAAAAAAATCGGCGTTACATTGGCCACCTTCCAATCTTTAGGTACTACGGAAGATTTTAATGACAGGTTACAGATCACTAACAACAGATCAGCAATTTCATGTTTGAGTTCTTTATTACCCTGGGGTGGATGCCATCCGGTCCAGGTGACTTTTTATGCTTTAACTTGTGAATTTGCTCAGTATATCTTCCAGGTTCATCGAAATCTCTTTCAGTTCCTCCGCATCATCACCGGTAAAACTATTTCCAGTACAGGTAGATCTCTTGCATCTTCTTTCGTAAAGAAGAAAGCAAAGAATTCATTCAATCTCTGTGCTATGGCCTTGTCCTCCCTGAGTGCCCCTTTTACTCCTTCATGATCTAACGATCCCACAGATTCCCTCACAGTTTTTCCGCTTCTAATGTACCTGAAAAAGGTGTTACTATGAGTTTTTGTCTCCACAGAAGTTTTTTTTCATATTCTCTTTTAGCTTTCTTTATCAGTGCTTTGCATCTAGCTTGACACTGCTTATGTTACTTCTTATTTTCTTCATTCAGATCCTTTTTCCATTCTTTTCAAGATACTCTTTTGGCTCTAATAGCCTCTTTCACTTCACCTTTTGACCTTGCTGGCTGTCATTTGGTCTTCTTTCCATCTTTGTTAATATGTGGAATACATCTGATCTGGGCTTCCACAATGGTATTTCGATATGATGTCTAAGTAGACTTTGGACATTTTGTGCTAAACGTCCCAAATCCAAATAGGAAATCTGGCCATTTTCAAAACAGCAAAATGTCTTTTAAAATGTTTTTTAAATGGCCACATGCAAGATGTTTTCATGCTCTGTGCATTTATGTCTTTGGGCCATTAAAAAAAAATCAAGCCATTTGGATGTAGGAGAAGCCAGCATTCTTAGTAGACTGGCCACACAAACATCCTAGCAGAGCAGTGGGGCACCCTAGGGGGCACTGCAGTGGATTTCACCTAAAAGCTCCCAGGTACACATCTCACTATTACCTTTTTATATTGTAGGCTGAGCCCTCCAAAACCCACCAGCCACCTACTGTACCCAACTGTACACCACTATAATAGCCCTTATGGTTGAAGGAGTCACCTATATGTGGGTACAGTAGGTTTTGGGGGAGTGTGGGAGGGCTCACACTTTTCGCCACAAGTGTAACAGGTAGAGTGGGATATGGGCCTGGGTCCTCCTCTGAAGGGCCGCTGAGAGACTAGGCCGGGCCTGGGGCAAGGCCGCCCCACCTCCGCTCCCTCGCCGCTGGTGCCCCCTGTCGCTCCCCCCACCGCTGCAGTCCACTGTCTCACCTGCCTGCCTCCACAGCTCCGGGCCCCCTGCATTCAAGGCGGCAGTCGCAGATCGCCTCTCTTCTGGCCTTCCCTCCCTGTGTTCCGCCCTCGTCTGATGTAACTTCCGGTTTCCGCGAGGGTGGGACACAGGGAGGGAAGGCCTGAAGTGAAGTGTTCTGTGACTGCCGCTTCGAATGCAGGGGGCTCAGAGCTGAGGAGGCAGGCAGGTGAGACCGGGGACTGCAGCGCCGGTGGCCTGACCCCGGCACTGAGCCCCCCTTGGAGGCCCGGGCCTGGGGAATTTTGTCCCCCCTGCCGCCCCCTCTCTGCGGCCCTGCTCCTCTCTGTAGTGCACTGCAGTGCCCCCTAGGGTGCCCGGCTGGTGTCTTGGCATGTCAGGGGGACCAGTGCACTACAAATGCTGGCTCCTCCCACGTCCAAATGGCTTGCATTTGGACGTTTTTGAGTTGAACATCTTTGGTTTTGAAAATCGCCGAAAGTCAAAAACGTCCATCTCTAGGGACATCCGAATCCAAGGACGTCCTTGGTATTTTCGAAACGAAAGATGGACGTCCATCTTGTTTCAAAAATACGGTTTTCCCCGCCCCTGGATTTGGACGTTTTACAAATCGCAACTTGAACGTTTCTTTCAAAATGCCCCTGCTAGTCACTTTGCTAATCCAACTTAAGAAATACAGAGATCAGTATTTTGCTAGCGCGGCGCCTGTATTAAACTAGATAGACCTGTGCCAGCATCATCACTGAATGGATAAATGATACCCATAGCAGCTGAACATCAGCCCTCATTTTGCCCCAGACCTGGGTCCATTTTACGTTAGTAGGATCAGGCCATTCAGTGAGATTTTTGAGCCCATTATCCATGTAATTTTTAAAAACAGACGGAGAGTGAAGCAGTTTTGTTCATTGGCTGCTGATGAACGCATATATCTCTGGACTCATCTAGAAAGCGTTTTTGAATATTACATCTTTTCTTTCAAAATAAGAATAGCTCCATTCAGTTGACCTAACTTGTTATTCCCTCCTGATCCCTGGATACTACTGTTCATTCTGTTTGTCAGCTTTTCCCCTACTCACACTTGCCTTCCAGCTTTTGTTCTTTTCACAGTCCTGAGGCTTTCTCCCTTTACAATGAGGCATTTTCTGAGCCTGGTACTAGAGTCTCTGTAATTCACTGACCTCATTCTCTGTCCTCTTGTTTTCATGTCTCTACTTCACTGTCCCTCTCTTCTCTTATCTCTGTCTCCTTATTAATATTTGCCCAGTCTAGGAATGGAGTTTATCACTCAGACGGTTCCTGCTGTCTCTTGTTTTCCTGCCACAGTGGTTGACATCATCAGGTCTGTTGCTGGAAGATTGTACTGTACAGAAACTGTTTGCTGCTCAGATATTTTGGTAATTCTGCTCTTAGGTCAGCCTGGTGGGACGTCTTATTCCCTGCTGTCTCACGGCTACTCACATGTCTTGCTCAGCATCTCCGTCTTTATTTCTAATGAACTTCATTCTGTCATGGGGGCCCCAGGGAGCAGGTTATTTTTCAATTAATGTTCTAAAATTTAAAGTAGGGAGAAAACTATGTTTCTGTTATTAGGAGAACGTGAAAATTTTGGAAATAGTGAACATCTGACAATTGGATCTACTGTAAAATTCTTGAAGGTTCTTTATATGTAACTAGTAAAAGAGGTCTGTTTCCAACAAAAAGGAAATGGGTGCTAGCAAGGTTCCAGGGCCCCCTCTCTACCTCCCTCCTCCGAGTTCTAGCCCCCCTCCCCTCCGAGTTCCATGCCCCCTACCTGCCTCCCTCCCTCTGAGTTCCATGCCCCCCCTACCTGCCTCCCTCCCTGTGCTCTGAGTTCCAGGCACCCCTCCCCTTTGAGTTGATTTACTGTATCTACCTCAAAACTATGTTAAATTTATTCATTGATTGATTGGGATTTATTAACCGCCTTTATGAAGAGATTCACCCAAGACGGTGTACAAGTGTTTGTTTTGGTCTACATTGATTTTCCATTTCCTGAATCCTAAAGAAATTAGAATGGAGATGATGTTTACATCCTCCTTTTCTCAGGGCCGCCGAGAGACTGGGCCGGGCTCGGGACAAGGCCGCCCCTAGGGCCCCGCCCCCCCCGAGGTTGCTGCCGCCGCTCCCCCACCCTCCACCCGCCCCCCCCCCTCCGTCCGCCACCGGGCCAGGCCCCCTGAATTGAAATCACAGCACCTCTCACCTCCGTGTGAAAGCGCTGTAGGCAGCAGCAGATCGCCTCCCTTTGGGCCTCCTTCCCTCCCTGTGTCCCGCCCTCATCTGACGTAACTTCCACGAGGGCGGGACACAGGTAGGGATGGAGGCCCGAAGGGAGGCAATCTGCTGCTGCCTGCAGCGCTTTCACACGGAGGTGAGAGGCTCTATGATTTCAATGCAGGGCGCCCAGCCCGGCGGCAGATGGTTGACGACGGAGGGCGGGTGGGACTGTGGTGCCGGGCCTGGGGAATTTTGTACCCCCTGCCCCCCCTCTCGGTAGCCCTGCCTTTTCTTATCAAGCTGAGATAAGACAATTAGATAAGACAATTAGAGGCCCTTTTACAAAGCGTTGGTAAGCCCAACAAGGGGCTAAATCAGAACTACCGCCAGCCTGACGCAGCAGTAGTTCCAGCTCAAGTGTTTGCCATTTCCAGCATGCCAGAATTTTTTTTTTTCTAGTGTGGTGCTAACCTGGTGGTAATCAGGCATTGCTGCAAACTGCCCGGTTACCACCGGGTTATTGCAGGACCCTTACTGCAAGGGGTGGTGCTAAGTGCTCTACACTGCATATGGCCATACGGTAATAGTTATCTTGTCGCATGGCCATTTTTTTCGGGGGGGGGGGGGGGGGGAGGTGCTTTTAGCCCACTGCAGTAAAAAGGGCCCTGGCACACGGGAAAAGCAGACCCTGGACCCCTTAGGCCCCTGTTTACAAAGCCATGCTAGCGGCTGGGGGGGGGGGGGGGTGCAGTACTGCCAACATAGCCCATTCACTTTGAATTGACTGTGTTCGTAATGCCGCACTGCTTTGTAAACAGGGGGGGATAGTTTTTAGTGAAAACTTTTCTGTTTTGCAAATATTTGCCACTTATGTATGTAATTCCTAGGCATTGCCTAGTCTCTTGTTCTGATCCACATAGAACTCTTGAGGGCAGTGAAGAATCCAAGATTATGTCTAGTACTTTAGCTGACGGTCTACTGATAAGATTTGTCCTAAACTCAGCAGTACAATGGCAGGTAATAATTCCTCAGTGTATCCCACAAATTGTGTCATGGACCTATATCCCTCTGAAGCTAAGTAAATCTATACGATATTAAATGTTTAAACATATGAAAACAAAACAAGTATAAATAGAAAAAATAAAAAAAACGTTTTCAAGAAGAAGTTTCTTTTATTAAAGATACGAGTAAATTAAAGGGACCAGTGACGATCTGGGTGTTTTCAAGCATATACCGTAAACAATTGGTCTGCTTGAACCCCCCAATCTGAGGTCTCAGAAAATACTACAACAAATTAAGATAATACTTACATATAAGCAACGCAAACATCCTGTTATGATATCTATAATAGTTAATATTGTTTGGAGGTAATAATTCCTGACATCTCCTGAACCATAAAATTTTAGTTTTAGCAGGGTTCAGCTTCAACATATGGGAAACAGCTCATTCTTTGATTTTATTTGTACAGTTTCATATTTTTAGATACGTAGAGTCAAGGTCTACAGATGCTATTATCAATACAAAAATATCGTCGGCATAGGAATAAAGATATTCATCATTATCTAAAAGAATAGAACCTAAAGACAGCATAAAAATATTAAGCAAAATAGGTGATAACGATGAACCCTGAGAGACCCCCGCATATCAATTGCCAGATATACTCATATCACCCCTCTCCTCAGGTCACTTCACTGGCTTCCGATCAGATACCGCATTCAATTCAAGCTTCTCCTTCTTACCTACAAATGCACTCAGTCTGCTGCCCCTCACTATCTTTCTACCCTCATCTCCCCTTACGTTCCCGCCCGTAACCTCCGTTCACAGGATAAATCCCTCCTCTCAGTACCCTTCTCCACCACCGCCAACTCCAGGCTCCGCTCATTCTGCCTCGCCTCACCCTATGCTTGGAACAACCTTCCTGAACCCTTACGCCAAGCCCCCTCCCTGCCCGTCTTCAAGTCTTTGCTTAAAGCCCACCTCTTCAATGCTGCGTTCGGCACCTAACTCTTACCTTTCAGTAAATCCAGACTGCCCCATTTGACCGCCCCTATCGGACTGACCATTCACTTGTCTATTAGATTGTAAGCTCTTTGAGCAGGGACTGTCTCTCTTTGTTAAACTGTACAGCGCTGCGTAACCCTAGTAGCGCTCTAGAAATGTTAAGTAGTAGTAGTAATTCCTGACGTCTCCTGAACCATAAAATTTTAGTTTTAGCAGGGTTCAGCTTCAACATATGGGAAACAGCTCATTCTTTGATTTTATTTGTACAGTTTCATATTTTTAGATATGTAGAGTCAAGGTCTACAGATGCTATTATCAATACAAAAATATCGTCGGCATAGGAATAAAGATACTCATCATTATCTAAAAGAATAGAACCTAAAGACAGCATAAAAATATTAAGCAAAATAGGTGATAACGGTGAACCCTGAGAGACCCCCGCATATCAATTGCCAGACATACTCATATCACCCCTCTCCTCAGGTCACTTCACTGGCTTCCGATCAGATACCGCATTCAATTCAAGCTTCTCCTTCTTACCTACAAATGCACTCAGTCTGCTGCCCCTCACTTCCTCTCTACCCTCATCTCCCCTTACGTTCCCGCCCGTAACCTCCGTTCACAGGATAAATCCCTCCTCTCACTACCCTTCTCCACCACCGCCAACTCCAGGCTCCACTCATTCTGCCTCGCCTCACCCTATGCTTGGAACAACCTTCCTGAGCCCTTACGCCAAGCCCCCTCCCTGCCCGTCTTCAAGTCTTTGCTTAAAGCCCACATAAAGGCTTACACCACCTCTTCAATGCTGCATTCGGCACCTAACCCTTACCGTTCAGTGAATCCAGACTGCCCCTATCGGACCGACCGTTCACTTGTCTATTAGATTGTAAGCTCTTTGAGCAGGGACTGTCTCTCTTTGTTAAATTGTACAGCGCTGCGTAACCCTAGTAGCGCTCTAGAAATGTTAAGTAGTAGTAGTAGTAGACATGTGAGACTGTACCAACACTATATTTCCAATTAACCAAGAATTTACGGAACCAATCCAGAATAACTCTCAGAATCCCAATTTCACTCAACTTGTCTATGATCAACTGTATCAAATGCAGCTAAGATATAAAATTGTAGGAGAATAATTTGCCAATGATAATAGAGTTTTTGACTTCCAAAACTACAATCACTCTATATAAAAGGCAACCCCAACGTTCTAAAGCCTCCACAGAAGTTGAGGCGCCCGAGATATCCAGTGTGCACTGGAGTGTCTGCACCGCCCTCGCGTCAAAACGTCATGACGTCGAGGGCGGAGCTATGACACTCGACGAGGGCCGAAACGGAAACGCCACAGCGAACAAGGCAAGTAACTCAGAGGGACGGAGGGAGGGGGCCCCTTGCTAGCGCCCGTTTCATTGCGCTCAGAAACTGGCATTTTTTCCTAGTTAATAATAAATGCCTCTGTACTATCTGTGTTTCTGAACCTGAACTGAGAAGGATGTAAAACTTCAAATTTGTCCAATAATGCAGGTAGCTGTCGACCTACTAAGGCTTTGATCATTTTAGCAAATAATGGAATATTGGCTCTAGACTTATAACTGCTGGTTTCAGTCATATTAAATGTCGTAGATCCAGGCATGGGAGTTAAAATACTGTCACCCATTAATGGCTGAACGTGCCAAGTATTCATGATACAGTGTGAATAGAATGAGGACCCCAAAGAACATAGAGAGGGGCAAAGCAACCAAAATATTGGTAGGAAGACTGGGAGAGGGGTAAAGTAGTACCAACATTGTTATGAAGACCCCAGATTCTCAAGAAGGGCATAGAAGCACCAGCAGGGGTTAGGTTAGAATCAGAGGGGCTGATATTCAGCACCGCGAACTGCCACGGTTGGTGGTGATGCTGGGTATTCGATGCCAGGCCGTTTCTGGTGACCCGGGGTTTTTTTTTGGCCACTAAGAACATAGATGGCCAAATTCTGGAATCTCGTTACTCTTTGGGATTCTGCCAGGTACATGTGACCTGGATTGGCCTCTGTTGGAAGCATGATCCTGGGCTACATGGACCTTTGATATAACCCAGTAGGGAAATCCTTATCTTTTTATAATCCTCCAATCAGTGGGGTTTCCGATTGCTGTCCTAGACTGCAGGACTGTATAACCCATAAAGTCTGAATGCAGCCTGATGGGTTTAAAGCTTCCTTGATTTGGGAGGTGCCCATCCCTCCCTCCAGCTGCTACAGGAGCTTCTGTGGGAAATTGGGCTGTGTGTGATCAGGAGAATAAGGTTTGCAGGCCAGTGTGGATTCTGGAACCTGGATCTGGAGTTTCCTCCACTAGATGGCAGCGAACACTTTCTTATTTATTTTAGATCATGAGCCAATGCAAATCCCACTTCTTAATCCATACAGTTCTCTGCTATTAGAGTCTGATTTTCTTGTATGTCTGAGGAGTTTATCTACTTACTATGTGTGTGGCTGATTCAGTTGATAAATTCTATTATCATTTTTAATTGTATCTTCTGTTACTGTTCACATTTGCTTCTTTGATTTGTTTCTTCTTTGAGCACTTTGCAGATAAGACAAGTAGAGGAGTGTGGTAGCCGTGTTAGTCCACTCTTAAGGTTATCAATAGAAATCAAACAAAATAAAACATGGAAAAGAAAATAAGATGATACCTTTTTTATTGGACATAACTTAATACATTTCTTGATTAGCTTTCGAAGGTTGCCCTTCTTCCTCAGATCGGAAATAAGCAAATGTGCTAGCTGACAGTGTATATAAGTGAAAACATTCAAGCATTACTATGACAGTCTGACAGGGTGGGAGGATGGGGGTGGGTCGGAGGTATGCATGGGGACATCAAAGCATATCATTGATATTCTAACAGGATGGGTGTGGATAGGTGAGGGGTGGGGTGATCAACAGAGACATACAGCTTTATGGTTTATAATGGGCTAGGAACCCCAGATCCTTGTTAAGTCCTTTCTGTTGGGTGTTAAAATATTCAATCATTCTGACTTCAAAGGTCTTACGTTCTTGTATGGTTTTAAAGTTACCTTTGAGGATTCTCACTGTGAAATCACTGGTACAGTGTCCTGGTCCTGTAAAATGTTGACCAACAGGCGTGGGAACCCTGCTGGCACCAGTATTGCTGGCACCCTCCCCTCACCTATCCACACCCACCCTGTTAGAATATCAATGATATGCTTTGATGTCCCCACGCATACCTCCGACCCACCCCCATCCTCCCACCCTGTCAGACTGTCATAGTAATGCTTGAATGTTTTCACTTATATACACTGTCAGCTAGCACATTTGCTTATTTCTGATCTGAGGAAGAAGGGCAACCTTCGAAAGCTAATCAAGAAATGTATTAAGTTATGTCCAATAAAAAAGGTATCATCTTATTTTCTTTTCCATGTTTTATTTTGTTTGATTTCTATTGATAACAGATAAGACAAGTAATAACCCTTTAAAATAAATAAATAAATAATGACTGAAGGCAGGTGACAACAAGGAGTCTGGCAGTGCACTGTCACTCTCCTTCCCCCCCCCCCCCCCCTTCATTCCTCTCATCTTTTGCACTGTGTCATTTTGTAAATACAAGAGTAGTAATATAGTAAATGATGGCAGATAAAAACCAGTATGCTCCATTCAGTCTGATCAGAAACGCGGTTGGAGCGGCACTTGCCACTTTGAGTACACTTCCCTCCCCCTTGAAGAAATTATTTTATTACATAAAGATCACAAAGTACATTATGAAGAATAGTTTGTAATGTTAAATTATCATAGTCTGAGCTGTTTGGAGTAATTAATTAAACTTTTCAGGACTGAAAGACATCTTTACAATTCTCTAGAGTCAATAATACAGAAACATTATGTAAAGCGCCAGTAACAAAAAACTATTAACCCCCCCCCCCCCCCCAGGCCAAAGCCCTGTGCCATCACATTCTGCCTCCATGCAGGATTAGGTGCATCACGCTAATTTGCATATGTAAAGGCATATTTTAGCCTTAGAAAATTGGGGTGGTGGGGGTTATCCATACACAAAAAAAGGGTACTACTGTGCCTTGTGCTCCACAGGCCTTCCCGGGGGTGGTGTGTGAGTGCTGGAGAGGTGCTTTTGCTTGTGTGCGTGTACGTTGTAATGCGTAGAGTTTTTACCTGCCTCACCATGATGATAAAGTTGTACCCGAGGAGTTTCAGGCTGTGCAGCTGGTTCTGGGTTTCTATTTATTTGTTTATCGTGTTTTATTCCATCTGAGCACCAAGGCAGAAGATTACAAGGTAAGTGAATTACAAATCAAAATTGATACACCAGAGCAGGCTCAATCACCAGTGTATTCTTTTGAAAGGAGAAAATCCCTCAGAAACCCAACGGACTCAAAAGTCCCAGGCTTGCAATCGGTCTGATGTACGACCGTTGCCGAGTTTCTATCTTGGGGATTAACTCAATTCTCCTACTTTTTTTCTAAATTATAAAGTGCTCGATGCTATGGTTCAAGATAATAAGCATTCAAACAAAACAGAACCTCAAAGGCTGTATGAAAAGCGCCAATAAAAGAACAGCAACACTTAGCTTCAGTCCAACGGCGCCACCGTTTCACCTTCAAGTGGCTTCCTCAGGGACAAGTACTGCTATCCAGAAGCAATATTATTCAAGTTACACTTCCAGCGCCATTTTTGCTTGAATAATATTGCTTCTGGATAGCAGTACTTGTCCCTGAGGAAGCCACTTGAAGGTGAAACGGTGGCGCCGTTGGACTGAAGCTAAGTGTTGCTTTTCTTTTATTGGCGCTTTTCATACAGCTTTTGAGGTTGTTTTGTTTTGTTTGAATGCTTATTATTTTCAACCATAGCATCGAGCACTTTATAATTTAGAAAAAAAGTTGGAGAGTTGAGTTAATCCCCAAGATAGAAACTCGGCAACGGTCGTACATCAGACCGATTGCAAGCCTGGGACTTTTGAGTCCGTCAAGGATTCTCTCCTTTCAAAAGAATACATTGGTGATTGAGCCTGCTCTGGTGTATCAATTTTGATTTGTAATTCACTTACCTTACCTATACACTAGTTTGACTGCACTTTTATACATTAGTGATTGTCGCAGATTACAAGGTCATGTTTCGTTTGATCGAATAGGTGCTTTTTGGAAAAATATTTAGGTGGTAAAATATGAAATCGCAAGACATTCGTTCACCCTGAGGGTGGCCTCAGAGCTTAAAGACGAGTGACGCTCAATCCTTCATCCCAGCATTATATCTCTAATATAGCAATGCGCATTAGAATCTGGGCTCAAGTCCTGGGAAATCGGGACTGTCTGGACCCTTCCAGACCCCCTCACATCTGGCACAGCTGGGTAAAGGCGTAGTTCTTTGCGGGAAGCTGAGGAGTTATGTTGTATTTCTTTTATAGAACTTAAATAGGATAGAAGGCCACTTCCGGAAGCAGAATATTGGGACGGGACAAACTTTATCCCCCTCGTGTCATTTTCTACTTTGAAGCCTGTTAATGAACTGGACTGTTATTTATGTTTATTTGATGCAGACGACAATATATTTATTTTTTGGAAAAACAAGCAAACATGCTGACCACAACTGGCAAAATTTGCATGGGGGGATCCTGTACATTCCTGCTACCAGCACATCTTCTAAGAAGACAAGTTGCTCGCTTTTATTATACTTTTCTATTTGTGATTTATACACAACAGTTGCATAACATATTGTTCCTTTTTATACTTTAAATATAAAATCAGAAGTGTTGGAGGCTTCTGCAGATGAGAGTAGACCCCCTGGGGATGGGGCGGGGACAGAGACAGAACCCAGGGAGATGAGACAGGGGACAGAGACAGAGCTGGCAGGGATGGAGACAAACTTTGTCCCCATGACATTCTCTAGTTTCTGTACATTTTTCAGGGTATTATCGCCCTTATAGTAAAGTAACTACAATGTAAACTGTTCGGAGTTTAGAACAATTTTCCAAGCCATGCGACTGTCTGAAAACTGTCCTCTCTGAATGTGGCTGAAAGATTTACAGTGCCTGAATGTTTACCCACATTAAATAGTTCTCATAGGGGTGTCTGAGTCTGGTGGAGGGGGGGGGGGGGAGGTTTAAGCACCAGTCATGCTTAACACACATTTTTACCCCTGCTGGCCACACAAGTAGCTGGGAACTAGATGGATTCTTTCATATGTGCAGATGGTGCTACCCAGGTAATTTGCTTTGAAATTTCACTAGAAAGTCTGTGTGGCTCAAGTACTTCCAGCCTTGGCAACTGTGTCAGGATACTTAAAATCCCCCCCCCCCCCCACCCCAAAATGGAAGTAATTCTTGTAGGAGACAGAAAATGAGTAAATGAGCTCTTACAGAATAACTAGCCAAAAAGTGTGCACTGAGATTGGATGGCATGGACTTTGTGGGTGGATACAGGGTACAGTGTGGGCAGAGCATACAGGTAAAATTGTTATTTTATTTATTTATATATTATCTCATTTGTACCCCACAGTTTCCCAACAATGTCAGGCTCAATGTGGCTTACAATGCACCACAGAGGCAAGTGCCAATGTAGCCAAATGAAATTAATACAGCAAATCTACAAGTGATAATGGGGAAGAATAGGAATGGATGGGGATAGAGGGCAAGCTGGTAGGGAAGGGAATATGTCCAAATGTCTTTAGTTTGGTGTGCGTCCAGCAGTGGAGTCACTGGGAGAGCCAGCAGGGTAGGCATTTCTGAATAACATGGTCTTCAGTGATTTCCGGAATGTTGGATGATCTGCAGTGGTTCTGATGGACCTTGGTAAAGAGTTCCAAAACTGAGTCCCAAGGAAAGAGAAGAAGGTAGCGTACGCAGTTTTGTGCTTGACTCCAGTGCAGTTCGGATACACTGCATGTACCTGTTCACCTCTAGGGATGAGCCATAGGGCTGGTGTAAGTGATCACACCTTAATGTACACTCTTTTCAGCCATTTGCTATTCTACATGGAAAAGATGTTAAGTTATAGAAGTGCCCTCTGTGTGGGGATAGCTGGGCAGTCTGGTTACACCAAACGGGCCTCGTCTGTCAATTACTCTGTATCTAGGAATGCGAGCGCCAGAAAAATTAATTCCTCCAACACAGGGGCCCTCAAACTTTTCAAGCGAAGGCTCACATTGGACATTTCAAATCACTGAGACAGCTGGGGAGAGGTTTCAGTGATTTGAACCACTGGGATGTGAAGTTGCTGTATTTTCTTTACACTATTCTTTGAATTGTTAAATTTATAAAAATATAGTGGTGAAAAGGGGTGACAGACAGGGATAAAGATCGAGATTAGCAGAAGCGGCAGATGGAGTATTAATACTAATGTTACTATGACGTTGGAAACCCTACTACCCCCCCCCCCCCCCCAGTACCAGCTGTCTCTTTTCCAGGCTCTTCAGCTTGGAAAAGAGACGTCTGAGGTGGGATACGATTGAGGTCTACAAAATCCTGAGTGCTATAGTAGAAGTGAGTCAATTGTTTACTCTTTTAAAAAGTACAAAGACTAGGGGAGACTCAAGGAGTTTACACGAGTGCACGAGTGAGTGTGTGGTGCACAGTCTCTCCCAGTCCCACATACGTGGCTCCCTTTCTCGTTCCCCTCACTTTCTAACCCCCCATCTTTTCTCCATACTACCTCTCCCCTTTCTTATTCTCCTCCCTGACAGCCACACCATTCCCTTCTCTCTCACTCATGCGTCTTCTCCTTGCTCCCTCTTTCCTCCCATTGGAAATAACAGCAAGGAGGGAGTGGGACCCCCACCTGCACTGCAGAACTGAGAGGGGGGGATGCTCAAACATTCATGCTGAAGCCCAAAGCACAGAACCCCATAGTGCAACAACAGCGCACAAAATTAGCTAAGTGATGCTTGAAGTTAATTACATTTAAATTTTATGCGCGGTTAAACCATGCTATGAAACCAAAAGTAGGGGAGTTACATGCCTGGCACATGCCTGGCATACATGCAGTATGCGAGATGAAATCGGATGTGCAGGCACACATCTGCGCTTATAAATATGAGCCTTTTAACAATGATTTGCACTTTCCCTGATTGAGGGGTGTGTGTTACTTCTCTGGCATTGGGGCGTAGCCAGACAACAGATTTTGGGTGGGCCTAAGCAAGAAGTGGGTGGGCACCATGTGCTCTCCCCCACCAGCACCAAAAAAATATCTCAGCTGGCGAGAAAACGCTTCTTTCCATCTTGGCTTACCATCAGGGGGAAGTCTTCAGCTGATAGAACTTGGGATCTCCACCAGCTACCACTAAACGTGTGCTACTGTTGGGTGGGCCTGAACCCTAAGTGGGTGGGCCCTGGCCCACCCAGGCCCACCTGTGGCTACGCCACTGCAGTTCAGAATTCCCAAAAGTTGATCTTAGCTCCTTGACAGCTGTAGTTGTGACCTGTGAGACTTGCCCACCGGTGTCGTCCCCCCTCCCCCCACCCACTGCACAAGAGAGGAGATGGTGAACTGGGAGTGATTTTTATGCCCTGCTCACATAGCCCTTGGTAAAGTACTGTTCACACTCTAGTGCCATATGTACATGTCACCAAATACACTTATTTTCTGTGGCTTTATACACATTTTAGATGAAGCTCTGTTTTCAGGGACCTTTTGTAAATTAATCTTGCTGATTGTCAACAAAATCCCTTTCCCCCACTTTGATGACCTGTGCAAAATCGGGCTTTGTATCAACTTGTCTCTCTTAATCCCGTTACTTCTCATACTTTTAAAGCCTAAACAGGATTCTGCAACTCTAAAAATGTTTCCACACTGACCAAATTCCTGCCCCTGATGAACTCTTTTGCTCTGATGAACTAGGATTTTAAATACCATCTGAAAATGGAAAGTTTTCCTCCAAGTCTGTGCTGCCTTTGTAAAACCAGAGAGGGAAACACAAGCGTTAATATCCACATTTACATATTTTAAGTTGGTGTGTGTTGTTGTAAAATGAGTGGAATAATCTTAAAGAATGGATTAAGAATAAAAGCCCGGGTTTGAATCCTGTTGCTGCTCCTTGTGAACTTGGACACTTCACTTAATCCTCCATTACCTCAGGTACAAACGCAGTCTAAGCCCTCTAGAGACAGAGAAATTTATACTGTTCCTAAATGTAACTCACCTTGAGCCAGTGGCGTAGCCACAGGTGGGCCTGGGTGGGCCCTGTAGCACATGTTTAGTGGTAGCTGGTGAGGTTCTCAAGCTCTGCCAGCTGAAGATTTTCCCCTGATGGTAACGAAAACGCTACTCTCCATGATACTGACACCTGCATATTTTCAGTTTTTAGCGCATGCTTGCTACAGACTGCCAAGGTGGAAAGAAGTGTTATCCCACCAGCTGAGATATTTTTTTGGGTGGTGGGGGAGGGGGGAGAACACTTGGTGCCCACCCACTTCTTGCCTAGGCCCACCCAAAATCTGTTGTCTGGCTACGCCCCTGCCTTGAGCTGCTACTGAAAAGACATGAGTTCAATCCCTGCCTCCCTTCCCCCCACAAGGAACTTTGTTCCTGTAACTAGCAACTTCTTGGGGTGCTGGGGAGACTTTTGTAACCAGTAGCTGGTTAGGAATCCCCACCACCCCTTCCTTCCAGATCGTATCCTGACACCAATAGTTGGAAACTGGAATGTGACAGTCACACTCTGAAGGTTTCCTGACTTTTGTAAGCAACAATAAAAGACTTTATATTTGCAATTTCTGGTGATTCAATTCCTGCAACTCTAAATTCAGAGCAACTTCGTTTAAGCAATATGTCAGTTTAATTTGCACAAACGTTTTTATAGAAGGAGAGGGTGCCTTGAGCTTTTATTAATCGAGGTCTTCAGCATAACGTTTTTCTTTTTGTTATTAAGCTCGGAGATAGCTTTATTCCCTTAGCTCTATGACATCAAGGTTAATTTCATCTTCTATATCACTTAAGAATCTCCTTTGGCAAAACCGAGCAGTGCTGGTGACACAGATTAAAACAAACTCATTGTTGGGTTGATGAAATCACTACAGTCTCTTGAAGCACAGTTATAGGTAGATCCTAGAACAGTATAATGTGAATCTAGCTCTGGGGAGAGCTGGTGTCCTTTGGAAGGGCAAGGACAAAAGAAGTGTCATTTCAGGAGCTTTCAAAGTCTTACAGGGACCTCCCTCAGGTGGCATGAAATAAAATATTTTCGTCTGATCACCTCCTCATTAAGAATTTCCTCCAATATGGTTCCCGGAATAAGACGTGTACGTTCTTTCTGCCTGTCATTGTGCTTTAAAACCCTTTCTTTACATGTCTGTGCCACTGGTAGATCTGTCAGACACAGAGATGGAGGAAAGAAAACATTTGGGAAGAGCGTTTGCATTTTAGTTCACAAAAAAAGGACAAAAGAAATGAGGAAATTGGAGAAGAAAAATGAGATGGGAATTGGAAGAAAGAGGGTGTTTTAGGTTGAGTCATGCAGTTCGGACTCGCTCTTGACTATGAGATAGGTGCATGGGTTCTTGACCAGCATGGAAGTAAAACTTTCTGATGTCATCAAATCCCAGTTCCTTTGAAAACAAATGCCACACACACAAAGAATCCTCTTAAAGATAGAGAGCTGGAAGTATTTGCAGCTGAATAAACAAGTCTCAGACAGGTGAAAGAACTGCCTCCTTTGCTGTTCTTCTCCTGCATCTCTCATTTGGAGAATGGTAGATGTCCAGTAAAACTGATTAAGTAACAGTGGGATATATAATTACATAGGAAAGTGATTCCCATCTGTATCTGCCCCTTCCATCCACTCAAGGATTCCAGTGACCTTGATTCTCCATATTGTCTTACTTGGCCACCACTGCTGTCATCTTCTCCAAGATCTCAGGCTTGGTCATGGTGGTGGAAAGAGCATCTTCTGCTGTTCCAACCTGGCCCTCCATGTTGTCCTAACTCACCACCACCACCTCTTCAATTTTGCCCACTACCACTAACAACTTTGAGCATAAGCTCACATTGATCATCTAGATGACCCCTCCATAACCTCCAGGTTTGTGTCAGTCACCTCCACTGTGGCCAACTCCTCATTTGCATTTTACATTGATGAAACTGCTATAATTATTGGGAATATTTAGATTTATTTACTAAAGGAAAGTTATATTCTAGTGGAATTTGATAGTTAAATCAACTGAAAATTGTTTGATCAGACTGTGTCATTTCTGGTCATACCTAGAGAACTTTTTTTTTGATACAGCACTTGGCTGACTCACTGGGACCCCGAAAACAGCAACCAATAAGAATTCACTCCATTGAACGGAGTCGTCCCCACCTTTTAGGACCCTGGTAGATTGTGTCAAATGAAAGTAGAATGTCCTCTGCTTTTCCAGAAAAAGCCTCCACAAAGCTTTGACTGGAAATGGCTTTTTTTTTTTACAACATCTCTTTTATAATCCAGTCCAGTTGGCTTTTGTACTATTGAGAATAGATATAGATTCTGCTTTTTGAATTTTGCAGTCATAATAAGATATTTTTGCTAAGGTTACCTCTTTCTTCCATACCCTGACAAATATTAATATCCACTATAAATGCTTCTTGTAAATCTTTGTCAAAGTCTCTTCATTCTATGCAATTATTCCAAAGCAAAATCATTGTGAATTGCTAATTGTATTGTATTGTAACATTTATACCCCGCGCTTTCCCACTTTATAGCAGGTTCAATGCAGCTTACAAATATAACAGGTTTACAAGATAACACAAAATGAATTAAACAGCTGAATATCGTATATACAGTTGGACAATAAAAGTGGGTAAGTAAGATGGGGAAGGGAGGAAGGTGGTAGAGGTAGGGATTGGGAAGAGAGTGTAAATTGGGATACTACTGCTATTACTATTTAACATTTCTATAGCGCTACAAGGCGTACGCAGCGCTGCACAAACATAGAAGAAAGACAGTCCCTGCTCAAAGAGCTTACAATCTAATAGACAAAAAATAAAATAAGCAAATCAAATCAATTAATGTGTACAGGAAGGAGGAGAGGAGGGTAGGTGGAGGCGAGTGGTTACGAGTCAAAAGCAATGGTAAAGAGGTGGGCTTTCAGTCTAGATTTAAAGATGGTCAAGGATGGGGCAAGACGTAAGGACTCAGGAAGTCTATTCCAGGCGTAGGTGGAGGCGAGTGGATACAAGTGTTGTAATTAAGGAAGAATGTGTAATGATGGCTGGAAGAGGGATTAAATCAAAAATGATATGATAGTAGGGTACAAATTATATTGACATGACAGGGCAGATCACATTTCTGGAGGGGTGCTGCTCGCCCCCTCATTCTGAAATCTTCTGCACACATTTTGCGGTAGTACCATGGGGCCTGCTGCCAGAGGTCGCACCAGTCATTTTGAACGTACAGCTGCCATGGTCAGGAGTGAGTGGGGATCGCTTCTGCTCACAATACCCTGCTGGATCCCAGCCAGGAAGAATCAAGTAGGCCCAGGGGGGGCTTACAGGTGGGTGGGTGGATGGGCAGGTGAGTAGATGGATTCAGGAGGCAGCACTTAATTGGGGAGGGAGCATGATCAGGAAGGGAACTTCAGGAGGAGCTACTTGATTGGGAAGAGGCCAGGAAGGAACACTTGATCAGGGAGGGGGACTTCAGGAAAAAGCACTTTATTGGGGGTGGGGGCCAGGAGAGAAAATTTGATTACGGAGGGTCTCATGGTTGGGGGGATGGGGAAGGATAGGACACTAAACTACCTCTCAGGCTGCTACCTGGAAGTCGCATAGGAACCCACATAGCTGAGGGACCAAAGATGGGGCAGCCTTTTGTGTGGGCCTATGTGTCTCTTAGCTATGGAGCCTGTGGCCCTGAATACCTCCCTGACTCATCCCCCTCCATTGCCAGCTTTAACTTATGCAGTTGGAACCGATAGTCAGTGGCCAGGCCCGGTTAACCACCACTGTTGAGGGCGATTTAAGCAGACAGGAGCCTCTTCTACTTTGACTGTTGACTCCCTTCTTTTTGGGATCTACTGACTATTGACTCAGATTGACCACAGCTGGAGACAAGATGCTGGACTCAATGGACCTTGGTCTGACTCATTATGGCTCTTCTTACATTTCTTATCTCCCCTCCCCCTCCTTTCTTTTAAATTTGAGATCTTTAAGTTTGTCCCCATACGCTTTACCATGAAGTCCACTGACCATTTTAGTAGTTGCCCTCTATATCAACTCCATCCTGTTTATATCTCTTTGAAGGTGTCGGTCTCCAAAATTGTACACAATATTCTAAACCCCGTCATCACCTCCTTTTTCCTGGTACTCATTTTTTTTTCCCTTTGCACCCAAGTATCTTTCTAATTTTTGTTGTCACCTTTTCTAGCTGTTTGGCCACCTTACCATCAACACATACGATCACACCCAAGTCCTGCTCCTCTTTTCTGCACAAAAGTTCTTCACCCCTTAAACTATACTGTTCCCTCAGGATTTTGCAGCCCAAATGTATGACCTTCCATTTTTTTAGCATTATATTTTAGCTGTCAAACTCTAGGCCATTCCTCAAGCTTTGTTAGATCCCTCCTCATGTTTTCCACACTGTACAGAGTATCTACCCTATTGCAGATTTTGGTATCATTAGCAGAAGGCAAACCTTTCCTGACAGCTTTCTTCCATGACACTGCACACTTCTGAGGCTGGCCTAGTCTAGCAACAGTGCTGGGTTACTACATGGGAAACCCAGGTTCAATGCCTGAACTCTGGTCCTGGAGTGCTGCAGAGACAGTATTCACAGTCCTTGGGAAGCGGAGAGGGGTTCTTTACCATCACAGAGGTTCAAGTACCCATCCCAGGCATGGAAGACAAACCCAGTGTCAGCTACTTGGCCTAAGATTGTTGCTGTGATGGTAACACCCTGCCACTAAGGGGCGCCAGTGTAGCAGAGCCCAGAAACAATCAGCAGCAAAGTTGCCACTTTCATTTAATTATAAAAGTATTTAAAAATATTTATGCATTGATGTTCTATAACTTTCTTTTCTTTTACAGACTTTGTAGAGGTTTCCAAATTTGTCTAAGTTAAAGACCAGCAGCTGTATCTGCAAATTTAAAGTAAGTTTAACTCTTGCAGGGGATTATAGGACTCAGAGCACAGTAATGAAACCACTCACCAGTCGTTATTCAGCCCAGTGGCGTAGCTATGTGGGGCCAGGGGGGCCTGGGCCCCCATAGATTTGGCCCTGGACCCCCCTGCCGACGACCCGCCCGACCCCCCCTCCCGCTGCCAACCCGCCATCGCCTGCCTTTGCTGGCGGGGGACCCCAACCCCCGCCAGCCGAGGTCCTCTTCTTCTCGCAAAAGGCTTCCTTCTGTTTCTGACATCCTGCAGGAAACAGAAAGAAGCCTTTTGCGAGAAGAAGAGGACCTCAGCTGGTGGGGGTTGGGTTCCCCTGCTAGCAAAGGTACGTGGCAGCGGGTTGGCGGCAGGAGGGGGGGTTGAGAGGGTCGGCGGCAGGGGGGGCCAAGTCGGCAATGGCGGGGGGGGGGGGGTGTCGGCAATGGCAGGGGGGTTGGCGGCGCCAGTGGGGGCTAAAATGTGCCCCCTCACCTCGGGCTCTGGACCCCCCTCCTGCCAAAGTCTGGTTACGCCCCTGATTCAGCCCACGGTGGTCAGTGGTTTGTAGGCTGCTAACAAGGGTGGGCAGATTTAACCCTGGATATTCAAGGCCAGGCTGTTTCCGGGCACGAATATCTGGCAGTGACCCGGAAGTTGTGCAGGTACCGGCCAACATTCATTCCTGGTGCCAGCACTCACCCAGCTAAGCGGACAGACAGGATTGCTTTTTGAGCAGTTCTAGCTGAAGGCACTGAATATGGCTCCTCCTCCTCCTCCTGACTCCACCCCAGACCACCCCTTAGCTACTGGCTCCTCCCAATTCCACCCCAGACCTCCACCATGGAACTACCCAGGCAGTGCTCTGCTAATGAGAGCTGCTATTTAGTGGCATTGCCTGGTTGAGTTCTACTGAGTGTGTCCAGGGGTTTAAGCGGGTAGGAACCCCTCCTGCTTGCTTAAATCACCTGAATATTGGCCCCTCAATTTTTCTCTAGATGACTCTGTGGGTGCTTGAGAGGGGTTATTTCCATTGGGCTTAACATCCCCAATAATTCTGAACAGTTGGCTCCTGTGCTGGTCTCCACTGCTTCGCTGTGCTTCTCCCTTGCCTGTCATCACCTGCTCTTCTTCCTCTCACCCCCTCATTCTCTCTCCTCACTCAGCAGTCAGGCGCTGTCTTTGCCAACATGTTTGAAAGCTGGGGCCATGGAAAAGGAGGTGTAAGGTGAAGTGGATGATGAGCTGGCCCACCCTCTTCACAGTGTTTCTTTCTGCCACAGGGGAAGGGCCAGGCATATGGCATGAAATATTGAGTGGGTGGGGGGGTGGGGGAATGAGCCCATATGGAAGCATATATGTCCCCTTTAACCTGACCCGCACCACAGAGCAGGAGGAAGGAGAACGCCAAGCTGGTCATCAGGCCGATGGTCCTTGTGTTCTAAAGCATCTACCTGCAATCTGGATTCCTTGGGGAATAGGTGAGTGAGATGCAGCAGAGAAAGCAGAAGCAACGGATTCAAACGATTTATGCTGAGAGTGTGTGAAAGGAAATACTGCAGACAGAAAGCTCCATCTGAAAGGCTGCAGTGCAGAATGTGCTAAGCGCCTTCTCCATGCCTTCCACACTTGTCCGGAGGTCTGGAAGCGTTAATGCCCCATTGCTCTGGACCACAGGCCATGTCACATCTGAGAGTCCAGTGTCCAGCTAATACCGTCTGTATATTGTATATTGATTCTTTACCTACAAATCCTGCACATGGCTCCTTACATACTGAAAAGAAAAGGGAGCACAGAAACAGCAGTGACTGGGGATAGTTCTCACTCTGAATACCAAATTTAGGAAAGGGGAGGGTCTGTTTTTCAAGGATAATGAGAGGAGGGGGTCAGGACTATGCTAGACTGAGAGATATTCAGATTGGCAATAATTACTCTCTCTCCCCCCTTAGCACATCCATAATAGGATGTAACTAAAATGAAAGTACAGAGAATAGAGCTCAAACCCCAGCAGCCTGACATGCAACCTATGTTAGACTAACTGTGGATTTTTTAAAATGAGCTTTAGGAATGCCTTTCAATATTCATGAGTTTGTTTGGAGCAAAAGCACATGTTAAGCACTGGATCCATTATTTAATGCACATTAACTTCCCATTGGGCAGAACTATTGGATTCAGGAAGCAATTAAAAAATTTGCATGAATTAATTGAGGCACCCTGACTGCTTAGAATGTTTCCCATTTATTCCCTGTCTTCACCATCTGCGTTCACACCTTCCAATCTGTGTCCTGTCCCTGTCCCAGGCAGTTCTTCTCCTCCTCCTCCACTGCCCTGAGCCTGCCCCTCCCCCATCAAGTGTGCTAGTGCCTCAGACTGCCCTGAGCCCCCTCTCCCCCCAGGTGTATTTCTGCCTCTGACTCCTCTGCTCCTGCCCCTTCCCCTTTGGCTGTGCCTGTGCCTCTGACTACCCCAAGCCTGCCTCATCCCCATTGGGTTTATCTCGATGAGACTGCAGTGCTCAGAGTAAGGTGGGAGCTCTCCCTAGTTTGACTAGTCCATTTGGGTGAGACTGAGGAGATGCTCTTGGGGGAAGGAGACTGCCCCCCCCTTCCTTTCCTCAATCTGATTTTGATGTGTCCCGCAGGGAGGATCTCTGTGGGAGGCTGTAGCTCAAAGGTTTCTTCAGCAGCCCTGCAAATCTGAGAGAGAGGGAGGGAAGAAAGGCAGTGGGAGGGGGAGAGAAAGAGAGAGGGTTAGGGGAGCTTCCTAGTCTCTCTTTTGTGCTCTCCCCTCTTTCTGTCTTAGGGCTGACAGCAGCACACATTTGCTGCATGTGAATGTGAGGGGGGTGGGGAGAGCTCCACTCCAGTTGCAGGTTGCTGAATGGGGACCAGAGAGGGAAGCCTGTGAGTGGCAGGGGGAGGAGGGAGAGGGCTGGCAGCCTAGCTGGGGCAGTCCTTTCTCTCTGTCAGTCTCTCTAGTCTGCTCATGGTGCAGTGCCTGGGAAGAGGTGGCAGGATGAGGAGGTGGTGCTGTTCCTGCTGAGAAATGCCAGACCATGGAAAAGTCAAGTAGCGAGGAGTCTTCCATTCAGCGCAGCCCCTCGGTGCAGAGCAGGGAGTCGGGTGCCAAGACTTCCAGCCCCCGCAGGGACTTCAGAGCAGGGTTCAGCACAGGAGCTTTCTATGGCCCCCACACGGACTCCTCCAACCCCCCTCGAAGAGGCAAATATGTGCTCTTTTATCTGGACCTTTCCTTTGTTTTCCTTCTAGAATTTAAGAAGTGCAGCATGGCCAGAGGCTGCCTGTGTTGTTTGAAATACATGATGTTCCTGTTTAACTTAATCTTTGGGTGAGTAACTCCCTCCTTTACTTCTGCCTATTGCCTTGCCTGACAGATAGGGGCCCACTTCAGAATTGCAGGGCAATGTTCGTCTCTAGGAGTGTCAGAAACTAGATTAGCTGACCTTGGCTCCTCTATAAACAGGGTCTCACTATACTTTATTATGTACGATGCACACTCACAACTTGTGAAACACTATCGCAAAGTGTAATGCACATGTTTGGTGCACTGATGCATGGTCACTGTGTTTGATGCATCGTCATAACTTATGATGGATGCAATGTGCGATGCACAGTCACTGTGTGTGATACACTGTTGCGATATGTTGCATATCACTCTGTGATCTCATGTGCAGTCATATGTGGTGCACTATCACAGTATGCAATACACATGTTTGATACTCTGTTGCAATTTTATGCTTATTCACATTGTCTGATGTACTGTTGTAATGTGCGATGCACACTCACAATGCTGCATACACTTGCAATACATGATACATATTTGCACGTGTGATCCACAGCCATGTGTCATGTGCAGTCATATATGATACATTGAAGCGTATGTTCAAAGCACTTAGACTTATAAAGTTCAGTGAGTAACCTATGTAACTTCGTAAGTCTATGTGCTTTGAAAATGAGCCTCATTGTCACAATGTACAATACATGTTTGATGCTCTGTTGCGACATTATGCGCATTCACTATGTTTGATGCACTGTCCACAATATGTAATGCCTAGTCACTACGCGTGGTTCACTATTGCAACGTGCAATGCACAGTCACCTTGTGGGGCACAATTGCAACCTGTGATGCACAGTGATAATGTCGTATACACTTGCAGTATATGGTACATATTCACAAGTGTGATGCACATCACTACGTGATCCACAGCCATATGTCATGTGCAGTCATACGTGGTACTTTGTCACAATGTTCAATACATGTTTGATTCTCTGTGGCGACGTTATGCACATTCACTATGTTTGATGCACTGTCCACAATATGTAATGCCTAGTCACTACGCGTGGTTCACTATTGCAACGTGCAATGCACAGTCACGATGTTGCATACACTTGCAGTATGTAATACATATTCCCAGGTGATGCACATTTGCCATGTGGAATGTGCAGTGTGGTTTTTTTTTCTCATGTGATGTTCTGTAGCTGCATGAAATATGAGAAGGGCAGTCCCTAGGTGTGAATCTGGGTCACAGCAAGGGATGTGCTGTTACTGGTGTCATGTCCTGTCACAGTGGGGATGAGCGGTCACCAGGAGGAATGTGGTGTTAGCAAGAGATGGACAGTTGCTGAGTGTTCCTCCTTGGCCCAGTGAGGGAGAAGTCATTGCATGTTTTGCCCTGTCTTTGGAGAGGGTGGTCAGTTACCAAATGGGGAACACTCTTAACATTGGTGAATGATTGTTTTTTTGTACATATGTGGGTTAAGTTCTTAATAATTTAGAAATTAAAGATTTGCCTTTTCTACAGATAATATCTGTATATGTTTAATTGAAACTATTTGTGTTCAGTAGAGGACAGAGAGCAGTAGAACCAGTCTTTCCTCTGTACTGGGCTTGCAAACGTGCACCCGAATGCAGCTAAGTTTGCTGGAGACTCGGAAGGGCTGTAATGTGTGGACTCCAAGCAGCTGGGGAACATATGTGTGAATAAGCCAGTGACTGCAGCAAAATGGGGAGGGGGAGGGAGATATTAGAGGTAGGATGACGATAAGGAGTGGAGTGCAGAAAAGCCAGGACAGGCGGGGCCGGAGGGGAGTTAGGGAAGAGGCTTCTTACAGCTGTTTGGCATAAAGTTTGAACTGACCAGGAAATCGGGGTCTTCTTTGCTGTCCTTCCCCTCTGTGTTTTTTGTGGGTTTGCAGGTAACAGGAGGGAAAGAGTCTTTCTTTCTGTACCAGTCTGAAGTCCTCCTGGCCCACTGGACTATGGGGGTGTGGATGAGGGGCAGAAGTGAGCCAGGTTTTGATATCTGGGGGAGTAGACGTTTTGTCAAGTAGGTGCCAGTGCGAGGCTGCAGGCCCAATTTGCATGGGCACCATTTCATTCAAAATCCATTTGGGAGAGCGACTGCGCCCCTTTCTTCCCTCTGATGAGGTGGCTTTGCATCACTAATCCGGGGGAATCATTGCTGAAGGCAGCCATACCACGGATTGGCTTACAGGCAGCTCTAGCCAGGCAGCAGACCTCAGAGGATTAGTTCCTGGTCAGGGTGCTTCAGAGATTTATCTTTCTGTTAAGCTGCTTTCAGTCTGTTAATTTCTGTTGTGATGAGTTGGGAGTTACTCCAAAAGAATTTGTGTCCTTAGGTTGCTGGGACTTCACAAAGAAGGGTACATCTTACATCATCCTCATCTATTCATAAAAAGTCGTTTTAATCAGGCTGAATTTTAGAAAGTGTCTGTAAAAATGGAGCTATTTAAGAAATGGAAAGAGAGAGAAAATCTCCAAGTCAAATCAGGAATGTCCACAGAGACCCCGTGCAAGATTGTGCACTTAACCATGGCTGAGCTCCCAGATTCAGTGAACCTGCCCCAGTTATTAAAATAGCTCCACAGAGCAGGAGGGCTGACTGAGTGCTGCAGAGAGCTGAAACCTTTCGGCTGTGCTGGATGCAGGCAGGAATCCTCCTGGCACGTGGTTTTTACATAACAGAGAAACCGATAACCCTGCTCAGAGATTCAGGCCTCTTGCTGCTCTGGTGGCATTTTGGAGGGTTTTCAATGCTTTGCAGTGGATGTTCTGGTATTGCTGGACCTGCAGAAGATCTCTTTCATATTTATGTTTATCTAGAGTCTGCTATACCGGCCTTCACAGTGTACAATATAATCTCAATGCAATCAACAAGAAGGATTCACCGTCCAGCAGACTCGGTCTAGCCCACGAGATATACATAACGCATCTTTAAGCCAGCGTTAAATCTGTCATGCAATCTCTCCAAGCTGAGATCCACAAAAAAGGGCTAGAAAATAAAATATTGCTTTATAAGTACAAAAGTACATAAGTAATACCACACTGGGAAAAGACCAAGGGTCCATCGAGCCCAGCATCCTGTCCACGACAGCGGCCAATCCAGGCCAAGGGCACCTGGTGAGCTTCCCAAACGTACAAACGTTCTATACAATCAAGCCATTGTGACATCACTAATGAGGTTGGCTCTTATTGGTGGAATGAGCCACTATGACATCACAATAGGTTAAATCACTGCTCTATGTAATAAAAGTGAGCCAAGTAGAGGACATAAGTACATAAGTAATGCCACACTGGGAAAAGACCAAGGGTCCATCGAGCCCAGCATCCTGTCCACGACAGCGGCCAATCCAGGCCAAGGGCACCTGACGAGCTTCCCAAATGTACAAACATTCTATACAATCAAGCCATTGTGACATCACTAATGAGGTTGGCTCTTATTGGTGGAATGAGCCACTATGACATCACAATAGGTTAAATCACTGCTCTATGTAATAAAAGTGAGCCAAGTAGAGGACATAAGTACATAAGTAATGCCACACTGGGAAAAGATCAAGGGTCCATCGAGCCCAGCATCCTGTCCACGACAGCGGCCAATCCAGGCCAAGGGCACCTGGTGAGCTTCCCAAACGTACAAACGTTCTATACAATCAAGCCATTGTGACATCACTAATGAGGTTGGCTCTTATTGGTGGAATGAGCCACTATGACATCACAATAGGTTAAATCACTGCTCTATGTAATAAAAGTGAGCCAAGTAGAGGACATAAGTACATAAGTAATGCCACACTGGGAAAAGACCAAGGGTCCATCGAGCCCAGCATCCTGTCCACGACAGCGGCCAATCCAGGCCAAGGGCACCTGGTGAGCTTCCCAAACGTACAAACGTTCTATACAATCAAGCCATTGTGACATCACTAATGAGGTTGGCTCTTATTGGTGGAATGAGCCACTATGACATCACAATAGGTTAAATCACTGCTCTATGTAATAAAAGTGAGCCAAGTAGAGGACATAAGTACATAAGTAATGCCACACTGGGAAAAGACCAAGGGTCCATCGAGCCCAGCATCCTGTCCACGACAGCGGCCAATCCAGGCCAAGGGCACCTGACGAGCTTCCGAAATGTACAAACATTCTATACAATCAAGCCATTGTGACATCACTAATGAGGTTGGCTCTTATTGGTGGAATGAGCCACTATGACATCACAATAGGTTAAATCACTGCTCTATGTAATAAAAGTGAGCCAAGTAGAGGACATAAGTACATAAGTAATGCCACACTGGGAAAAGACCAAGGGTCCATCGAGCCCAGCATCCTGTCCACGACAGCGGCCAATCCAGGCCAAGGGCACCTGACGAGCTTCCCAAATGTACAAACATTCTATACAATCAAGCCATTGTGACATCACTAATGAGGTTGGCTCTTATTGGTGGAATGAGCCACTATGACATCACAATAGGTTAAATCACTGCTCTATGTAATAAAAGTGAGCCAAGTAGAGGACATAAGTACATAAGTAATGCCACACTGGGAAAAGATCAAGGGTCCATCGAGCCCAGCATCCTGTCCACGACAGCGGCCAATCCAGGCCAAGGGCACCTGGCAAGCTTCCCAAACGTACAAACATTCTATACATGTTATTCCTGGAATTGTGGATATGTAGGGTGTCTTCTTAGGGTCTCCCTTAAGCTTCTCTGTATCTGTTTAATGTTGGATGTTTACCTTCTGTTCTCTCTTTAGTCTCTTATTATTAGACTATTGCAACTTGCTTCTCACAGGTCTCTCACTTAGCCATCTCTCTCCTCTTCAATCTGTTCAAAATTCTGCTGCACGACTAATATTCTGCCAGTGTCGTTATGCTCATATTAGCCCTCTCCTCAAGTCACTTCACTGGCTTACATACATAGTAACATAGTAGATGACGGCAGAAAAAGACCTGCACGGTCCATCCAGTCTGCCCAACAAGATAACTCATATGTGCTAATTTTTGTGTATACCCTACTTTGATTTGTACCTGTGTTCTTCAGGGCACAGACAGTATAAGTCTGCCCAGCACTATCCCCGCCTCCCAACCACCAGTCCCGCCTCCCAACCACCAGCTCTGGCATAGATCGTATAAGTCTGCCCAGCACTATCCCTGCCTCCCACCACCGGCTCTGGCACAGACCGTATAAGTCTGCCCAGCACTATCCCTGCCTCCCAACCACCAGTCCCGCCTCCCACCACCGGCTCTGGCACAGACCGTATAAGTCTGCCCAGCACTATCCCCGCCTCCCAACCACCAGCCCCACCTCCCGATCTCGACTAAGCTCCTGAGGATCCATTCCTTCTGCACAGGATTCCTTTATGCTTATCTCACGCATGTTTGAATTCCGTTACCGTTTTCATTTCCACCACCTCCCGCGGGAGAGCATTCCAAGCATCCACTACTCTCTCCGTGAAAAAATACTTCCTAACATTTTTCTTGAGTCTGCCTCCCTTCAATCTCATTTCATGTCCTCTCGTTCTACCACCTTCCCATCTCCGGAAAAGGTTCGTTTGCGGATTAATACCTTTCAAATATTTGAACGTCTGTATCATATCACCCCTGCTTCTCCTTTCCTCCAGAGTATACATGTTTAGTTCAGAAAGTCTCTCCTCATACATCTTGTAACGCAAATCCCAAAGCATTCTCGTAGCTTTTCTTTGCACCGCTTCAATTCTTTTTACATCCTTAACAAGATACGGCCTCCAAAACTGAACACAATACTCCAGGTGGGGCCTCACCAACGACTTATACAGGGGCATCAACACCCCCTTTCTTCTGCTGGTCACACCTCTCTCTATCCGTTTCTGCATACAGTTCAAACTCCTCTTATTGACCTATAAGTGCATTCACTCTGCAGCTCCTCAGTACCTCTCCACTCTCATCTCTCCCTACATTCCTCCCCGGGAACTCCGTTCACTGGGTAAATCTCTGTTAACTGCACCCTTCTCCTCCACTGCTAACTCCAGACTCCATTCCTTTTATCTTGCTGCACCATATGCCTGGAATAGACTTCCTGAGCCGGTACATCAAGCTCCATCTCTGGCCGTCTTCAAATCTAAGCTAAAAGCCCACCTTTTTGATGCTGCTTTTAACTCCTAACCCTTATTCACTTGTTCAGAACCCTTATTTTATCATCCTCACTTACTTAAACAGGACAGACAAGAGATCAGGTGATATTAGCCTGTCCTAATTAGATTGTAAGCTCTGTCGAGCAGGGACTATCTCTTCATATTCAAGTGTACAGCACTGCGTACGTCTAGTAGCACTATAGAAATGATAAGTAGTAGTAGTAGTAGTCGTTATTATGCTGTATTTGTCTTCTTCTGTTTGTTCTCTATGTGTTTTCCTGTCACCATGAGGAAGTTCCTTTCTATTTTTAATAAGATATTGTAAACTGCTTCGAAAGGCCACAATATATTAAAAACTCATGAATCATAACACACATAAAGGTGTAAAGGAGATCAAAGGTCCAGTGGACACACTGGTTAGCCATAGGCAAAGGACTTAAAGTTAGGCTAAAAGTTTAAAATTTAATCTAAACACAATAGGAAGCCAATGACTTTGTACAACAGAGGTGTTACACGATTGGTGACTTTCGCAAAATGAATGTGCTTGATTTGACTCATCCAAATCTTTAGAGGGATGACAAAAGCCCTTGTATAGCATCTATATATATAAAACTCACCCTCAACGTTCTAGTGGCTGCTGACGTCACTGAAGCCAAGGTTCGTATGTTCGAAGCTCTGAAGCCTCGAAAATCACAGTCTCTGGGCCCCGCCCTCGCGTCAAACGTTATGATGTTGACAGCGGAGGCGGAGCAATTCACCACCCTCGCGTCAAATGTTATGACGTTGGAGGCGGAGCAATTCACCCACATCGACGACGGGTGGGAGGGGGAGCCAAAGGAAAGCCTTGCTAGCGCTCGTTTCATTGGCTCTAGAAACGGGCCTTTTTTTACTAGTATTACAATAATTAACTCATTTGTAATCAGACCATGCACCTCTTTATCCAGATAGGTGCAAACAGAAGAATTAACAGTAGATGGAGACCAGTGGGGTAGAAAAGCAAGACTTCACCACAGAGGAATCTGAGCTCAGGATCCAGCAGGAACTCTAAGATTGGAAGGAGTTTGAAAGGGAAACCTGATGCCCTGCAGTGGTGGGAATAATGAGCAGCAGTTGGCGTCTACCCCTAATCAACATGGCTGACAACCTTGCACTGCCCAAACTCCACCCATGTGAACACCCACCTGCAAAGGACATGTTGTTGAATAATGTAGCTAGAAAATGGTCATTTATGTACAGATTGTATGTGCCCACATGTTCGGGTGAATGACTAACTGGAATCCCAGCATTTATGTGCGTTCATGCTGTCTAAATTTATTTATCGGGCTTTAGATCACACCTTTTGCAGTAGTAGTTCAAGGAGAGTTACGTTCAGGTGCAATAGGTATTTCCCTGCCTCAGGAGGTCTCACAATCTCATGCCCCGATGAAAATAGCGCCAGAACAGCGAGGCAAAATGACTTGCTAATGCTCGGTGGAGGATGGTGCCTGGCGCATGCATTCCTCCACCCCCATCACATGACTCCCCTAGTAACAGACATCCAGGGGGAGAAAGAGTACACCTGCATTCTGGGGGTGAGCCGGGCAACAGTCCAAATCGTTGACATCCATTAGCGGAAAATAAAGGATTTGGAGATGGAAAATTCAAGCTGCCGTAGGGTTTCCAGCAATAAGGGTGCCCTTGTCCAGTGTGCTGTTCTTTGAGTGTCGGGGGTGGGGGGGATTGACCTCATTTACATCATTCTGACTATATTAGCATGCTATTTGCACTGAAAGTGGTCATGCTCGTTGTTTCCCATGGTAAGAGTCTTTGAGCATTGTGCGATGGTAAACGCAAGCTCTAGTCCGGCGGTTATGGGGCCTCAGTTTGTACCTGACTTACCCAGGATCACAATGAGCAGCAGAAGGATTTGAACTGGGTTCTCCAGGGTGTCACCCCAGCACTCTAATTACTAGGTTACTCCTGCACTGTGTCTAATCCAGGAAGTGCTTCAGTTCTCCCCCAGTTTGAGTTGTAAGTGTGTTGCTCGTAGGCTCTTCCAGGCATCCACCACCAACTCAGTACAGAAGTCTCTTCTCATGTTTTCTCTGCATGTCGATAGTAGAAACACTTGTTCCTGAGTTTTCTTTTCTGAAGAAAAATTCACCTGTCTCTGTTTTTATTGAAGTATCCCAAAGATTCAAAGGCTTTTGTAATGATAAAAAAACCAAACTAGATAAAAATGCGATTGATTAAAGAGCATTAGCCAAGAAGCAGCCAGAAGCTGGACCACATCCGTGGCAATAACTTGGCAGATCGGATGGGCCGGCTGCTCTTTCAGAGCTGAAACTATGTAGATATGCAAAACCTTCTTTCAAATCACTACTTTGTTCTTATTTCTAGTCATTTTATTATTTTTTTTAAATTTTATTTGTTGCATTTGTATCCCACATTTTCCCACCAATTTGCAGGCTTAATGTGGCTTACATTATGCCGTAATTGCGATCGGCATTTCCGGATAGAGAATTACAAGTGGTATTGCATAGAACTCCTGAATGATAGAGTGAATTTAAAATAGGTTAGATTATCAACTACAGAAAGTTCATTTCCGGCATGAGAAATAAAGTGGTAGTGCGTATTGTGTAACATTAATTAGTAGCTATGAAGGTTATCAGTCTGATGTAAAGAGTTCGTTATTGTACAGTTCAGGTAAAGTCTAGTTTCCTAGTAGTTAGGATGGGTCATTGTGGTATGACTTCTTGAACAGGTTGGCTTTCAGTAGTTTTCGGAAGATTGTTAGGTCATGCATTGTTTTTATGGCCTTTGGCAGGGTGTTCCATAGTTGCGCGCTTATGTAGGAGAAGCTGGATGCATATGTGGATTTATATTTAAGTCCTTTGCAGCTGGGGTAGTGGAGATTCAGGAATGTGCGTGCTGATCTTTTTGTGTTCCTAGTTGGCAGGTCTATGAGGTCTGGCATATAGGTCGGGGCTTCACCGTGAACGATTTGTGACCACAAAATAGAAAATAGAAACATGTGCAGGAAAACTGAAGTGGAAATGCCAGGAAGCCAGACCAAGTCAGAAGTCAGTGCAACACTGGAAAAGAAAGAGAAAGGAACAGGCCTGTCGCAAGGGATGGGCAGAGATGGTAGTGGGCAAACTTTGTGTCGACATTCAAAGTGATTAAACCAGGCAGGAGAGGTTCCTGGGGGTTAAATCACTTGTGTGGGGCTATCTGCTGATGTTCAGGATCACGTAACCGGTTACTGTCGCTGAATACCAATACTAACTGCTAAAGCCGTGGCCGGTAATTTTGTGGGTGGTCCAAGGGGCGGAGTCAGCACTTGAGCTAACTAGACAAATCAGACGGCATAAAACCTGTCCTATCTTTCTCCAGTTAGGTGCTGGATAATGCAGATAAGGGATATCTGGCCGTATGTTATCGTTTATTTATTTTGTTATACCGTCACTTATTGCTAAGCAAGTCAGAAAGGTTCACAGAGCAAATTATACAATAAAACACAAATTAATTACCAGATATTAATTGCATTGAACATCTGGGCATCTGACCACCATTGTTTGAATATTTATCCCTATGAGCTTTAATGCAAAACTTGCAGCCATTTCTGCCTGCACCAGTGTAAACATTCCCTTTAAAAACGTCCCTGCGGAGATTTACTCCTGCCTTTTGAAAGAAATATAATACACGTACCACTGAAAATGTAAAACTGTGTATTTTCCTCTCTGCCCTAACCCCACCCTGGGACTTCCTTAAAATGCAGGTAAAAAACATGTTGAGAGTGATTTTGAGACGGTGGGTTTATTCGTGTGAATAACGTTCCTATGCGTTTGTTTGGCAACACATTTAGCAGCTGACATGCCAGTGAAATTCCCTGAATGGGATCTAGTTTTTCAATTCATCCACAGAAAACTGAGGGTAATTTTCTCACTGCGTGCACATGTGAACAGGGCAACACTTTACTCTTTCCGGTATGGCTACATCAAGTTTTCAAAATGAAAGTATGTGTGCGCTCCCATTTTGAAAATTACCCCAGAAAATGTTTGTGTTTCCATTTTCACCTACTCTGTGGCGTCCACTAATTTTCTGAGCTAATATAGGCATATAGTTTAAAATGATGTACCTAAATGGAAACCCCTCTGCATCCCACCCTCAGGAACATTTAGGGGTTAATTCTATAAACTGGGTGGCAACATTTACACACCAAACCCACATGTAAATGAGTAGGATACCGGCATACGTTTAATGCACACGGTATTACATAAACACCCAAAACCTCCTAAGCACGCTCTGTAAGTATACGTGTATCATACGCAGTGCATACTCTACAGCTAGACAGAGTCTGGGCTGGACTTGCACCTTTGTGATTTATAGAATATATTTATGTTTATTAAATTTGCTTTACCACCTTTCCTGGCACACACAGCAGAGTGGAATGTATAGACTAAAATTGGCAGAAAGCAACATGATAGAAAAGGAAAGAGAGGGAGGCAAAAGGATGCAAAGGATAACGGAACACAAGATTAAGACATGAAGTGAAATTCAAGGAAGAGGACTTACAGACTCAATCATCAAACCTAATGCCAGCTTCCCAAAGAGATGGCTATTAGCTGCAGCCTTAAATTTCTTAAGAGAGCTGTAAGCAGATCAGAGGTGGAAGGGCGTTCCATAGCAGAAGTACCATGCAGTAAAATGCACTTTGCTGGACAGTGTTAAATTGTACTCATCAGAGGACAGGAGCAGGGACCAGGGAGGGGAATACTCATATGCAGCACCTGGTGAGAGTGAGAATCTGTATTGGATAGGAAACCAGTGGTAAACGATTGCTTTTCCTGGTGTGTCAGAAAGTTCTGGCTGTAGTGTTTTGTACAGTTCGAAGTTGTTTAATAAAAGAGAGATTGATGGTCTGAATAGACTGTTGCAATAATCCAGCCGTGAGGCTATGGACAGCTGAGATTATTCGTTTAGATAGTTACGTACCGCACAAAACTGTCTTAGGACCAAAAAACCTTTTTTTTTTTAACTAATGCCTTAATCTGGAACTCTAAAGACAGTTGCCGATCAGCATGGATGCTGAGATATACGAAGTGGTTCACAAGAGCAATCGATGAGCCACAGAGCATTGGGGCAAGCAAGGGACGCAGTGATTGGCCCGTAATCCATGATGCCACAGTTTAGAGGATTAAGAATGAACCGGTTCTTGGGCAGCCAGTTGGAGACCTGCATCTAGGTAGTGTTGACGTTGTGTTAGATCAAAAGAGTGTCATCGGTGAAGTGATATGTGTCAGTGCGGAGTTCTTGTGTCGCCGTAGTGAGGGGACTGAGAAAGGTGTAAACTTACCTTGTTTTTATGTACTTATCTCTGGCATTACGGTACAGCCGTTTATACCAGCTCTGTGGCTCTAGATCCCTATATAGAAAAAAGATGGAATGAAAACAAAACTGAGTGCGGCTTAGATGGGAAACTCTAGAAATTGGGAAGAAAGGCCTCTGCCAGGCAGACTTCTACAATCTCTTTCCTAAATACAGTGATACCTCGGTTTTCGTCGATAATCCGTCCGAAAACAATCGGCGAAATCCGAGGCAATTATTTCCATATGAATCAATGACCAGGAGAACGCGTGGGTCGCCCTTTGTTTTTGCAAAATTAGCAGCGAGGTCATGTGGGCACGCTGACGAAATCCGAGACAAATTTTTCACGGAAAAAATCAACAAAAAACGAAACCGACGATAACCGAAGTCAACGAAAACCGAGGTATTACTGTATGTGGGACTCCAGTAGTTGGGAATAAAGTCAGTGCCAGGTAGATTTCTACAGTCTCAGTCCTGAAAATGGCAGATCAAGATCAAGCGTTTGTTCTATCACATTCTTATCCCATTCTAAGAGTGTGCAGATCCCAGATCCATGTATAAACTAATTAGTCAGGCATTAATAACCAGTTAATTGGCAGTAATTAAGAGGTACATGTGCACCTGCCCTATTCCATAAGAAATGTGGCTAAATTTCATAGCGCACAACTCAGAAGGGGGTGTGGACAGGTCAGGGGTGTTGCCACAAATTAGTCACCATGTTACAGAATACTTGGATTTTATGCATCCAACTGCCATCAGCTGGGTGTGAGGATTTATACCAGATTTCAGCAGGCCTACGTCCTCTGGACGCGGGTATCCGCTCAGTGCTTTTCTACACAGGTTGCTTAGTGCTAAGTGACCTTTAAAGAACTGGTGCTTAGTGAGGATCTTAACAACATCTGACTTAGGGTGTCATTTTCTGAATCCGGCCCTTAGACCTCTGTGCTGTATAGAGTGAGATGTTCATTGTCTACATTGCAGAATCCCTTAGGGTGAGCTATTTATAACTCAGGACTACAAAGGATGATATGTTCAGGGCACAGGGCTGTACAGGGCTACAGAAGATAAGATAATTAGAGTCAGGGCCCCACAGGCTGAGCAGTTATGCCATAGCACTGCACAGGGTCAGATATTTTGGCAGTAACTGTGTAACACTATACCTTTAGGCACCTGTTCTACGAAGGAACCTAGGTGCCTCCTTCCTCTATAGAATCTAGTATCATGGGTACATACATGTGTATGTGCATAAGTACATATACAGTGGGGGAAATAAGTATTTGATCCCTTGCTGATTTTGTAAGTTTGCCCACTGACAAAGACATGAGCAGCCCATAATTGAAGGGTAGGTTATTGGTAACAGTGAGAGATAGCACATCACAAATTAAATCCGGAAAATCACATTGTGGAAAGTATATGAATTTATTTGCATTCTGCAGAGGGAAATAAGTATTTAATCCCTCTGGCAAACAAGACCTAATACTTGGTGGCAAAACCCTTGTTGGCAAGCACAGCGGTCAGACGTCTTCTGTAGTTGATGATGAGGTTTGCACACATGTCAGGAGGAATTTTGGTCCACTCCTCTTTGCAGATCATCTCTAAATCATTAAGAGTTCTGGGCTGTCGCTTGGCAACTCGCATCTTCAGCTCCCTCCATAAGTTTTCAATGGGATTAAGGTCTGGTGACTGGCTAGGCCACTCCATGACCCTAATGTGCTTCTTCCTGAGCCACTCCTTTGTTGCCTTGGCTGTATGTTTTGGGTCATTGTCGTGCTGGAAGACCCAGCCACGACCCATTTTTAAGGCCCTGGCGGAGGGAAGGAGGTTGTCACTCAGAATTGTACGGTACATGGCCCCATCCATTCTCCCATTGATGCGGTGAAGTAGTCCTGTGCCCTTAGCAGAGAAACACCCCCAAAACATAACATTTCCACCTCCATGCTTGACAGTGGGGACGGTGTTCTTTGGGTCATAGGCAGCATTTCTCTTCCTCCAAACACGGCGAGTTGAGTTCATGCCAAAGAGCTCAATTTTTGTCTCATCTGACCACAGCACCTTCTCCCAATCACTCTCGGCATCATCCAGGTGTTCACTGGCAAACTTCAGACGGGCCGTCACATGTGCCTTCCGGAGCAGGGGGACCTTGCGGGCACTGCAGGATTGCAATCCGTTATGTCGTAATGTGTTACCAATGGTTTTCGTGGTGACAGTGGTCCCAGCTGCCTTGAGATCATTGACAAGTTCCCCCCTTGTAGTTGTAGGCTGATTTCTAACCTTCCTCATGATCAAGGATACCCCACGAGGTGAGATTTTGCGTGGAGCCCCAGATCTTTGTCGATTGACAGTCATTTTGTACTTCTTCCATTTTCTTACTATGGCACCAACAGTTGTCTCCTTCTCGCCCAGCGTCTTACTGATGGTTTTGTAGCCCATTCCAGCCTTGTGCAGGTGTATGATCTTGTCCCTGACATCCTTAGACAGCTCCTTGCTCTTGGCCATTTTGTAGAGGTTAGAGTCTGACTGATTCACTGAGTCTGTGGACAGGTATCTTTCATACAGGTGACCATTGCCGACAGCTGTCTGTCATGCAGGTAACGAGTTGATTTGGAGCATCTACCTGGTCTGTAGGGGCCAGATCTCTTACTGGTTGGTGGGGGATCAAATACTTATTTCCCTCTGCAGAATGCAAATAAATTCATATACTTTCCACAATGTGATTTTCCGGATTTAATTTGTGATGTGCTATCTCTCACTGTTACCAATAACCTACCCTTCAATTATGGGCTGCTCATGTCTTTGTCAGTGGGCAAACTTACAAAATCAGCAAGGGATCAAATACTTATTTCCCCCACTGTAAGTACATAAGTATTGCCATACTGGGAGAGACCAAAGGTCCATCGAGCCCAGCATCCTGTCTCCAACAGTGGCCAATCCAGGTCACAAATACCTGGCAAGATCCCAAAAAAGTACAAAACATTTTATACTGCTTATCCCAGAAATAGTAGATTTTCCCCATTTAATTATGGTCTATGGCCTTTTCCTTTAGGAAGCCATCCAAACCTTTTTTTAAACTCCGCTAAGCTAACCGCCCCTACCACATTGTCTGGCAACGAATTCCAGAGTTTAATTACACGTTGAGTGAAGAAAACTTTCTCTCATTCGTTTTAAATTTACTACATTGTAGCTTCATCGCATGCCCCCTAGTCCTAGTATTTTTGGAAAGCGTAAACAGACGCTTCACATCTACCCGTTCAACTCCACTCATTATTTTATAGACCTCTATCATATCTCCCCTCAGCCGCCTTTTCGCCAAGCTGAAGAGCCCCAGCCGCTTTAGCCTTTCCTCATAGGGAAGTCGTCCCATCCCCTTTATCATTTTCATCGCCCTTCTCTGCACCTTTTCTAATTCCACTATATCTTTTTTGAGATGCGGCGACCAGAATTGGCGTGAGCGCTTACACCAGCCATAGAGCTGGCTTACGTGTCTGCATCTAATGCTGGAGAAATGCTCATAATGCTCTTAAGTTACGTGTGTGTGACCTCTGCCCAGACACCGTACATCTGTCCGATAATGGAGATTTACAGAATAGCCCTTGGGTGGAATGTTGGCATCCACCTGTGTGCCATTATTCTAAACATTTACACGTGTAGCTGGCATGTAAACATTAACTCTCACTTTACAGAATTACCCCAGAGTGCAGGGCAAGACGTTTTGAGCTCAGGACAACTCAGTGCAACGTCATTGCCCGTCTCATCTTCCGCCAGGGTCGCTTTACTCATACTACCCCTCTCCTCAAGACCCTTCACTGGCTCCCTATCCGTTTTCGCATCCTGTTCAAACTTCTTCTACTAACCTATAAATGTACTCACTCTGCTGCTCCCCAGTATCTCTCCACACTCGTCCTTCCCTACACCCCTTCCCGTGCACTCCGCTCCATGGATAAATCCTTCTTATCTGTTCCCTTCTCCACTACTGCCAACTCCAGACTTCGCGCCTTCTGTCTCGCTGCACCCTACGCCTGGAATAAACTTCCTGAGCCCCTACGTCTTGCCCCATATCCTTGGCCACCTTTAAATCTAGACTGAAAGCCCACCTCTTTAACATTGCTTTTGACTCGTAACCACTTGTAACCACTCGCCTCCACCTACCCTCCTCTCTTCCTTCCCGTTCACATTAATTATTTGATTTGCTTACTTTATTTATTTTTTGTCTATTAGATTGTAAGCTCTTTGAGCAGGGACTGTCTTTCTTCTATGTTTGTGCAGCGCTGCGTATGCCTTGTAGCGCTATAGAAATGCTAAATAGTAGTAGTAGTAGTAGTAGTCATTGCTACCGACCGCACATTTTTCAGTTTCTCTTAAATAAACCGAGAGGTAGGGTGAAAGACGGGCTGGCTGCATCTTATTCACTCCGGAGATAAAATTAAGCAATTGAACCATACTAAAAGCCAAGATAAAATGTACATTCATTTTTCCAAAGCCAGCAGAAATCAGCAGAATCGATAGACAGAAGGTTCAGCAAAGCCACCTAATTAATTTTTCAGAGACCCTGAACAGGGAGAGGGACGTGGTGGTATAGATATCATTTACCTGGACTCTGCAGAGGTTTGATAAAAGCTTATTCAAGAAAATCAGAGGTCTGAATGTGGGAGGTGGGGGACAAAGATACCAACTGGTAATAGGTAGAGGGTAGGGCAGTGGACCCCAAGACTTGCTTATTAGTGATTTATTTCAAGAGATGAAACAGCAGTTTTTTGCTGGTGACACTAAAATTTATGTTATAGGAAAAAATCCAGGCCTACCATGGTGGCAAAAATTGGGAGGGTCACAAAATGTTGCAGTGTTTTTTGATCACCTGCCCTATTGGATGGTGAAGTTGTACATTCCACTGAGGGATGCAGAGATTTGAGTTTTGTTGCCCTGGAGGTCTGGATGGGGTTGGGAAGGTTCTTGGTGGCATTAGCCTAACCAAAGGGATAGTTCTATAAAGAGGGTTGCCAAGATTTAGGCACTAGGAATGCATGTACATGACCAAAATACCAGCATATCTCTGGGTGTGTGCATAGGAGCCAACTTTTCAAAATTAATGGGGGTGCTAAGCCCAATGGAAATAACCCTTCCCTGGCCAGATACAAGGAATTTTCTCAATATTGGGGGTGCTCAAGCACCCACAGAGTCAGCTCCAATGGGTGTATGTTCACATAAGCATTGCAACTGCCAGTATTCTGTAACCTAGTGAAACAAACAAGTGGAGGAGACGTCTCTGCAGATACAAGGAACAGAGGAGAGGGACCACCAGAAAGAGGGATGACAGATGACTCAGGAATTTGCCAGGGTAACAAATGTTATTGATTGCCTTAAACTCTCATGGTGGCCTGCATCAGGGGACCACAAACTGTGCAAGGTAAATAAAAAGAGACTTAGTATTAAAAATGGACCAAAAATTCCATAAAAAGACCACATCAAAAAGTTAAAAATCATATGATGGCAATACAGAGGCGCTTTCACTGTTGATCTCCACTTGGTTATAGCATAATAGAATACAATCGAAAATGGTTAAAACAAAGGCAATGTTTTTTTTAGCAGGAATCCTCAATTTGTTTGCTTGGTCTTTTTATCTGTTTGTGGTATTTAGATTCAGGTTAGTACCGAACTTCGGGTCTTGGGAGTCCTGTTGGACACTGTGTTATCCTTCCGTGCTCATATTGCAGTGGTGGTCAGTAGATGCTTTTTTAAAATTGCGATAGATTCAATCTATTTGGCATTTGCTAGAGCAGACTGCTCTCCGAATCATAGTCCATGCGTTAGTAGTCACCCACTTGGATTACTGTAATTCATTGTTTAAGGGTATCTTTCAAACAGAGCTTAAACATCTCCATTTACTGCAAAATACAGTGGTGACGCTACTCTTGTGTGGGGGGGAGGGGGGAAGAAGTATGATCATGTCACCCAGTTATTGCAAACTGAGCATTGGCTGCCGATCCAGTTTCGGATTTTGTATAAAATACTGTTTCTGGTGCACAGGATTTCCAGAGGAGGGGGCATCCCGGAATGTTTGTCGTCTTATCTGATTCCTTATATTTCGTCTCGGTTCTTTTGTTCTGCTCAACAACATTTCTTGTTGGTACTGTCCTTATAGGATCTCACTGTTCTCAGTGGTAGGCCCAGAACTCTGGAATCAGCTTCCGTTGTCCGTTGATCTGAATCTTCTCTGGCCTTTTTAAAAAACTGCTTAAGATGCATCTTTTTCAGGAAACCTTTACTGTAGATGTCTAGATAGTGCACTTTGGTTGGGTCAGTTGTGAGGGAGTATGGGGCAGGGGCTGCGGGAAGGGTAGCACACAGCATCTTTCTCTTTTCTGTCCTATCATGTTTATGGAGTTCCTTTTCAAAGTTTGAAGCTTTGGTTATATTGTTTGTACTCTGCCATGACGGTTTTTTCCTAGGTGGCTCATCAAGTCAAAAAACCTAATCTAAACCAAAAATTAGCTTAATATCTGGAAAGTTAACACCCCCTCTTTCTTTAACCAGCTAACCAACTTAAGCTTCCTTAACGCAGTTGGTGGTGTCTCATCTTATGCCATAAAAAACGTGAGACCTTATTCTCGAGAATCTTATAAAAGCAATCAGGGAAGGGTAGCGGCACCATACTCAAGATATAATGTGTCATGGCTACCAACACCAACTTAATTTCATCTAACTGCCCTCACCAGGACAAATGCAATGATGACCACTTAGTAATTCATCGTCAACTATATCCAAATGGGCCTTCTTATTAAGGTCCAGAGAGACCTCATCTGCATTACCACACCAAACTCTCAAGCACTTTCTCTTTACCGGTGCCCATACTAAAGGAAAATCTCCAAGATGCTGTCTATTATTACCAATGACTCTCCTGAAATCCCTGAAAACTGCTCAATCATCGTGAAGAAACTAGGCAAAAAATGCACACTTAAGTAGAACCACAGATCATCAGCAAAGGCAGACATGTCACAGTTCACTTCTGCACTCCGGACACCCTCAATATCCCTAGCTGCCCTGACAGCAATAGCCAAAGCCTACAAAGCGAAGTTAAACAGCAACGAGGACAATGGATAACCCTGTTTTGTATCTCTATAAAGTGGAAAGGAGCTTGACAAAACCTCATTAACTAGCACTCTTGCATGCAGAACAGAATACAGAAATGGAATCATATTAATAAACTGTGGTCCCAAACAAACCATTCCAGCACATGGAACATATAATCTCCCCCCCCCCCCCCCCTCCAATCCTGTCAAATGCATTTTCAGCATCCAATGACAAAGCAACCAATGGGTCAGGCAACATAAGCACAATTGACAAAATATTCGCAAATTATGTGAAGTTAACCTCCCCTGTGTAAACCTGCTCTGATCACTAGGTACCAAACGAGGTAGAAAGCATTTTGGAAAATATTTTACAATCTACATTTATGAAAGAAATTTGCCTATACTTTTCAACTCTGGAGTGATCATGGACCAGCTTAGGAATAACCAGTATTTGTGACTTTCTAAAGAACCCTCCTTGCCCACCTCTGTCCAATAAAGCTGGGTAATAATCTATTAAATAAGGGATCAGCAAATCCTGAAAAGTCAGGTAAAACGCAGCAGTTAACCCATGAAGACCTGGTGTCTTACAATGAGAAAGTGTTTTAATTGTGCCCTCAACTGGAATTCCTAACCCTTCACTTTGCTGTGCAGTGAGTACTGGATGCAGAAGAGGTTCCAGCAAAACTCTATACCCATACCTTTATGAACAAGAAGAACATGGGGTTCAAAAGTTAGATCTTTGGGGGCAATTCAATAAAGGGGGATAAAAGTTAGTTGTGCAAAATCTAGGTGCTAAGCCATTATTTCTATAACAGCACATTTGTGCACCTGATCATTATAGAATCACTAGTAGGGTAAGTCAGCAATTGAAGGGCTTATTTCCAAAAACTAAGTCCAGCGCACCTAATATAGACTTTCTATGGTCTTGTGGGCCACATCAAATTCAATGGTGGGCCACCGGTTGCCCACTCCTGATGTAGAGCAATGATGGAAGCCAAATAGGCTGGGACAGTAGTATGAAGTACTTTGTGCTAACGGAAACATTTTGTACTAGTGGAACCCAGCCCGTTTCCACAACAATGAAACGGGCCCTAGAAAGGCTCTCTTAAAAGTGATTTTTTGTCTCTCCCCTGCCCTCCTCTCCATGTCCAGCGATTCTTCCCTCCCCTCCTCTCCATGTCCAGCGATTCTTCTCTTCCCTGCCCTCCCATCCGTGTCCCGCGATTCTCTCCTGTACTGTCCTCCCATCCCATCCATGTCCATCAATTCTCCCCTCCCCTTCCCTCCTGACTTCAGCTCGCCTCCAGTATTCCCTTCCCTCTTACTGTTCCGCCCTCTAATGTCATTACGTTTTGAGATGAGGGCGGGGCAGTGAGGGGGAATGGAACACTGGAGGCTGGCTGACGTCATCAGATGTTACGAACCCAGGCAGCCAGACAGCGATGGAACATTGGAGGTGCAAATTATTATATAGGATTGGAGAACGGTAGTGATTAGAAGCGGCATGACATGGTCTTGTCCTGTAGCAGGAGAAAAGATTGTTATGGCTGGGTTCTCTTTCGTAGTCAGGTAACCCGGTGTAAATGACATTGTAGTCGTCTAGCCATGATGTTTTAAGAGAATAGAATAAGGTTTTTTGGGAGGAACGAACACAGTGAAATTTGACTTAGCAGCCAAAGGTATCTTTTTTATCAGGGCAGCAATTTGATGTCGGTCTATCAACATGCCTAAATATTTGAACTATGAAAGAAGGGTGAGAGGAACATTGTTCAGAGTAGGAAACGCTGAGGGAGTCTGTCAGAGAGCCAGGCAGCCACTGTTTTTGACATTCTAACAGATGCTAAAGATTTGAAGCTTGATATAAAAAGCAGAGAGCTGGGACAAATTGTTATATATGTGGAATGAGTGAAATGGTTGCGTGCAGTGTTAGGAATCAGTTAAACCCAGAGAGATTTCTCGGGACTAGTGATGAGCACAGTTAGGTCTCATTTCGAATACTGGAACAAAATCAGACACGAGTAATTCGACTGGTTAACCTAGCATGAACTCAGGAATACTGTTGGGATTTTGGGGAGCGTAAACAGAAAATTCAATATCAAGATCAATAAAAATGTGTTTGGGTCTTGCAGAGCTTTTTGATAAGGTACTTCATGAAAGCTGATTTTGTTACAAAAATTGGGGTTTAGAGATTCTATTTCTGGCTGGTTGACTGAATGGGCTGGTCAGCTGCTTCTTCAATTGTGATCAATGATATGGAAACTGGATAAGAAGCTGACACCAAACAGAACATATGTTAATAAATCTAGGCTGATAACTCATTAATCCTCCAGAGAGAGCTGCCTATCATGCAAATGAATATCAGATGAGTTGTAATGTGAGCAAGACCTTTCCAACACTAACCACGACAAAGACCCACAGTGGCCAGAGCTGACTTTAAACAGGGGTTAGATGCAAGGGATAAAAATGCCAATTTCTCACAGCATTAGTCCCTTCTTGGACCAAACGCAGTGTAGGGATTACTTTGTAATTTTGTAACAAGTCCCTTACGGTGGGGAGTCAAGCAGACACCTATTTTGTTCGGACACATGGCTGCCTCTGTCTCCTCATAAACGCGGCAGAAACTGTGGCGCTAAATAATTCTGTTCACATTTACACCAAGTCACGTGCAAGTCCGCGCACATTCTTGTCACTGCGTATATGGGAAAAGGGGATAAAAGAGGCGTTTTATGCAGATATACTTAAGCATTAAAAATGATTTATTAAATTTCCCTCTTTTACGTCTGCCCCATATGCTTTATGACGAAGACCACTGACCATTTTAGTAGCCGCCCTCTGGACCGACTCCATCCTGTTTCTATGTTTTTGAAAGTTGTACACAGTATTCTAAATGAGCTCTCACCAGAGTCTTCTACAGAGGCATGAACACCTCCTTTTCCCTTCTGACCGTTCCTCTCCCTATGCACCCAAGCATCCTTCTAGCTTTCATCGTTGCCTTTTCTACATGTTTGGCCGCCTTAGGATTATCACATACGATCACATGCAAGCCCCGCTCCTCTTTCAAGTGCAGAAGTAATTCACCCCTCATGCTATAACATTTTCTTGGGGTTTTGCTGCCCCATTCTTCAGACTTTGCTAGCTTCTTCCTCATCTAATCCACACCGTCAGGACTGTCTACCTATTGCAGACTTTGGTATCATCTGCAAAGAGACAAACATTATCAAACAGCCCTTCGGCAATATCACTTACAAAAACGTTAAAAAGAATCAGATGAAGAGCTGAACCTTGTTGCTCGGCATGGCACAACACTGGGGTGGTGGGATGTGTTTTATTTATTTTTCTTATACACTGCCTCTCAATGTACATAAATCCCCTGTGGGTCATTCTCAAAGCCACAGGGTTTTCATCCATTTGCTTTGAAAAATCATCAGTAACTGCACAGGGGAAATTGTGAATGTACTATTTATGTTTCTGATAGGAGTACATTTGTTAAGCTTTTTCCAAGCGTAAACCATGCTCTACACACAGACAAGGCTCTGATGTTGATGTTTTTGAATGATAAAAAATGAAGCTTTGAATAAAACAGTTTAAAAAACGATTGTGGAACAGAACAGATGTATCAGAGGATGATACTTAAATATGCTGCACATCTAGGTGCTCGTGGACGCATAGGTTGGATAAAGCCAGGGCAGAGCTGCACTGTACATGTGTGTGTATACAATATGCATTTACATACGTAGAGGGTAATAACAGGACGCAGGGGTTAATTGGGTAAGAAGACGTCTGTATCTTCACAAAGTAGTCGCACAAATCTAAGAGTGATAGCGCCTACATTGAAAGTACAAACATTACGCTTTGTCCAGAGCAGACATTAATGTTGTGTGTAGATCAATGTGTTTCATACTTACCACATATATGCTTTATGATTCCGCCCACACAGTGCTCATACCTGTTGCTACTACACATCACTTCTATAGCGCTACTACACGTATGCAGCACTGTACAAATATGCAGGTTCTTTCTCTGTCCCTAGTGGGCTCACAAACTAAGTTTTTGTACCTTGGGCAGTGGAGGGTTAAGTGACTTGCCCAGGGTCACAAGGAGCTGCAGTGGGAATCGAATCGGGATCTCAGCCCATTAATCATTGGGTGCTTACTCCATCCATAAAAATGTGCGTGTATTCACACCTAATTTTATAAAAAAAAATGTTTTACATGTGTATATTGCCAAATACATGCTAAAATGACTTTAGATAATACCCCCACAGAATTCATGCATACATTTGGGGCCAGCCTAACCCTAAGCAGTAAACAGCCTCTAGGGGGCAGCAAAGAACATTTACAGTCAAAGCAGAACAATAGATCCTGACAGACACTCAAACTCAAAGAACCATTAGTGCGTACTACTACCTGCCTCTAGGGGGCAGCAAAGAGCATCTACAGTCACTAACAAACACTCAAACTCAAAGAACCATCAGTGCATACTTCTACCTGCCTCTAGGGGGCAGCAAAGAACATTTACACTCAAAGCAGAAAAATAGATCCTGACAGACACACGTCGTTACATTACATAAGATTCTTATATGCTGCAACTACCCAGTGGGGTTCAGTCTAGCGCACCAAAAAAAGAGGAGCAGGCAGGCCTTACAAACTGACAAAACAAATTTAAAACAAGAAATAATTCCCTTTACCAGTAGTGACTTAGAACAAACCGCAGTTACCCTAAATGTTTCTTAAAAAGGTAAATTTTTAGAGATTTCCTAAAAGTGGTATAACTTTGAATTCTTCTTAGAAAAAGAGGAATAGAATTCCAGATAGCAGGTACTTGATAGTACAGACTAGTGGAAAAAATGGTCTTATGCTTTAAAAACAAAATTCACATGTACAGTAGATTGGGCATATCCAGTCCAGATGTATATTTTAAATATATGACTTGATCCCTCCCTTTATGCCTGCTGATTCCGTGCACTGTTCCCCAAGATGGCATTATAGAACACTAGTGTAAATCGACATGGGCGTGGCTTACACCTCTTCAGTGGCAGGTGTAAATGGAGATGCCTACATGTGCCAAGGGACATGCGTAACTGATAGCATTCTATATGTTATGCATGTCACTTGGAGACATGGACATGGAGGAGTGGCCTGAGAACCTGGGGACTGGGTTCAGTTCTCACCGTGGGTCCTAGTGACCCAACCCTCTATTTCCCCAGGTACAAAACACTTAGATTGTGAGCCCACTAGGTACAGAGAAAGTACCTTCATATAATGTGTGAACCCTTTGATTTGCAATATGTCAGAATCTAACAATCAAGAGTGCCGTATGTCTCCCAAAAAGTAGCAGGTTATGCACCTGATTGCCTCAAGCACTGTTCTGTAAGCATGCAAATGTGAGGCAGGCATAACCCTGGGTTGGACATGGGTGTGGCACATAGACAGCACCAGGTCCCATTCATTCTTCAGCCAACCAGCACAGGGATACTTCTTTCTTGTAGGAAAATCCTGTCAAATGAATCTTATTGACTTTTTTGACTGGGTGACCAAAGAACTGGATGAAGGACGTGCGCTAGCTCTAATCTACTTGGACTTCAGCAAAGCCTTTGATACGGTCCCCCACAGATGACTCGTGAATAAGCTGAAAGGGTTGAACTTAGGACAGAAAGTAGTGAACTAGATAAGAAACTGGTTGACCGACAGGTGGCAGAGGGTGGTGGTAAATGGAATCTGCTCGGAGGAAAGGAAGGTAGCAGTGGTGTTCCTCAGGGGTTGGTGCTGGGGCCTATTCTGTTTAATATATTTGTGGGAAATATTGTGAAGGGTTGGAAGGAAAGGTGTGCCTTTTTGCGGATGACACGAAAATAGCCAATAGAGTGGATACCCTGGAGGGAGTAGAAATGATGAGAAGGGATCTCCGAACGTTAGAAGAATGGTCGAGGGTCTGGCAATTAAAATGTAATAGTTAAATCCTCTAGGGTATATGGTTATGCTCAGTTTTTCTTATATTTTAAAATATTAAATAAAAAAAACCCTTCAAACTAGAAACTTAAATAGATTACCTTAATCTAATATGGTGATCACCATATTAGATTAAGGTTAACCTATTTAAGTTTCTAGTTTGAAGGTGTTTTTGATTTAATATAATAAGTTAAAATTTAATGCCAAGAAGTGAAGAGTGATGCACTTGGGGTGCAGAAACCCAAAAGAGAGATACCGGATAGGAGGGGAGAGATTAGTAAACTCGACTCAGGAAGGAGAGAGACCTTGGGGTGTTGGTGTTGGAGGATCTGAAGGTGAAGAAACAAGGCGACGGCCATGGCCAGAAAGATGCTAGGCTGCGTAGAGAGGGACATAACCAGCAGAAGAAAGGAGGTGTTGATGCCCCTCTACAAGTCGTTGGTAAGGCCCCACTTGGAGTATTGTGTTCAGTTTTGGAGGCCATATCTTGCTAAAGATGTAAAAAGACTGGAAGCAGTGCAAAGAAAAGCTATGAAAATGGTATGGGATTTGTGTTTGCAAACCGTACGAGGAGAGACTGGCTGACCTGAACATGTACTGTATATCTTGGGGGAAAGGAGAAACAGGGGTGATATCATACAGACGTTCAAATATTTGAAAGGTATTAATCTGCAAACAAACCTTTTCTGGAGACGGGAAGGTGGTAGAACTAGAGGATGTGAATTGAGGTTGAAGGGGGGCAGACTCAGGGCTAATGTCAGGAAATATTTTTTCACGTAGAGAGGGTGGTGGATATGTGGAATGCCCTCCCGCGGGAAGTGGTGGAGATGAAAACGGTAATGGAATTCAAACATGCATGGGATAAACACAAAGGAATCCTGTTTAGAAGGAATGGTTCCGTGGAATCTTAGCGGAGATTGGGTGGCGACGCCGGTAATTGGAAACAAAACGGGAGCTGGGCAGACTTCTACGTTCTATGCCCTGATCGTGACTGAATAGATAGGGAAGGGCTGGAGTGTAAATTTTAAGGGGCTTCAATGTTAGCTTCAGAACTTAGTACAAGAACAGTACTGGGCAGACTTCTACGGTCTGTGCCCTGAGAATGACAAGGACAAATCAAACTCAGGTATAAAGTAGCACATACCATGTAAAATGAGTTTATCTTGTTGGGCAGACTGGATGGACCATACAGGTCTTTATCTGCCATCATTTACTATGTTACTATGTTAACACGGAGACTGCATGTTGCCCTCTGCCTAGTGCAGTATGAAGGCACGCACAGGCTTTCTTGATTATTAATGATATGTAAAAAAGCAAGTGGCATTACGAAGATTAGTTCTCAGAGGATGAGGGCACTTCTCACAGGTATCACCTGTCACTGGGGGTCCCCCAGAAGGGTTCCTGGTGAGGGCAGATGCCAACCATTGGACAGCAGCAAGAGACAGTTCTGGAAGATGGATGTCCCATCTCCGTAGCAGGGGTTTAAGTAATGGCAGATTGCTAGAGAGAAAAATATTGATGGGCAAGTGATTTTCAATAGCAAACAGCGATGCTCTTTTGAGTTGTACAGTAGAAGTGTTGGTGGGAAAGGGTCCTCAGAGTCCGATGGGGGATACTTGTGGGAATTTGTCTCCTGACAGAATTGCTGAGGTTGTTCAGCTGTTTCTTGCATGACAGCTGTTGCTGAGGGGTTTTACCACTGCACCCTGTGACGAATTCCAACATTTAGGAATTGTTCAAAGTGCCTTTCTCATCCTGTGTATGCAGCAGACCCTCCCTGCTCACATCCACCTGTCTCTCGCCATCTTTCACTCACATACTTTCAGCTTTTTCACAAATTAGCTCCCTACTGCCTTTGACACCAAAGTCAGGGATTTCTCTGTATATAGAAGTGAAGTGAAATCCTGAGATAATTATTATTTTGTTTTATAGTACATTCCTTAATTGCTCGAATTACCACTTTATGCTGAAGAAAAAATATTTGCTGGTAGTAATCCCTCCCCCTTCCTATCAGTAAAACCCAGGCAGGAGAAAACCTGGGGCTTAGCTAACAGTGGGCTCAAATGATTACAATCTAAGGTCCCAGGATGTAGGATTTGTTTAAACCTTCCCAGAACAACCTCCAGATCACATAGACACAGAGAAATGTTGGCAGATAAAGACCATATGCTTATCCCTGCAATCACGTCCTCACCCTCAGCAATCCCCTGTGCTTGTCCCATGCTTTTTTGAATTCAGATACAGTCTGATTACTTCTCCCAAAGTATACTGAGACCTTTAAGACTGTCCCCCTATGTTTTATTCTGAAGTGCACTGTCCATTTTAGTAAACACCCTCTGTTCTGTGTCCGTCCTGTTTATAGCTTTCTGAAGGTGCAGAGCGAATGTGAGGAATTGGTCCAAGAAAAAGCCAGGGTGACGGTGGAGTCCTCTAGCCTTTGAGGAAGAGCCTGAATCATGAATTTCTGTGGTCTATGAACAGGTTCAGCATGGCCTATACCTGCAGAGGAGATTATCTTTTATCTGCATCCTTTGCACTGGGTCAGCCCCTTTTTTCCTCCAGGTGATGAGCAGCTGCTCTGAAAGTATCATCTTTTCTGCCTGTCGTATTTGGGGGTCCCTTGGCTGAGAAGCCTGTGATCTAGTGGCAGTTCTAAAGGGAAGTCACAGCATTAATTTTATGCTTCACTCTCTCCCACCTGCATCAATCTGCATTTTAAGCATCCTTTCATCATATGCAAATCGCGTTCTTCTTTGTTAGACACTTTCACTTACATAGTCTTTCCCAGGAATACTCTTTAAAGAGGAAGCATTACAATAATGGCACTTTTTTTCCTATTTAAATACATCCTATAACATCTCAAATGCTTCACTTTATTCCTGGAATCTTTCCCACTCTGCTGCTGAATGTCAGGGGCCACCTCCCCTCCCCCTCATAATTGCTGATGACAGCTCTGGCATAGCATCCCCCTCCCCCTCTCTCTCTCTTGCCCCACTAGCATCCCCCCCTCTCTCCCCCCTCCACTGAGCATCTCCTGTCTCTGTCACCTCACTGAGCATCTCCCCTCCCTTACCCTCTCTCGCTCACATCTGGTGCCAGTACTGATACGGAGAGGACCCTGAGTACCACAGTGCAGAAACATGTCCAGCCCAAGGCCCTATAAATGCTGATCTGCATTTTGTCCCTGTCTTCCCCTTCATATGTCCCTCATTCTGTCTGTCTCTCTCCCTCTGCCCACACAGTCAGTTAATCTCTTTTTCTCCTGCTACAGCAATCCCACTTTGTCCCTCTGCTCTTGCACAAAACCTCTCATTCTGTTTCTCTTCCTTTGGTCATGTCCCTTCCTGTAACTGGCAATAAAACAATGTTCCAGGATGGGACATGAGCCCAGCTCTCTCTCATTGAAAGCGGAACGTGAGCTGGACAGCATCTGTACAGAGCCATCCCTGGACAGGAGCTTTCTCGGTGTGCTTGACAGCTGCAGTGTCGCTCCCTCCTCTGGCCGCTGCTGCAGTCTCCGCTCCTTGTGTGAGGAAATGTTCCTGCTCTGCCTCGCACTTCCTCACCACACTGTGCTGCTTGTGCCACACTGTCCGCATGCCGAGTTGACCAATAACAAGCACCGTGGCATAGCCCGGCTGATTTTCTGGCAGGGCCTGAGGTTCACATGGCTGGATAGTGGGCAGTTCAATTGCCGACTCCAGCTCTCCTTGCATTTGCCTGTGTTGCTGAGGCTGTGGCCCACCCAGCCCCACCTGTGGCTATGCTCTGAGTCAGCCAAGGCTACTGGTTGAAGAGCGCCACCAGCAGTCCAGTGCCAGCATCACTATTACAACCTGTTTAAAAGAGAGGAGTCGCTAATGGTTAGAGCAACAGACTGAGACCCAGGGAAGCTTGGGTCAAATCCTACTGCAGCTTCTTCTGATCTTGGTCAAATCACTTCCCCCTCCGTTTCTTCAGGTACAAACTTTGTTTGTGAGTCTCTGGGAACAAGAAAATACCTGCTATAGCTAAATCCAGAACTTTTAGAAACCCTTCTAGAGCTGTCCCTCGGAGAGGATTCCACATTTCTGTGACCCATAAAATCTTAGCATTACAAGTTATTTATTTAAAACCATTTCTAATCCACCAATCACAGAATACATAAATAGAAAATGACAGATAGCAAGATTGCTTAATTCCAAAAATTCCACTCGACTGCATTTCAAGACAAGCGTCTGATGTCGCCAGGTCATAGCGTCCATGTGGCTTAGTATCACCTCCATTTTATGAACAATTATGATGAGCACATTAAAATATTAAAAACATGTAAAAATATATAAATAAGGCAATAATTTTAAGCCCCAGAACATTTGGATAATTGAGTGATATATAGGATTTGGCTACAAGTGAGTCTTAAATATCCCATTGGTTATATATATCTTCCCCATTGATATGTGATGAATAAATAATTCAGCACCTCTGAACTATTGGTCTGCTTGTTTGTTGATGGCCACGGAATATTTTTACAGACCACCGTGCCACTATCTGAGTAATGCCAGGGTGGTCCCCGGGCAGATCCAGACAGCAGTGGTTTTCAGTGCTGCTACCCCGATACCTATGCAGATAACTTAGGACAGCAAGAAAGCTTGACCTAAGTGTAACTGGATAAGATATCTGGCTAGTGGCTGAATGTCTCTGCTACCTGGCTAGTCTCAGACACTCACCGCAATGTCTGGATGTAGAGTGGCAGCCACTGTCCGGCTACTGGCGTTTAAATAAACCACTGACTGCTGGGGGTCCGTGGCTGAATATTAGGGGATTTGTCTTTTCGGAATAGCTCGTGGAAGCCTGCAGTCATTATTTCTGGATTGATACCTTATAACTTGGTCTCCTTCTCAAATAAGCAGTAAATTCATCCGCATAAAATCATCCTTTATGCAGGCAACATCAGTTGCTGAGGCAGAAAGCAGCCCCCCCCCCCCCCCCAGAAAAGGGTAAAAGCATTTCTTACGTCAGGACCATATGATGGACTGCCAGCTGCCATAAGGCTGCCCCGGATAGTGTGTCCGCATTCCCTTCTATATTAAGGAAATGACACGTTGTACACTGAGGTCATGAGGATGGCAAGTGAGGAGGGGTCTCACAGAGTGGTCTTACCCCCTTCCCTTGCTACAGAGAGTGACAGCTGCCATTCAAACACACAGCAATGACCCCCGCCTGCTGCATGCACACGTTTTAGCCTCAGTTTCTAGACGCCGGACCAGGCCGAGTCCATACCACACCCTGTACAGGGTTGGACATTACCCTGGTCATGTAGTCTAATGGTTAGCACTGGAAACCTGGAAGCTATTGACAGGGGTTCAAGTCTTGCTGTAGCAGCTGGTCAGCATAAGCATCTCACTCAAGGCTAGAGTGAGGGATTGGGAGATTTTTCAGCACTGCGAACATCTATTAAGGGCTATAGAAATGATTAGTAGTAACACATTTACTACATCAGCCTGGAATAGACACCTGGGCTTCCAACCCTGTCCTCTACGGAGGTAATTCTGTAATAAACCACCTACATTTTAAATCAAATATTTGATGCCAATATTGCACGTTTTCCCTTTGAAAATTATCCTACAAAAACCAGTATAAATTACAGCTGCTGCTTTTCAGGAAATTTTCTGTGGGAAGGGAGTAGCTTAACGTTTTTCCACATTCTGCAGGATTGCTCTGCACTTACTGTGCATGTAACTATGGCCATATTTATACATGTGGCGTGTTTAGCAGGGACGGATGTGTGACAGATGTGTATATGTTATAAAACACACAGGTATGTGCAGAGAGCACACAAACACACTTTTACATCTTCTTTTCATAGTAACATAGTAGATGACGGCAGAAAAAGACCTGCACGGTCCATCCAGTCTGCCCAAGAAGATAAATTCATATGTGCTACTTTTTTATTTGTACTGTCCTCTTCAGTGCACAGACCGTATAAGTCTGGCCAGCCCTATTCCCGCCTCCCAACCACCAACCCCGCCTCCCAACCACCAGCTCTGGCACAGACCCTATAAGTCTGCCCAGCACTATCCCCGCCTCCCAACCACCAACCCCGCCTCCCACCACCAGCTCTGGCACAGACCGTATAAGTCTGCCCAGCACTATCCCTGCCTCCCACCACCAGCTCTGGCACAGACCGTATAAGTCTGCCCAGCACTAGTCCCGCCTCCCAACCACCAGCCCCAGCACAGACCGTATAAGTCTGCCCAGCACTATCCCGACCGCCCAACCACCAGCCCCGGCACAGACCGTATAAGTCTGCCCAGCACTAGTCCCGCCTCCCAACCACCAGCCCCAGCACAGACTGTATAAGTCTGCCCAGCACTAGCCCCGCCTCCCAACCACCAGCTCTGCCACCCATTCTAGGCTAAGCTCCTGAGGATCCCTTCCTTCTGCACAGGATTCCAGATAGTGAAACGAGTGTGTCAGCATTTGCACACTGTTGGGCCGGTTCTGAGTTCGATTATTTAAAAGGCAGATAGACACCTCGGCCATGAAGACACACAGGCGTTCATTTTCAAAGCAGATGGACGTCTGAAAAGGCCATAAAAACTTCCATCTGCTGAAAAAGTCTAAAGAGCGATTTTGGAAAGGCAGAATTAGGATATTTTGCATTGCAGTGCATCCAGATAGCAAAGCGGCGTAATGGAATAGGAAGAAACGTCCAAGGGGTGAAAGAAGGAAGTTTTTATGTAGATCGGTTTCAGTCATATCCGGGTTACAAAAAGGTGCTGTGACTGAGCAGTTGGCCACTGACTACTACTACTACTTAACATTTATAAAGCGCTACCAGGGTTACGCAGCGCTGTACAATTTAACACAGAGGACAGTCCCTGCTCGAAGGAGCTTACAATCTAAAGGACAAAAAAGTGCAGTCAATCAAATTGGGGGCAGTCTAGATTTCCTGGATAGAGGTACAATGGTTAGGTGCCGAAAGCGACATTGAAGAGGTGGGCTTTGAGGAAGGATTTGAAGATGGGCAGGGAGGGGGCTTGGCGTATGGGCTCAGGGAGTTTATTCCAAGCATAGGGTGAGGCGAGGCAGAAAGGGCGGAGCCTGGAGTTGGCGGTGGTGGAGAAGGGTACTGAGAGGAGGTATTTGTCCTGTGACCCCCTCATGAATCTCACAGTGGTTGCTGTCCCCCTACCTCTCCCCTGAAAGAGAAACTGTATGATAGCATCAGGTATTATGGGCATTTTTAGCAAAGCATACAGCAAGTCTAAGGAGTAGCTTAGTGGTTGGAGCAGTGGCCTGTAAACCAGGGGACCCAGGTTCACTTCCCACTTTACCTACTGTATCTAAATATCTGATGCCTGAAGGCGTATAGGTATAGTCAGGGGTGTGCTGGTAAATTATTAACAGGGGGCTCTCTCTCGCCAGCAAAGTAAAAGAGAATTCAGGAGGGGCCCAAGCCCACATTTTGGGATCCATTTGTTAAAGTAGCCATGGAGAACCGGCTCCCAAAATTCTTAAAAACTTAACAAACGGCTCTCGAGAGCCTGCTCCAGCACACCACTGGGTACAGTAGATACTAGAAGCCTACTGAAACCAGCAGTTCTGGTTCCGGCAGAAACCGAACCTGCAGCTCGGTTTCGGCCCAGGCTGTAACTGAAACTGTGGCCCCATGGAGCATGAACCTGGGTGCCCTGGATTAAAGTCCATTGCACTGACCACTAGGCCCTGCCCCTCTGCTCTGCAGAGACATCTGCGTGTCCATTTTTGTGCAAATGCTGCCAGACAGACGTTCTTTTCCCTGATTTTTTGTTGTTCATAACTTGGATGTTTTATTTTGGAAAATGGCTGTTGATGTTGGATGTTCTCATATGAAACTTCAATGTTTTTTCTGTTCAAAAATGGCTGTGAGATGGAATTTCTTTGAATGTTTTGTGCTGGATATATATTTTTCTTTTTACACTGAGATGTCATTTCAGAAATGCCCCTGATAATCGCATATGTTGCTGAGGAACTTCCCAGTTATGGCTATGGATCCGTGGGAGGGGGGGGGGGGGGATTGAAGCCAGGGGATAAGGGGGGTTGGAATGGGAGGGTTTGAAGGAGTGGAGTACACGTGATACCCCCTTGTGCAAGTCACAGCTGATATTAAGCCAGGATCCACTTAAGTTTCTACAAGTTACATCTCCATTTTGCCAAAGTCTGATTATTTCAAATACGGGACTTTCAGTTTTGTGTGACCGGACCTGTAGTTTTGTTTTATATCAAGCCACACTGTTCGGTGATCCTGCTGATCAGGTGCGCCCCCACCCAGACATTAGACACGTCCCCCTAATTCTGTGATCTTGCCCAACCATTTTCACGCTTAGCACATCAGTTGCACACTAAGGTTATTCCTGTAACTGGAAGAACTCTAGAATTGAATTATTCCAGGGTGATGATCACAGCAGGTCACGTCATCCCTTTGCCACTAGCCACTGTCTGTCTTTCTAGTATTCTATTACCAATTTTGTCTCCAGCACTCATTCCAGAAGGCCACGTCGAGCATCCACCACTCTCTGTGGAAAATATTTCCTGACGTTGTTCCTGAGTCTAACTCCATGAAGCTTCGTATTTTGACCCTGACTTCAACCGCTTTGTTTCCGTGGGGAAAGGTTTACTTCTTGTAGGTTGTTAAACCCTTTCAGATATTTAAAGCTATATTTCATAAATCCCCTTTTCCCATCTCTCCTGCCCTCTCCTCTGGGGTTTATATTTGTATTTTGGTCAGCCAGTGATTCTCTCTGTACTTTTGAAGGACCAGCCTCCAGATCTGAATACAGTGTTCTAGGTGAGATCTCACTGCTGCTGTCAGACAGCATCACCACCATCTCTTTCCTGGTCAGTGGACGTCAACCTTCTCGTCCACATTTTGCATTGTTCCTTTGGATTTTTGCATGATTCTTCTACAGCTACCCTAATCACTCTCCTCCTCCTTCTCTCTTTCCTTCCTTGATCGCTACACATTACTAACTGTATCTGATATCATGAAATGACAATGTTAACAAATCTATGTAAGCCACGTTGAGCCTGCAAATAGGTCGGGGAATGTGGGATACAAATGCAATACATAATAATAATGATCCCAGGCGTCCTGGCTTTGTATCCTGATTATTTACACACAAATTCCCTGGGTTAATTACCTTACAAGAAATAGCCTTTAAAAAAATAAATAAATTGCATGCATAATTAGAAAGCCTGCTTCAACCCCTCCCTTAGAAACACCTCCGGTCAGGTTGGAGAAACATAAATACAGGATGTTTGGTGTCAGTTTATACCCAGATACCCCAGCCCATTGTTTAAACAGCCATTTCTCCACATAAATCCCTGTTTTTCATACAGAAGTAACTAAAGGTAATTTTCTAACAAGCCACCTAAATTGTACAGCATTTCCCTTTGAAAATTACTGCACCGAAACTGCAATTTCAGATGCAGAAAAGTTTAGAAAAGATTTACGTAGATGCAATGGAAAATCTAAACTCTGCCCCAACAACTCACCCCTAGTTTCCATATGTGAAAATGGCAACACTCGCTTGCTTTTACCCACAAGTTAAAGCCAATTGGTCTGTTGTTGTTCATTAGCACCAGTTACGTTATGCGACAACTGAGGTCATTCTGTAATTTGCGCAGACCTGAATAATATTGTTCAGCAAGATGTTATGTTCCTGCCCCTATTTTCAGAATTTCCTACCGATAGAATTAATGTGCAGTTATGATTCTTCTAGAAAATCTTTGAAGGTTTTATTTACGAAGGCTTGTGATAGTTTTTTAGTCAGTTAATATTTAATAATGTGGGCTGACAGCCTGACAGAGGATCAGTATGTCACAGATGGATTGCTGCTTAGGGGTGTGTATTTGTTTTTAGGCATGTCTGGACGTTTTTTAATTAATTGTATGTATATATTTATAATATGTTCAGTAGTGGATGGTTTTTATTTGTAACCCACTTAGGATTGTATGATAGTGCAGGATATACATTTTTTAGATGAATAAATAAATATAAAAGGACCCTGCTCTTCAGCCGGCGGCTGTGAGCGTTTGGAATTATTCCCAGATATTTAAGCCAGGCCCTGTCCAGATTTTCACTTTGAATATCCAGTTATTTTTGAGCTGGGTAACACGTGGAGGGGCATAATCGAAAGGGACGTCCTTGTTTCGATTTGGACGTCTTCGCAAAATGTCCCCTTCCAGGGGCGGGGAAACCCGTATTTTTGAAACAAGATGGACGTCCATCTTTCGTTTCGATAATACGGTCAGGGACGCCCAAATCCTGAAATTTTGGTCATCCTTAGAGATGGTCATCCCTAGACTTGGTCATTTCTGATTCTCGGCGATAATGGAAACCAAGGACGTCCATCTCAGAAACAACCAAATGCAAGCCATTTAGTCATGAGAGGAGCCAGCATTTGTAGTGCACTGGTCCCCCTGACATGCCAGGACAGCAACCGGGCACCCTAGGGGGGCACTGCAGTGGACTTCATAAATTGCTCCCAGGAACATAGCTCCCTTACCTTGTGTGCTGAGCCCCCCAAAACCCACTACCCACAACTGTACACCACTACAATAGCCCTTACGGGTGAAGGGGCACCTAGATGTGGGTACAGTGGGTTTCTAGTGGGTTTTGGAGGGTTCGCTGTTTCCCCCACAAACAGGTGAGGGGGATGGGCCTGGATCCGCCTGCCTGAAGTGCACTGCACCCACTAAAACTGCTCCAGGGACCTGCATACTGCTGTGATGGACCTGAGAATGACATCTGAGGCTGGCATAGAGGGTGGCAATCAATATTTTTAAAGATGTTTTTTGAGGGTGGGAGGGGGTTAGTGACCACTGGGGGATTAAAGAGAGATCATTCCCAATTCTCTCCGGTGGTCATCTGGTCATTTCAGGCACCTTTTTGTGCCTTGGTCGTAAGAAAAACACAGCCAGGTAAAGTCGTCCAAGTGTTTGTCAGGGATGTCCTTGTTTCTTTCAATTATTATGGATCGAGGACGTCCAAGTGTTAGGCACGCCCAAGTCCCGCCTTCACTATGCCTCCGATATACCCCGTTGAACTTTGGCCGTCCCTGAGACGAAAAGCAGTTGGGGATGTCCAAAATTGGCTTTTGATTATACCGATTTGGATGACCCTGTGAAAAGGACGCCCCATCTTCCGATTTATTTCAAAAGATGGGCGTCCTTCTCTTTTGAAAATGAGCCCAATAGCGGCTTACTTCGAAATTCAGCTCCAAAGTGGCCATGGGTTAGCTTATAAAGATAGGACAGACTGTTACGTGGTCTCATGTATGCACTAAATCTGGCCACTTGAGGGCTGAGTATCAGCTCTTAGGGGGTCTTTTACTAAGCCACGGTAAAAGTCAAGACAGCCATTATATTCCTATGGACTTCTCAGCGGTTTCCGCCAGCTAATTTCTACCACGAACTAAAGATGCTACTGTGGCTTAGTAAAAGACCCCCTTAGGTGGCCAAGTGCTGACCTCCACCTCCAGAACACCCCCAACAGCCTCGACCGAGCGATTTAATCAGTCAGTGATCGGCTACGAATATCAGCCAGACAGTGCTCACCTATGCGGGTGCTTCACCTACATTTGTTTAGACCTGCGAGCAAAGGTCAATGTGGGTGTGCGAAGGGCCTTGGAGCAGTGGCGTAGCCAGACTGCCAATTTTGGGTGGGCCTGAACCCAAAGTGGGTGGGCACAAAATTTTCTCTCTACCCCCCTCCCCCAGCAAAATTTAGTCACACTTTTCAGTGAGCTTTCAGAGGCCAAAACCTCCTGCCTCAGGACAGCATAACGCTGTTACGGTATCCTCTCCTGACCTAAGGAAGGAAGTATTGGTCTCTGAAACTTTATTAACACAGGTACCATATTACTTTATCCTAAATTAAAAATAAAATTATTTTCTTTACCTTTGTTGTATGGCCATTTACTTTTTCTCATTGTGTGGCTCCCAGTCTCTAGATTCCGCTTTCCTTCGTCTTTCTCTTGCCAGGGTTTCCTGTCCATTCATCACCTATGGCTTTTCATCTTTTCCTCACCCTTGTTCGCCACATGCCCCTTCCTCTTATTCTCCAGTCTTTCCCTACTCTGTCCTCTCCCTCTTTCCATCCAGCAGCTCCCCTCTTTCTTTTGCATCCAGCGTCTCCTTTTTCTCCCTACCCTTCCATCCAGTGTCTTCCCTCTTTCTCTCCTTATCCTTCCACTCATCTACCCTCTCTCCTGATCCTTCCATCTAGTGTCTCTATCTCCCCTCTCCTTCTATCCAGTGCCTATCTCTCTACCCTTTTCTGTTCAGTCTCCTCCCTCTCTCCACATCCTTCTAGTTTTTCCCCTTTCTCTCTGCATCCTTTCATCCATCTCCCCTCTTTCTCTCCCTATCCTCCCATGTCCAGCAGCTCTCTTCCCTCTAGTCCCTTCTTCCTCTTCCTTCCTTGTCCAGCAGCTCTCCAGCCCCTTCCTCCTCTCCCTCCCATGTCCAGCAGCTCTCTCCCTTCCATCCAATCCCCTCCTCCTCTCCATCCCATGTCCAGCAGCTCTCCCTTCCCTCTAGTCCCTTCTTCCTCCCTTGTCCAGCAGCTCTCCAGTCCCTTCCTCCTCTCCCTCCCATGTCCAGTAGCTCTCTCCCTTCCCGCCAGTCCCTCCCATGTCCCAGCAGCTCTCCCTTCCCGTCAGTCCCTTCTTCCTCTTCCTCCCATGTCCCAGACGCTCTCTCCCTTCCCTCCAGTCCATTCATCCTCTCCCTACTACTACTACTACTACTACTTAACATTCCCATGTCCCAGCAGCTTCTCCCTTCCCTCCAGTCCCTTCTTCCTCTCCCTCCCATGTCCCAGCAGCTCTCTCTTCTTTCCCTTAAGTCCGTTCCTCCTCTCCCTCCTATGTCCCAGCAGCTCAGCCACTTCCCTCCCAGGCCAGCGAATCCACATCCTTCCCGCGCTGTTGCTGCCCTTTTGTCCTGCGGAGGCAGCGTTCAGCATTTCCTTCCTGCCCTGTCTTCTCCCCAGGCTCCGCTGCATCGTCCCTGCAAGTGGAATCCTTTTCCTTTTCGGCCGTCGCGCTGCGCTGCCATACACATAGGCAGCTTCGCTCCTCCCCCGCCACATCCATTCTGGCCCTCTCTGATGCACTTCCTGTTAGGGCCGGATGATCGCGGTGGGGGAGGAGCGAAGCTGCCTGTGTGTATGGCAGCGCAGCGCGACGGCCGAAAAGGATTCCACTGGGACGATGCAGCGGAGCCTGGGGAGAACACAGTACAGGAAGTAAACGCTGAACACTGCCACCGCCGGACAAAAGGGCAGCAACAGCGTACGAAGGATGGGCGGGCCTGGAGGGAAAATGGGTGGGCCTGGGCCTGTCCAGGCCCACCCGTGGCTACGCCCCTGCCTTGGAGAGATTCACTCTAGTGTGTTTTATACGTGAGATGAGCTGGAGTTAAATGAGAAAGGGTTCCTGGGGATTCTTTCTCCCCATTGTGCCCATCTTATATTAAAGACTGAGTCAGAAATCATTTTCTCTGCTTGGGAAAATGTGCAGTGGTGTCTCTGTCATAAAATGAGATTCCCTGTAAGCACGGTGGGAATCGCACCCTGCCGTGGTGTGGAAAAGACATTCAGCTGTCGCCAAACTGTCTTTGGCCCTTATATAGTAACTCCAAGCAGCAAGAGGAATATTTGCTGGACCCTTGCCATTCTTTGCAGAAGGGGAAGGGACATGCATTACTGGAATGCATCAAAGAGCTGAGGGAGACAGGGAGGGGGTAGGGCAGAGTCACTTATGAGCTGGTTTGGCACTCAGGCCAGAATTCCTAAAATCTCTGCATTAAAAGTCAGCTGTTCTGCTGTTGACTGCCAAATGTTGTGGAATGCAAAGTCAAAAATCTTTAATCCAACTGCCAAGAGTCTGAAAATGACTTGGCAATTTTTATATTCTATTCTGAAGAGCAAATGGAAATTGGTTTCATTTCAAGTTAAGGACATGGGCACATTTCTGTTCTCCAGACCATGGAATTAGTGCAGGAAGTTCTGGCCTGTGGAAAGGGAAGGCTACCTCAGCTGTGAAAGACCAAGCAAAGCATTTAAAGTTACATGTGTGCTGGATCCCTTAGATCTGTGTGGCCATCAGAGAGATGTTCTTGATTGCTGGTTCCTAGTATTGTAATATTCATGCTGCACTTGTTTCAATAAAAGAAAGAGAGGGAATGGTATCACTGACTGAACGCTAAAAACCCAAAGTGTTTGTTCAGTACATAAGAATCACAAAACTCCAGAGGAGAATGGTGGAAATCGAAGAGCTTCTCAGAAGGGTAGAGCGTGGGATTTATCAGGAAGAGCCGTAGCTAGAATTGGGTACCAACCGTGACTATCCTTCAGTGCATTTTTTCTAGCATAAAAGGTGTCGGTACTCAAATGCTAGGCCACTTTTCATGGGTGGGGTGGCCAATGAAGGACCCACCCCACAATAGCCAGGCCCCCTGCAACCAGTCACAGAGCCTATGACAAGGCAGAATGTGTGCAGAGCTTGAGCTCTTCCATTAAAACTTGGGGTTCATGGGTCAATTTTAGCAAAGAATGTAGGACATAGCGGTTCCATTGGCTTTGGCTCGCAAGCTGTTGCTACGGGGGGGAGGGGGGGGGCTTTTTTATATTTCTTTATCAGGAGTATTTTCAGCTGATGTCACTGCATCTCAACAGGCCCCCTACACTAGCAGCTTCTGCTCCCCTCTTTCCTCTCCTACCCCTTTGCCGGCCGTGCTAAGCTTGTGTTGGGTAGTGAAGAAGTCAACACATTGCATTTCATCCTGTGGTCAGATATCACGAAGCTGATTCCCTTCTGCTTCTCAGCTGCTTGTGTGGCCCTGGGAGGTGACAAGGAGCAAGAGTTGAGCTATATTTAGGGCCTCTGTTTATGGGTGTTTATAAATTACATGTAGGTTATGAAAATCGGTGCTACTTTTCCAGCAGAATGTAATGCGTACTTTTCTACAGCCGTGGTAACACTGGCATCGAAAAGGTACGAAAATACAGTGGACAATCCAAAGCCAATAAGGGAGGGATGAGAGAGGATTAGCGGAAGTGATGCCCTCCTGGTCTTTATCTAAAAAAATACTTTTTTTTTTGACACTAGGGTGGTTTCTCAGTTAAACTCATAGTGTATGGATGTAGGTGAGGGTATGGGTGCAGTAGGGGAGGTTATAGGGACAAAGTGGGGGAGGAACTGACAGTGATGCAGGTGCAGGCAATATTCAGTTCCGGCACACACGCAACCAACCAGCTAGATAAGATTACTTTTTATGTGTTCCTACCTTTGCTCGGTTAGACATGCGAGTGCCAGAACTGAATATCAGACAGCACCCACATAACTTCCAGGTATCAGCCTGAAGCTGCCTGTGCTCCTCTCCCTCCCTCTGACAATGTCTCCCTCTAGTAGCCTCCCCCCCCCCCCCAGGCCAACCTTTCCATTTCCTGACGGTCAAGCAAGAAGGATGCTCAGGCTGGCTCCAGTGTCAAAACGGTTGCTGCAGCAGTTTCACGGTACTACCAGCTTTACTGGTAAGGGGGAAAGGTGCCATTGGATCAGGGAGGAGGGGGCCACCCACAAAGTTTGCCCTTGGCCCCATAGGTGATTAAAGCAGCTCTAATTGTACTTACAGGCAGATCATCTACGTTAGTGGTAGCATCACCAAATATACAGTAATTTGAAATGTCTAGATTAGTCTTTTCAAAATTATTTTCTAGATGTCCTCCTGAAAATTTACTTACAGAGGGTAATTTCTCATGGATAGAATTCTAAGAATGAGTGAATTGGACTGTCCACGTTAGGATTTTAGTGCTCAAACACTACAGTTGGCGGGAAGTAGATCTTTATGAAAAAGTGCAGGAGGGAAGAGAAGAAGGCAAACCCACTTCCAAACAAATCAAATAAAAAAAGAAAAGGAAGGGGAGCACAAGCACAAGTGGAAATGCAAAAAACACCTACAAAAAAGACACCGAAAGACAAAGAGGCATCAGATGGTTATGAAATGGGCTATCGGACCTCTTATAGCCCCAGCCTTTTCAGATCCTGGCTCCTCTTTAATGCATCAGTGTCTGTTTTAATTTTATAAATTTTATTTTATTCAAAATAAGTCGAAAATCAAACAGTGTAATATAAATGCATCAAACATGGTCAAATGTGAAACAGTACTAGTGGCTACTTATCTCAAAACCACAAATTGCAGTAACAGCGCTGTAAGAATCTCAACGAGCTCCCTAGGTCTTTGTCGACACTACCGTACCAGGAGCCACTCGCGCGGCTTCTTAAAAGAGGTCCTGAATGGGATAGTACAACATAACCTTAGATCGTATTGGACATTATATGTTCTTTATTATCATTGACCCTTATTGTACCTTATACCCTAACCTTACTTGACCCCTATTTCAATCTGTATTTGTTTACCCCTACCGGACTTGGCGTTCGCCTTTACGGTATTTTGTAAGCCACATTGAGCCTGCTAATGGGTGGGAAAATGTGGGATACAAATGTTACAAATAAATAAATAAATAAATAAATAAATAAATAAATAAATATCTCCTTTCCCCCCACTTCAGTCCTTGAATATGAATGGGTACATTAGAATTTGCACAGGGACTGTAGCCTCGCACTCAATCAGATCAGTAGTTTGGGAGTCATGCGTTGGGTTGACATGGTGTTTCAACTCTCACTACATAAGCAGGGAAAGTGGAGAGCCTCCTGAAGGCTGTCTACTTAGGGCGGCTCCATGTCTGGGAATAAGTTCAATGCTACCGTCGCACTTTGTGCATATAAAATATCGAGCGGTGTTAAGTCCACTTGGGTATGTAGACATGAAGGTCAGCAAACATTAGAGGTAAGGCCTTCTTACTAGACTAATATCCATGACAGGCTTTCAAAGCTTAGCTGTAAAATGTTAGTCATAGGTGCAGTAAGTTAGAACACTAAAGCCTCAGCTACATTGTTTTATCATCCTTATCATACACTTGTAATATCTTTCCATGTTGAAATACATTTTTCCATACAGGGTCAATATTTAACTAAGCAGCCAACACAGAACTTTAGCCAGCTATGTTATTGATTTAAAGTTATGCGAGTTTTCCGTTTATTTATTTATTGTATTACTAGCTTTTGATTTACTGCCCTTCTAGGTCAAACATCTAAAAATAATATCATGTATATAACATACAATTTAACATGCCAAAATAAAAATAAATATACACAATTAATTCCATTATTGTGCTAACAAACACAGATACAATAACTTCATCTGATACATCTCCTAAATAACATACAGTATAAAATTATACTACCAAAATATCTGATTATCGTGCTAGTCATCATCCCAAAAAGGCCAAACTAAAAAAAAACAGGTTTTAAGTTATTTTTAACAAATCAAATGGAAGGGAAGTTCCAGAGAGTAGGGGGCCAAGAAAAATAGGCTGCATTTTTTTGTACAATCTGCCCATGTACTAAAATGTGAAAGGATTACTTACGGAAGAGTCCTGCTACAGCCATATAGAATCAACATTATAGATAAAGAGGCCTTCCAGAAGAAAAGCTTTGTGTCCCAAGACCGAACAAAATAACCAATCACATTTCAGTGCCCCTTTAATAAGTTTAATGACCATGTTTTGGATAGTTTGCAGATGATTAATAGTATATTTGGATGGTCCAGTGATTAGAGCATTACCATAATTAAGTCTACCTTATACTAGAGTACGGACTAGTTTATGAAGAAAAACTTGATCTATAAAAGCGCACAGGCTGACCTAACACATCAAAAAGGGCTAAAGCAACTTTTGATCACTGCTACAATATGTGACTGAAATCCACAATTGTTATGATAGGTTCCAGTAATAAATCATGTCCTAATAATTGGTGGGATATAGATGGAATAAGGAGATCACCAGAAATCCATATAGCTTGCTTGAGCTTTAGAAGGATTCAAATCAAGTTGATGTTCCTCTAACCAAGAAGCAGTGCTTTTAATAAATGCTAGAGTTACACCCTTAACTTATACAGTGTTCGAAGTTACGTGTGTAAGTGTGAGTCTCACACAGGCTCCGTTCAGACTCCTCCTGTCTAATATTATGTATATAAGATGTTCACATAGTCACAAATGGTGCTTTGGCATAATTATGAGACGATGGGACTATTCCAGTCATTCACGTGCACAATCAGCGTGAAACTGCCCCATAATGCCCGGTCTTAACTCTGTAGGAAGATCACACAACTGACACAAAAACCTGTGTGTAAAGTGACTGAAAGAGTGCTGACATTTGAAGGGATCTGTGAGCTCTGAAAAGCTCAGGAAGTCTCTCAGCTTTTGTGTAATTCTTTCTGTACATGAGTCTGCCATCAATACCTGCCAAGAACACGTCCTTTGTAACCACCATGACCACTGGAACTCATTGGGGGGGGGGGGGGATTTGGAGGCATTTCTGTGATATCTGATTACCCAGATTGTGTTATAGAACAGTAATGTAACCAGGCATTGGCGCAAGTAACATGTATGTGACTTCAGGGTGCAGAAAAGTTGCACTACCTCCGCCCGTGCTCTGCCCAAGTGAACACCCCTTGCACTTACACGGTATTACTTGCACGTCCTTTCAGATTAGCACTTAGGTACCCTGCTGGTACATTTACTTGTGCAAGAGGCGTGTAAATGCAGGCGGTATTATATGTAGAGTTACCAGGGGCAGAGGCAGGATCGTTGCTTCTGCATCTATTTTATAAAATACACATATGCACTGATTACTATTAACACATACTTGTGTCTTGGAGCAGACATGAGTTTGTGCAGGAGCTTTCCGGGTGCTACTTTATAAAGGCTCAGAGGTGCGTATGTTGTGATTAGAAAAGAGCTCAAGATGTGCTTCTCTGCTGGAGCAACAGTTATAAAATTTCCTCCTCTTGACAGTGTTTTACAAGAGATTCATGATATCTGTGATAGAAAATGTGTTGTCTAAAAGCAGTCAGAGCAGAAAAAGAAGGAAGAAATCCTCACAAGATCTACCAGAAAGCAGAGGAGGGAGGATGAAGCACCAAAAAGCAAAGTACGGCAGTCTTGAGTTTCCTAAATCCAACAAGAAGAAATAATGTCGCATGACCTTCACTACAAGTGGCATCGAGGGAGTTTGAACAAAAACCTTGTGCTTTCACTTTGAAGCATTGTCAGATTTTTGGCGGAATTATAAATTGAAGTTCACGGCAATATTCGTGTGACGTCATCCTGAATAGTGACTCCTGATGCAGGCGCTAGTGCTGAAACTTGGCCATGTTGAGTTGACCCTCGATGCCACATTGTTTCTTGTTGTTGGAATTAAAGAACCTTTTCGGAAATTCAAGACTGCTCTTCTTTGCCTCTTGGTACTTCATTCTCACTCCTCTATACTTTCTTTATAGTGGTTTCATGGCTTGCGGTGCTGGTTGCGCCTCTCATGGTCGTTCTGCTTGGCTGATGTTCCTTCTTGTGGATGAAGTTCTTAACTTTTGATTTTTTTAATCTTTCAGCTTTGTGGCTGTGGGGTCCTCGGTGTTGGGATTTGGCTGTCAGTATCTCAAGGAAATTTTGCCACGTTTTCTCCAAGTTTCCCATCACTATCAGCTGCCAACCTCGTCATCGCTGTTGGTACCATAACCATGGTGACCGGATTCTTGGGCTGTCTGGGAGCTATCAAAGAAAACAAGTGCCTCTTGCTCAGTGTAAGTAAATTCAGTGCTCATTTCAGGGTTTCCAAACAGAACATCCACGACCGTCACCCTGTGATTGAGAAGACGGGGGAGAAGTTTATGAAGTATTTCCCATGTGTTAAGCATATGCACATCGCACCTTCCTCGGATTAGAAATACATTTTTCATCAGCATCTGTGCTCTATTAGAACTGGGTCTGAGAGGGAACATAAACTCCATTTATAAAATAGACTTAAATAGGCACCTTCCTTCCTCCTTTGAACTAAGTGCCCCCTAGCTGTTCCGTTGAATTGGGATAATTGAACTCATGGCAGTTTGGCTATGGATGGGGTCATGGTGACTGTATTTAGAAACAGATGAAGGTTGAGGTTGAGACTCCCTCCATTCCTCTTAGATTTCTTGTCAGCATTTGATAAAAATCAGTCTGCAAAATTACTGAAACCTCTCTGTAAGGAATTGCTTTCAACATTTCATTCCACGTCACCATCAGCACATATGTCTGATTCTCTGCAGGCCTCAATCACTTTCCCTTTTTTATTCAATAAAGGTTTAATTTTCTTGTGTATAATTATTTAGGCCTTTCAAATCAAATACTTCATCTACATGGATGACGTACAATCTTATCTCCATTTAGGCTCTAATCGTCAAGCTGCTTTGCAAACACTCAGACTGTCTAAAGCCAGGAGACTGGCAGCAATTAGTGTGGATTCTGAATGATGATCAGACAGAAACATTAGTGTCCTTTACATGATCAGGTTCAGAACTGGGGAATTATTTTAGATCAGAAGCTATCCATGATCAACATTCATGCTTTGTCCAGTTGTGGCCGGTTTGTCAGGCAGGCCTTTTTTGGATAAGGATTAGTTGGTAAAAATAACCCAGGCTCTGGTCTTAACGACTGAATTATTGTAATAGGCTGTTGGCAGAGTTATTTAAGAAATATTTGAATACATTTACCAGTAGTACAGAATGCTGCAGCACAGTTGTGGAGGGAAAATGACAATATATTGTACCATAAATATATGTTCAGTCAAGGTTCATCAGCTCACAGGGGTGATACAATCCCTCTAGCAAATTGGTTGGTATAAAAATGTTTGTACTTAGAAGGAGACAGCAAAACGTGGACATGGCCAGGGGGATAATGATGTTACTACTACTACTTAGCATTTCTATAGCGCTACAAGGGTTACGCAGCGCTGTACAAGTTAAAACATGAGGAAGGACAGTCCCTGCTCAAGAGAGCTTACAATCTAAAGGTAACAAGCTATGTAGTCAGTGTAGGTATCATGAATGGGGAAGGTGGTTAGGCGCCAAAAGCAAGGGAGAAGAGATGGGCTTTGAGTAAGGACTTGAAGATGGGCAGGGAGGGCACATGGCTTATGGCCGGTTACTGTTACTGGAGCCACACTGGTTATTAATTTTATTGTTGATCCAACCTGGCTGTGTTTCGACAAGAGCCTGTGTTAGGGTCCTTGTTTTTCAATGTGAGTAAAATCAATGTGGTCGTAAACCTTATGCCCACCGGCATAGCCAGATTCCAATTTTAGAGGATCACAAAGGTGAACTGAGGGGGCTAGGTATCCCTCCTCCCCCCCTGCCTCTTCTGCCACATTAAAATATATCTTTGCTGGCAGAGATTCCAATCCCCGCTAGCCGAAGACACCCCCTGTGCAAGTCCTACCTGTGCTGCCAGAGCAGCGCTCAAGTTGACGTACTTCAGCCGATGACGTTGGCACTACCGCACAGGCTCATTTCAGTCAGTAGAAATAAGGATTCAGTGAAACTTTGTTATTTTTTGCAAAATGTTGAAAACCTATTTTTTTTAGGAAATTTTGTAAATTAACATGGTTGGATGTTGACTATTGTATTGTATCATTTTTGATACTGTGTGTAAGTCGCATTGAGCATTAGTGTCAAAATAAAGTTATGAGTGTTGGGGTACCCAGTGCACACCTGGAGCCCAGCCGACCGAGACTCAGAGTTACAAAGCAAGGGAGTACTATAGCTGTGAGACACACCTGGTTATTAAGTACAGGAAGGGAAGGGGTCAGGAATGGGCAGAATGGAGGAGCCATGCCAGGCTCAAGCTGGAGTTTACATTAGTTACTTCTCTGGTCTGATGCTGTTGTTATAACTTTAAACATTGCTGTGACTCCTGCTGCCATAGCACAGCTTTGTGTCATGCTCCTGCAGCTGAGACTATGTGATATTCAAGCACACAAAACTTGCATACCAACTCCAGAGGACACTCCGTCTCTAGCACCAGACTGCCTGACTAGCAATCAATCACCCTGCCGGTGAGAAGCAGGCACCCTAGGAAATACAAAGATTAAGTGATTTCTTGTCAGTGAAAAGTGTGCTCTGATGGTACCTGTTACCATTTATCACTTAGGGTAGCAATCCAGTCTTCTGCCCCCCTTAGACCTGGCTCTGACACACCTGCTCTAAAGATACATAGATACACAGACAGGGGAATTGGAAAGAATTTCCATGAGCCATGCTGCATATGCTTTCCCTACTTGTTAATCTTACTAAGTCAGTTTTTGTTCTTGTACAGTGTATATTACTTCTATGAAACATATGATAGTTCCACGTCTCTATGCAGCAGGGTTCCTTGGCTAGAAATTATTTGCAAGGATCTAGCATTTTGGGCATATGCTCTACAATAAGAACATAAGCATTACCATCTTTACCCTTATTTTTTTTTAAATTTTGTATGGAAATCAAATCTTATTATCACAATTGTCTCTAATGTGTTAAAAGCAAATGAGTCACTGTTTAAACAGCACGGTTGACATTTCTATTAAATGCTAGTCCTGCTGTTTAAACATATCTGGATATCAGGGCAGAATATCTGGGTGTGGGTAGCAGCTGCTTACATTATCCGGATAATAGGGGGGAAAAGGGAGGGGAAGGGGATGGGATTTGATATACTGCTTTTCTGTGGGTACAAAAAGTGGTTTACATACTATATAATAACTTTCAGCACCACTGTCCGGATAACTTAGGACTGCGTATCAGTGACTCCTGGCTGTGCCCTCACACAGCCCCGACCCTAGCTGGAAAGCACTGAGTCAATCTGCAATGATTTTCAGCAGCATTAGCTGTGTGTAGATGCTGAAAATCTGTGGATGGTCCTGGGTAGTGGGTAATGTTCTTGGAATATCGGGCCCAATATTTGCCACCATTCTGATGCACTGCCGCAATCAGGACTGGCCCATGGTTAATGTACCATTGCCAGGACTGGTCACTCTGTGATCTGTGCACAGCTGCCAACACTGGTCACTCTGTGCACAGCTGCCTGGACTGGTCACTCTGTGCACAGCTGCCAGGACTGGTCACTCTGTGCACCGCTGTCTTCTCCAGGCAAATGTGGACAGTGTACTATGACCATAAAAAATACTTGTTTTGTGTTCTCTGTGATTTTTGGTTATCTGAGGTTTTATAAGCACACAAACTAAAGATATTTCTTCTTTTGTAGTTTTTCATCGTTTTGCTGCTAATTCTCTTGGCCGAATTGATTTTGTTCATCTTATTCTTTGTTTACATGGATAAGGTAAGAGAGAGACTGTCTGTCATTTTTATAACTTTGTAGTTTAAAATGTTTATATTTTCTTTCAAGAAAGAGGACTGTCCTTAGTCTTCCATCTCAAGCTAGTGCTGTGTCAATGATTGTCATAATCATGTAGCTGTCCGTGGTACTGGCGGCACACACACACACACACACACACACATTATATATATTTATTTATTTATATTTATTTATTTGTGTGAATTTTAATTTGCAGATTACAATAAAAACACAAAACATAGAATTCATTAAAAATATAAAATATAGAAACTAAAACATACAAACAATTAACAAAACAAAAGAAGTATAAAAACAGTTAAAACATACCAACAGATAACTGGACAAACAACATACCATCAATACCTAATAATCTATCAAACAAAAGGTGTATAAAGCAACCAGCTCATACCACCAATAAATCACCAAATTACTGGACAAACTACATACCATCAGTACCTAATATGGCCGCTAAACTCACTTTAAAAATTGGCGGATATCCAGTTACATTGTGCAATATAACCGGCTAGCCGCTAAGTGGGGATAGTCAGTTATCCCCCACTGAATATCAGCAGATAGCCAGTTAAGTGCTATTAATCAGTCAGGAGCCATTCTGGATGGTTAAATAGCGCTGAATATTTTTTTGGGGGGGGGGGAGTTAGAATTTATTATTTGGATTTTATTCGGATAGTGACTTCCAACTTTCCGAGTTTCCTTTTCTTGCCCTCCCCCAACTGCTTTTTTTTCCTAATTAAAGGGGTTAGTTTTTAATATATTCTGTCATAAGCAAATTTTCTTAACTATTACATTTGAATATGTGATATTTTCTTTTCTGATATTTATATATTTCTACTGATAGAATGCAGTTTCTGTTTTCAAGTTTTGTACTTGTGGTAATATTGTAAATTCAAATAAAAACAAAAAATGTATGAAATATTAATAAGAAATCTTACAAACGAGATACATACAACTACATACATCAGACAGCAACATCCTTTGCATTTATTTATCTGCTTATACTTAAAAGCCTTAGAAATAAATTCAAATCAAGAATCAAAACACTCATTCTGCACCTGGACTAGCTTGCTACCCGAGGCGTAGCCAGGTGGAGTGCCAGGGGAGCGACCGTTCCACCAAATGGACTTTTGATGATGCCAACACCTGTTTTTTAGCAGTCCATCACGCCTATGTAGTGCGTGCATGTGCCTAAGCTGTCCATTCTCCGCTCCCTTTGGTGTCAGAACCTGGCTACACTTCTGCTTGCTACACTCACTGTAACTTAGACCAGTTCCTTATGTCTTGATTAACTGTACAAAGAACTTACCTTTACTTTAGTCATCCATTTATTTATTCCAACTGACTCTGTACCACCCATCCTGTCCCCATCTATATATCTGCACTTGGCCCCTCAGCTATATGGTAAGCTGTATTGTAGAAAAGCATTAGTATCATATCTAGGTTATTTGAATGCTCTAATTGTGTACTTATTAGATACTCTATCGCTATTATGCTTGCATCATATTATATCTCTGTTATTTGAATCTCAGTGCTTTCAAATGCATATATTTTTTATTCTGTTTCATGGTCGTCCAATTATTAGGTTTCAATTTGCTGTTTTCAAGTTTTCCTCTTTCATTCTGTCTATGTCTGTAACATCAAACTTAAAATTGTAACATGAACAAGTAAACTGTGCCTACTATACACTACCTTGGGTGAATCTCTTCATAAAGTCGGTTAATAAATCCCAATAAATAAATACATAAATAAAATATATAGCGAATAAAGTGAAATACAAGAGAATACAGTGTAAGTCAAAGAATAATAACATATTTGTGTTTGATATTTATTATGTTATACCGTATTATTATCTGGATTTAATTTTCTACTTGATTTATTTGGGGATTGCTGTTTTACTTACCCCCTCCCCCCCCCCTTTGCCATGCGCTAATGCCGACACAGCCCACTCACTGTGCCCTTGCTGTGTCCTGGCACTGTCCAAATAATTCCTCTGAACGCTGGCGAATAGGTCATTTACCTGGTGCTACACAGACAAGAGCTAAATGTCCAGTTCTAGGGTTTGAATTTTGTACAGAAACCAGCAGAATTCAACTCCTACCGGATTTCCTCTGGTAAGATATTCGCATTGAGGGAAATAACAGTGGAACAGGTCCCCCCCTCCCCCCCTCCCCCCCCCCGCCTTATTTGTTTTTGTGAAATCACCTTGAAAGAAGAAATTGCCATCAATACACCTTGATTTGAACATAACGTTCTAAGAGGGGGGGGCCCCATTTCAGACTATTTTTAAGATAACACGGGCTGTTCCCCGACACAGGGCTTTAAACAGTATTGTTCAAAGTGTTTAAGTAAAAGTAAAAATAGAATGAAGAATACACTTAATTGAAGGTAAAAAAGTTATTATCCCGTTTAATACTTTGTGAGTAAAAGTACCTTGACTGCAGTGATTGCAACTCCTGTTAACATTTTTATCCCAACAGCTTTATTGTTCTACAATTTAATCCATTTGTTCGCTTTTAGTAGACTGACTTTCATTCTTGTGGGTGCGCTTGTGACTCATTATAAAATCTGCACAGCTATAAAGGTGTTAAACAGCTGCCCTGGAAGGAAGTGGACAGTCACCCTAATGTAAAACTTTCCATGGCATAAGCAGCAGCCTGTTGTGGTAGAGACATATGTCCTTTCACCAAGAATTGCAGCCAGGTTCAGCTTCATCTCCGCTTCAAAGTGACTGAGCTCATCAGTTTGACCGGAGACCAGTAACCAATTGAATCAACACAGGCAATTGACAGCAAAACTTAAGATCAGATGATCCACTGTTTGCATGACAAGGTTTGCATTAGCAAAATCTTGTTCTGGTTTTTGCTGCTTCATTCAATTTACCAAGAAATTGCTATTTATTTATTATTCATTCATTCATGACATTTATACCCCACATTAGGTCAATGTTCAATTTCCGCTTTTACTTTTCACTGCAAGCATCAGATGTAATCTAGTAAAAATTGTTGAAATTATTACTTCAGTAAAAGTAACAGATACTTTCTGTAATTTCTTGAAAGTAAATGTGACAAAAATTTAACTTAAACTACTTAGGGCCCTGTTTACATAGGGATATTAAGAGCACCTACATGGTTAGCGCTTTTGTAAACAGCGCCCTTAATTTTTACTTAGTTACCATACAACGCTGTATTTTAACTGTGCTTGAGCTTTACCAAAAGTTAATGTAACTTACTTAAGAAAGTTGATGAGGAAAGGTTTAAGAAGTTAGGGCTCTTCAGCTTGGAAAAGAGATGGCTCGGTGGAGATATGATTGAAATCTACAAAATCCCGAGTGAGATAGAACAGGTAAACATGAATAGATTGTTTACTCTTCTGAAAAGTACAAAGACTATGGGACACTCCATGAAGTTATTTCTTCACTCACTGAATAGTTAAGCTCTGGAACTCATTGCTGGAGGATGTGATAACAGCAGTTAGCTTATCTGGGTTTAAAAAAAAGATTTGGACAAGTTCTTTGAGGAACACTCCATAATCTGCTAGGGAAACCACTACTTATTATTGGGGTTGGTATCAAGGAATCTTGCTACTCTTTCTGCCAGGTACTTGTGACCTGGATTGGCCACTGTTGGCAGTAGGATACTGGGATAGATAGAGCATTGGTCTGACTTAGTGTGGCTATTCTTATGTTCTAGGTTCATCTCAGAAGCCTAAACCCCACTCGTACCACTGAATTGGATCATTTCCAATGTATATATTAGCCTTGTTGAGAGAGCAATGAACAATCTTTACCAACAGTCCAAATGAGTGGTGACCAATATCACCTACATGAGATAAAAAGAGAACATTCCTCTGTGTTCCTGCCCCACCCCCTTCCACTGGCAGAGGGCCAAGTCCCTCTCATAGCAAAGGAAATCAATGAATTTAAACAAGAAAGCAAGTAGAAAGTTGTGACATCCTTTCCTTTCTGTCTTTACTATAAATAGTGTCTGCGGGACAAGTGAAATGGCTGGGATAAAGGTGTTCCTCCTCTTTGTTCCTTACTACAGGTGAATGAAAGTGCCAAGAGGGACTTGAAAGAAGGACTTCTTCTGTACAACTCAGAGAACAACGTGGGACTGAAAAACGCCTGGAACATTATTCAAGCTGAGGTAGGTTCCTCTCCTTGGTATCTACAATGAAGAACATCAATAAACCTATGACAGGGTCGTAAAACCGTAATCAGAGGAGCAGATGTCACTCTGCCACTATGTCCTTCTATATATTTAGAGCTGTGGGGTGATTTCTCTCCCCTTCCATATATGTAGGTATAGTATTTTTCTGTTCCTGGAAGGCTCACAATTATAATTCTGAGCCTTCCAGAGACAGAAAAATAATAATTCTGAGCCTTCCAGAATATCTAAATATGTGACAAGCACCTGCAAGTATTGAGGTGGTGTACATTTGGGTACAGCAGGTATTTTTCAGGTACTGGAGGGATCACATTTACAAAAAAAGTTATAGTGGAGTTTGCGTCTGTGCCCCTTGGTTTGCAGTCCACTGCTGTAACCACTAGGGTACTCCTCTGTTCTGAAGAGACATCTGTGTGGCCATATTTTTGAAAATGATGCCGACAGATGTTCATATTCCTGGTTTTTTGTCATTCAAAAGTTGGGGCATTTCACTTTGGAAAATGGCTATTCATTTTGTACGTTTTTGTGCAAAAACGTCAATTTCTCAGCCATAATTGAACAGGAAATCTAAACGTACTGGGTCAGACCAACGGTCCATCTAGCCCAGTATCCTGCTTCCAACAGTGGTCAATCCAGTTCACAAGTACCTGGCAGAAACTCAAGTAGTATCATCATTCCATGCTACCAATCCCAAGTCAAGCAGAGGCTTCCCTGTGTCTGTCTCAATAGAAGACTATGGACTTTTCTTCCAGGAGGTTGTCCAAACCATTTTTAAATCCAGATATGGTAACTGCTTTTACCACATCCTTTGGCAATGAGTTCCAGAGTTTAACTATTTCTTGAGTGAAAAAATATTTCCTCCTATTTGTTTTTAAAGTATTTTCATGTAACTTCATTGAATGTCCCCTAGTCTTTGTACTTCTTGAAAGAGTAAAAAATCGATCCACTTCTACTCATTCTACACCACTGAAGATTTTATGGACCTCTATCATATCCCCTCCTCAGCCATCTCTTTTCCAAGCAGGCTTATTTTCGAAAGAGAAGGGCGCCCATCTTTCGACACAAATCGTAAGATGGGCGTCCTTTTCACAGGGTCACCCAAATCACCATAATCGAAAGCCAATTTTGGGCGTCCTCAACTGCTTTCCGTCGGGGGATCATCAAAATTGACGGGGGCATGTTGGAAGCATAGGGAAGGCAGGACTGGAGCATGCCTAACACATAGGCGTCCTCAACCGATAATGGAAAAAAGGGCGTCCCAGATGAGCACTTGGCTGACTTTACTTGCTCCATTTTTTTCTTATGACCAAGCCTCAAAAATGTGCCTGAACTGACCAGATGACCACTGCAGAGAATCAGAGATGACCTCCCTTTACTCCCCCAGTGGTCACTAACCTCCTCCCTCCCTAAAAAAAACAAGTTTAAAAATATTTTTTGTCAGCCTCAGATATCATACCCAGCTCCATGACAGCAGTATGTTGGTCCCTGGAGCAGTTTTAGTGGGTGCAGTGCACTTCAGACAGTTGGACCCGGGCCCATCCCCCCCCCACCTGTTACACTTGTGCTGGTAAATGTGAGCTCTCCAAAACACACCAGAAACCCACTGTACCCACATGTAGGTGCCCCCCTTCATCCCTAAGGGCTATGGTAGTGGTGTACAATTGTGGGGAGTGGGTTTTGGGGGGCTCAGCACACAAGGTAAGGGAGCTATGCACCTGGGAGCTTTTTCTGAAGTCCACCGCAGTGTCCCCTAGGGTGCCTGGTTTGTGTCCTGGCATGTGAGGGGGACCACTGCACTACGAATGCTGGCTCCTCCCATGACCAAATGGCTTGGATTAGGTCATTTCTGAGATGGGCGCCCTTGGTTTCCATTATCGCCGAAAATTGGGAATGACCATCTCTAAGATCGACCTAAATGTTGAGATTTGGCTGTCCCCGACCATATTATCGAAACAGCAGATGGCCGCCCATCTTGTTTCGATAATACAGGTGTCCCTGCCCCTTTGCGGGGACATCCTACGAGGATGTCCTCAGGAAAACTTGGGCGCCCCGTTCGATTATGCCCCTCCACATCTTTTTTGAGATTTGGCGACCAGAATTGAACGCAATACTCAAGGTGTGGTTGCACTATGGAGCGATGCAGAGACATTATAGTATTCTTTGTCTTATTTACTATACCTTTCCTAATAATTCCTAACATCCTGTTTGTTTTTTGGCCGCCACCACACACTAGGCAGCAGATTTCAGCATATTGTCTACAATGACACCTAGATCTTTTTCTTGAGTGCTGACTCCCAAGGTGGATTCTAGCGTCAGGTAACAATGATTTGGATTATTCTTCCCAATGTGCAGTGCTTTGCATTTGTCCACATTATATTTCATCTGCTATTTGGATGCCCAGTCTTCACATTAATCCACAGAATAATCTACGGTGCGGTACAAGAATACATGCTTGAATTGGTTGATTTACCACCTAGAAACAGAACCAGTTCATCGCGATCTTATCTGAACTTACATTACCCAAACTGCAATGGCTTAAAGTATAAATCAATTTACGCCTCAGACTTCACTTACATTGGCACTCAACTGTGGAACGCCTTACCCAAATTAACAAAAACTACCCAGAACTACCTAAACTTTAAGAAATCATTGAAAACAGTATTGTTCAAGAAGGCTTACTCCCCAGGTTCAACATAGTGGAGGAGTGGCCTAGTGGTTAGGGTGGTGGACTTTGGTCCTGAGGAACTGAGTTTGATTCCCACGTCAGGCACAGGCAGCTCCTTGTGACTCTGGGCAAGTCACTTAACTCTCCATTGCCCCAGGTATAAATAAGTACTTGTATACAGTATGTAAGCCACATTGAGCCTGCCATGAGTTGGAAAGCACGGGGTACAAATGTAACAAAAAATAATCAGAATTATCCCTTACTATTATAAGATCCAATAGACTCTAATTACATCTTATCTTTCATATTTACTACTGATTAATTGTTATTCATATCCTACTTCAATACCCATCACTGTTTAACTGTTATTTTTTTATTCTGCTAAATTTGAAAAATTGTACTTCTTGCATTGTAACTTACTACAATATTCTTGTAAGCCACTTTGAACCTGCTATCAGTGGGAAAAGGTGGGATACAAATGTGATAAATAATTAAGATCTTCCTTCAATGTTTCACAGTCAACATGTGTTTTAACAACCTTGAATCATTTTGTGTCATCTGAAAATGTAATCACCTCACTTGTTGTTCTGATTTCCAGATCATTTATAAATGTGTTAAATAGCACCGGTCCCAGTACCGATCCCTTCGGCACTCCATTATTCACCCTCCTCCATTGAAAAAAAATGGCCATTTAACCCTACCCTCTTTTTCTGTCCAATAACCAATTCCTAATCCACAACAGAAATTTGCCTCCTATCCCATGACTCTTCTCAGGAGTCTCTCATGAAGAACTTTGTCAAAAGCTTTCTGAAAATCTAGATACACTACATCAACCGGCTCACCATTATCCACATGTTTATTTATGCCTTCAAAGAAATCGGTGAAACAAGACTTCCCTTAGCTGAACCCATGTTGACTCTGTCCCATTAAATCATGTTTGCCTGCGTGTTCCATAATTTTATTCTTTATAATAGTTTTTACTATTTTGTCCTGCTCTGAAGTCAGGCTTACCGGTCGGTAATTTCCGGATCATCCCTGGAACCTTTTTGAAAATTGGCATTAGATTAGCCACCTTCCAATTTTCAGGTCCTATGGATGATTTTAACAACGGTTTACAGATCACTAACAACAGATCAGCAATTTCATGTTTGAGTTCTTTCAGTACCCTAGGGTGCATGCCATCTAGTCCAGGCGATTTTCTGCTCTTTAATTTGTTGATTTGGCTCAATACATCTTCCAGGTTCACTGAGGTTTCTTTCAGTTCCTCCGCATCATCACCATTGAAAACCAGATGGTATAGGTAGATCTCTTACATCTTCTTCCATAAAAACCAGTCTCTCCGCTATGGCCTTGTCCTCCCTGAGTGCCCCTTGTGCTCCTTCATTATCTAATGGTACCTCAGATTCCCTCACAGACTTTCTACTTCTGATGTACCTTAAAAAAAATTGTTACTGTGAGTTTTTGCCTCTGCAGCAAGTTTCTCTTCATATTATCTTTTAGCCTTCTTTATCAATACTTTGCATCTAGTTTGACGCTTCTTATGTTGCTTCTTATTTTCTTCATTCGGGTCCTTTTTCCATTCTTTGAAGGATGTTCTTTTGGCTCTAATAGCCTCTTCCACTTCACATTTTACCATGCTGGCTGTCATTTGCTCTTCTTTATACCTTTTGTTAATATGTGGAATACATCTGGTCTGACTTCCAAGATGGTATTTTTAAACAACGTCTGTCACGGAATGCCTAGCACCCACCTGGGGCTAACCCCACGGCCACCTGGAGGGTCTATCCTCAGCACTGCTCAGGCCCGTCTGTACCTGGGCATATGCTCTATACTAGTCAACCCTCCATGTACTAGGTTCCACTTGCCACTGGGCGAGTCTCCCACCAGTTATTCCCCAGTAATTTCTAGGTCACTGGGGCCATGCTTTCAGGGGTCCCACAGTTCATGGAAAGCGCTCACAGACCCAACACACAAATCACTAGGATTCGTAGTCAGTCCAGATAAGCAGAGTCAATAAACTAGAACAAAGGTTTATTGTCATAAAACATAAAAACAGATGGAACAAAAACAGCACACCATAATAGGTAACTGAACATGGATCAATATTAAAATTGTCTAAACATATAATCACTACCTGGATAGTGCCTGGGGAGTACAGGAAATATAGCTGCTCACAAGTTACAGAATATAACTGCTCACAGGGTCTCAGTGATGAGATCTTTTTCTCTCCTTTCCCTGGCTGAGACTGGGGGAAAAGTACATCCTGGCTGAATTTGAGCTTCTGGGCCAATCAGAGATAAGAACAACATTTTTTAGTAGCTGGCTACATCACTGAGGGTTTCTTCCTCTCTGTGTTAAAGAAGGAACAGTAAATATTTTTCTGTAACAGCTTTAAATGTAAACATGCACCACCTGCTGGCCAAACTAGAGAAATACCCTTCTTATAATTCATATGCTGGAAAGTTCACCATTTCACCACAACGTCCATGCCTGATTTAAAGTCCTAACCCTCATGGCCAATTTTTTTAGCTTCTTTTTAACAATTTTTCTCATTTTTTACAGAGTTGCCCTTTTTGAAAATTAAATGCTGCAACAGTAGATTTTCTTTGTGACTTCACTCCAGATATTAGCTCAAATTTGATCATGTTAGGATCACTGTTTCCCAGCGGATCCAACACCATTACCTCTCATAACATGCTCTTCATTCCACTAAGGACTAGATCTAAAATATCTCCCCTTCTTGTCGGTTCCTGGACCAGTTGCTCCAAGAAGCACTCATTTATTGCATGTAAGAATTTTAACTCCCTACTGCTCCCTGATGTAACATTTATCCAGTCAATATTGGGGTAATTTAAAGCACTCATTATTATAATGTTGCCCAATTTGCCAGCTTTCCTAATTTCTGTAAACATTTGTTCATCTGTTTGTTCATTCTGACCTGGCAGACGGTAGTACAACCCTACCAGTATATGCCTTCCCTTCACACGTGGAATTTACTACTACTACTTAACACTTCTAAAGCACTACAAGGGTTACGCAGCGCTGTACAGTTTAACAAAGAAGGACAGTCCCTGCTCAAAGGAGCTTACAATCTAATGGACAAAATGTGCGGCCAATCAAATTGGGGCAGTCTAAATTTCCTGAATAGAGGTAAAATGGTTAGGTGCCGAAGGCGACATTGAAGAGGTGGGCTTTGAGCAAGGATTTGAAGATGGGCAGGGAGGGGGCTTGGCGTATGGGCTCAGGAAGTTTATTCCAAGCATAGAGACAGGTGAGGCAGAAAGGGCGGAGCCTGGAGTTGGCGGTGGTGGAGAAGGGTACAGAGAGGAGGGATTTGTCCTGTGAGTGGAGGTTTCGGGTAGGAGCGTAAGGGGAGATAAGGGTAGAGAGGTAATGAGGGGCTGCAGATTGAGTGCATTTGTAGGTTAGTAGGAGAAGCTTGAACTGTATGCAGTACCTGATCGGAAGCCAGTGAAATGACTTGAGGAGAGGGGTGATATGAGCATATCGGTCCATGCGGAAGATAAGGCGTGCGGCAGAGTTTTGAACGGATTGAAGGGGGGATAGATGGCTAAGTGGGAGGCCAGCGAGGTGTAGGTTGCAGTAGTCAAGGTGAGAGGTAATGAGAGAGTGGCCGAGAGTTCGGGTGGTGTGCTCAGAGAGGAAAGGGCGAATTTTGCTAATGTTATAGAGAATGAAGCGACAGGTCTTGGTTATCTGCTGGATATGCGCAGAGAAGGAGAGGGAGGAGTCGAAATGACTCCGAAGTTGCGTGCAGATGAGACGGGGAGGATGAGGGTGCCATTGACTGAGATAGAGAGTGGAGAGAGAGGAGAAGTGGGTTTGGGTGGAAAGACAATAAGCTCTGTCTTGGCCATGTTCAGTTTCAGGTGGCGGTTGGACATCCAGGCAGCAATGTTGGATAAGCAGGCCGATACTTTGGCCTGGGTTTCCGCAGTGATGTCTGGTGTGGAGAGATAAAGCTGGGTGTTGTCAGCATAATGATGATATTGGAAACCATGAGATAAGATAAGCGAGCCCAGGGAAGAGGTGTAGAGTGAAAAAAAGAAGGGGTCCAAGGACAGATCCCTGAGGAACTCCAACAGAGAGCGGGATGGGGGTGGATGAAGATCCATGAGAGTGTACTCTGAAGGTACGGTGGGAGAGATAAGAGGAGAACCAGGAGAGGACAGAGCCCTGGATCCCAAATGAGGACAGTGCGGCAAGAAGTAGATTATGATTGACAGTGTCAAAAGCAGCGGATAGGTCAAGGAGGATGAGGATGGAGTAGTGGAGGATGGAGATTTGGCAAGGAGCAGGTCATTACAGACTTTAGTGAGTGCCGTTTCTGTCGAGTGTAGAGGGCGAAAACCGGATTGAAGCGGATCGAGGATGGCATGAGAGGAGAGAAAATCAAGGCAGCGGCTGTGAACAGCGCGTTCAAGTATTTTGGCGAGGAAGGGTAGGAGGGAGATAGGGCGGTAGTTGGAGGGACAGGTAGGGTCAAATGATGTTTTTTTGAGGAGTGGTGTGACTACAGCATGCTTGAAGGTGTCGAGGACAGTTGCAGTGGAGAGAGAGAGGTTGAGGATATGACAGATGGAGGGGGTGACAGTAGGAGAGATGGTGTTAAGTAAGTTGGTGGGGATGGGGTCAGAGGAACAGGTGGTGCATTTTGAGGAGGAAAGAAGGTGGGTGGTTTCCTCTTCAGTGATATTAGGAAAAGAGGAGAAGGAGTCCTGGGTTGGTTGGTTGCTATCTGTTTCATGTAGAATGTTTATTTGACTCAATTCCCTATTTATTATAATCCATCATTATAATGGGCATTATTAAGAGGTAGGAGTGGAACTCTCCAGAGTCACTGGGGGGAGGAATAGAGGTGTAAGAGGAGTTGAGATCCAGCCCAAGGGGGTGGGTTCTGGAATAATTTGCAGAAAGAAAGTGCTGCTGAGTGATGATTGATAGTTGGGGAGGCGTTAGAGTCAATAAAAGGGATTGCAGAGGGGAACACAGGGTCTTGCCAGTAGCCCTGCCGGGACCCTTGGAGGAGAAGAGGGTCCTGGAGTGGCAGAATAAAGTAAGGTTGAAACAAAGAGAATTGCTGTCTCTGGAATTTGTTTCTTTATTTAGATTTTGCTCACACCTTTTTCAGTAGTAGCTCAAGGTGAGTTACATTCAGGTACTCTGGATATTTCTCTGTCCCAGGAGGGTTCACAATCTAAGTTTGTACCTGAGGCAATGGAGGGTTAAGTGACTTGCCCAAGATCACAAGGAGCAGCAGTGGGATTTGAACTGGCCACCTCTGGATTGCAAGACTGGTGCTCTAACCACTAGGCCACTCCTCATTGCCAGAGAATGTGTTAAAGGTGTTTAGCTTAGTGGAGTTTTAAAAAGGTTTGAACAGCTTTCTAAAGGAAAAGTCCATAGACCATTATTAAAATGACTTGGGAAAATCCATTGCTTATTTCTGGGATAAGCAGCATAAAATGTGTTAAGCTTTGCTGGGATCTTGCCAGGTATTTGTGACCTGGATTGGCCACTGTTGGAAACAGGATGCTGGGCTTGATGGACCTTTGGTCTGTCCCAGTGTGGCAATACTTATGTACTTAGGAACTGAGAAAGAGTGAAGAGTTCAGGGTGGGCAAGGGGAACCGACCTGGGAGCAAGGATTCAGAGCAGGGGGTGCAGCTCTGAGAAGTGCATCACTGGAAGCAGGACAGCCAAAAGGGTCTGTGACTGAGGGAGAACTAGATTGTGATCACGTGATCAAGTTTTCCTGAGGACAACCTCGCAGGACGTCCCCGCAAAGGGGCGGGGAAACCCGTATTATCGAAACAAGATGGGCGTCCATATTTCATTTCGATAATACGGCCTGGGACGCCCAAATCTCAACATTTAGGTCGACCTTAGAGATGGGTCTTCTCCGGTTTTCGGCACTAATCGAAACCGAGGACGCCCATCTCAGAAACAACCAAATCCAAGCCATTTGGTTGTGGGAGGAGCCAGCATTCATAGTGCACTGGTCCCCCTCACATGCCAGGACACCAACCGGGCACCCTAGGAAGCACTGCAGTGGACTTCATAAATTGCTTCTAGTTGCATAGCTCCCTTACCTTGTGTGCTGAGCCCCCCAACCCCCCCCCCCCGCAACCCACTCCCCACAACTGTACAACACTACCATAGCCCTAAGGGGGGCACCTACATGTGGATACAGTGGGTTTTGTGGTGGGTTTTGAAGGGCTCACATTTACCACCACAAGTGTAACAGGTTGGGGGAGGATGGGCCTGGGTCTGCCTGCCTGAAGTGCACTGCAACCACTAAAACTGCTCCAGGGACGTGCATACAGCTGTCATGGAGCTGGGTATGACATTTGAGGCTGGCATAAAGGCTGGTAAAAAATATTTAGGGTGGGAGGGGGTTAGTGACCACTGGGGGAGTAAGGGGAGGTCATCCCCGATTCCCTCCGGTGGTCATCTGGTCAGTTCGGACACCTTTTTGAGGCTTAGTCACAAGAAAAAATGGACCAAGTAAAGTTGGCCAAGTGCTCATCAGGGACGCACTTCTTTTTTCCATTATCGGCCGAGGACGCCCATGTGTTAAGCACACCCCAGTCCTGCCTTTGCTATGCTTCCGACACGCCCCCGTGAACTTTGGTCGTCCCTGCGACGGAAAGCAGTTGAGGACGCCCAAAATCGGCTTTCGATTATGCTGATTTGGGCGACCCTGTGAGAACGCCCATCTTGCGATTTGTGTCGAAAGATGGGCGCCCTTCTCTTTCGAAAATAAGCCTGATAGTAACATAGTAAATGATGGCAGATATAGACCTGTATGGTCCATCCAGTCTGCCCAACAAGATAAATTCATGTTACATGGTATGCGATACTTTATATGTATACCCGAGCTTGATTTGTCCTTGCCATTCTCAGGGCTCAGACCATAGAAATCTGCCCATCACTGTTCTGAAGCTAACTTCGAAAGCCTTTAAAATTTACACTCCAGCCTATCTATTCAGTCATGATCAGGGCATAGACCGTAGAAGTCTGCCCAGCACTGGTTTTGCTTCCCAATTACCAGCATCGCCACCTAATCTCCGCTAAGATTCTGTGGATCCATTCCTTCTAAACAGGATTCCTTTGTGTTTATCCTATGCATGTTTGAATTCCATTACCGTTTTAATCTCCACCACCTCCCGTGGGAGGGCATTCCACATATCCACCACCCTCTCAGTGAAAAAAATACTTCCTGGCATTACTCCTGAGTCTGCCCTCCTTCAACCTCAATTCATGTCCTCTAGTTCTAATGCCTTCCCGTCTCCGAAAAAGGTTGTTTGTGGATTAACACCTTTCAAATATTTGAACGTCTGTATCATGTCACCCCTGTTTCTCCTTCCCTCCAAGGTACACATGTTCAGGTCTACAAGCCTCTCCTCATATGGTTTGCAACGCAAATCCCATACCATTTTTGTAGCTTTTCTTTGGATACACTGGAGGTACATGACGACTGGGGAGATGAGCATGGGATGTAAGACTAGACTAAGTTTATTTCTGTGATTACAGAATGAAAAACTCTGTCTCCCATCACAGCATGAGATACACTAAAGGTGCAAAGGGAGAATGAAGAATGGAAACAGGATAGGGCAGAATCCCAGAATTCCTGTGAGGAGATCGATCAAACAGTAAGCTGTGATAGTGTCAAATGCAGTGCATAGGGAGTATTGGATTCAGGCCTTAGTCATGGAAAGGTCACTAGAAGCTTTGGTAAGAGCTGTCCTAGTGAGATGGAGAAGGTGGAAACGGGATTAAAGCAAATCAAGAGGTGATAAGTGGAAGGAGAGATAGGATGGCAGTTAGCAAGGCAGGTAGGGTCCAGTGAAGGTTTGCAGAGGAGTGGTATGATCACAGCATGCTTGAAGGCAGTGGGAAGAGTTGCAGTGGACAATGACAATGAGAATACGTCAGAGGAAGGGAAGAATGGGTGGAGGCGTCAACTGGGAAGAAGTAGAGTTTGGAGCAGGAGAGATGAGCCGTTTCCTTTTCTATTACTTTACTAAAGGAAGACAATACGAGAAGAGGAAGTGGAGGAGTTGGAAGGGGTCTAGGCAGTTCTTTCTACACATTCCCAATTTCTTACTTATTTGCTGCATAAAGGCCACTAACAGGTGTATAGATTGAGTGAACCTTTGGTTTTTTTTGACCCAGTTTGACAATTGGTCTAAAGGAACTCAGTGATGTCAAAACCTCTGCTAATTATTATTTGGGCTACCTTTATACTTGTCTTTCCCCATGGGGCTGAGTATTTAATGGTTTCTGCTCCTCTCTTTAGATGCAGTGCTGTGGTGTTACGGACTATACAGACTGGTATCCTGTTCTTGGGGAAAACACTGTTCCAGATCGATGTTGTATGGAGAACTCACAGGACTGTGGACACAATTCAACTAGCTTAGTCTGGCCAATGGTAAAACAATTTGAGGGTTATTCTGTAAAGGGGCACCTATATTTAGGTGCCTATAGATTTATTTGTATTTGGCTCACACCTTTTCCAGTTGTAGGTCAAGGCAAGTTACGTTCAGGTCATTGGGTATTTCCTTTAAAGAACAGAAATGTAGCAGAACCAACTCACACCTTTATTTTAGGCAGAAGCATCAAGACCAGTCATAGAACTGGTATAACTACTCACACCTAGATTGCCAAGAAACATGTGGAATGTGCACCTTGCTCAGACTCTGCCCATGTGCATCAAGACACGTAGGCACCAGATTATAGAATACTGCGTAGACGGAATATTGGCGTTTACACATGTATGTGCAGATATGCCAGTATTCCTGGCACCTAAACATAGAATGTAGATCAACCTCCGCGGTGGAGAAACAAGATCTGCTATGAACAAAGAGGGTCAGGGAAGAAGTATAGCGTGATCAGTGGGACTCTTCCAAAAAGACCAGGGAGATGGAGTAGGGAGTATGTACTTTATTCCGTAATACAAATTGACTCAATTGAGTCAACTTGTATATACTCCTTACTCCGTCTCCCTGGTCTTTTTGGAAGAGTCCTGTTGATCAAGTAAACATAGAGCCAGTTTCTGCATCACAGGCATCCTTTCAGAACATTCTGGATTTCCACGTTTATCATGGTGGCATTTTGTGGTATCGATGCGTATCTCCTATGAGTTTTTCACGTTTTTTAGATGTCTTGGTGTGGGAAGGGGAGGAGCTCTGATAATCCAAAGTGTGTCACAGGCTCAGCATGTTTTTGATAAAACACATACATTCCAACATTCATGACTTATCTAAATGGCGTTGAGTGAGTGCGCAGGCTCTAAGGTTCTGCAGCATCAGAAGGCAAATAAGGAGCTCCACAGTGTGAACAGGTGACCCTAACACTGTTGCAGAGGACGAACGAACATTGAGCACATTACAGGAGGACACTTGTTATGCATTTGTTCAGATAACCCAGCACAGTCACTTTAATTGCTCTCGGTTTAGTGTCACTGACTTGTTTTTCATGTGTACAACAAACAAGGATATAGGGAGGAGGCAGAACAGCAAAAATTCAAGCAAAATCAATTAAAGCATTAGGAAAAAACAAAATATGAAAACAAAACCCAAAGGTAACCTTTCAACAAAACATCTGCCTCAGGTTAAGGCAAGCCAAAATTCTTTCATGATCAACATTTGGCCATTGCTTTTAGGATCCTCCTTTTGTCTCCTTTCCGTAACTCTGAATAAAATTAAAAATAGTGATTAAATGGAAGCTTCAATTCTGTTCATAGTTATCTGTTTATAAAAAGAAAACCAGGGAACTCAGAAGTGATGCGAACTTGCTACCTGAAGACAGAGGTGGCTAGTGAGAGGACCGGCCAGCAACTAATGACATCATAGCTTGGGGGAGAAGGAAGCAGCGGAAGAGTTTTGCTGTTGCATTACAACAAAGTACTGGACTAAGGGGCTCTTTTATTAAATAACATTAAACAGGAAGACACACTTAACACAAACAAGGGAAAAGTACTTGTACAAATGCATGAAAGCATTTTGTGGTAATTAGCTGGTCAGTGCGTGCTAATTGTGTGGGGTTTTTTCTTAATTTTTTCAGGCGAGGGAGTGTCTTGGGCAGGGAATGGGGGGCTGAATATTGCTCTTAACGGGCTGTTTCAGTCAGCTCCCCATACCTGTAAATTCAATACTGGACATGGTCTGGAAGTAAATTTCTACATTTAATACCAGCGCAGTAAGCAAAGTGCTGATCACCACTGGCTGAATATCGGGTCCAAAATCCTTAAAATACTGGCATGGGCTTAGCATGCAGGGAAATCCCGTGTTAGATGTCCTTTTACTAAAATAAGGATTTAGCACACTTTAAGATCCTTTCTGCACAGAGTCACCAATCACAGCGAGGAGCTGCCGATGAGGAGGGTAGTTTTAAAACAGGGACCCCTATTTCATGTTTATTTTACAATGGCAGTGTAGTTACCTATGTTCCTGTATAAGACAGGCTCTTAGAGTGATTCCCAGTAGCACACAGATTCTTTCATACAAATTTACACCTGCTCCAAAGGAATGAATGTGTGTGTGTATTATAAATAAAGAGAAGGGACTGTGTCTGTGTAATCTCTGCATATAATGTGTGCTATATAACATAAAATGGAGTTATGTGTGTGTGTAATCTATGCCTGTAATGCATGTTATATAAAATAACAAGGAGTGACTGTGTGCATCTAATCCATGCATGTAATGCATGTTACATGAAATAACAAGGAATGACTCTGCATGCTTTATAAAATGAGTGACTATGTGAGTGTAATCTATCCATGTAATGCATGTTATATAAAATAAGGAATGACTGTGTGCATGTAATCCATGCATGTAATGCGTGTTATATAAAATAACAAGGAGTGACTGTGTGCGTATAATCTACGCCTGTAATGCGTGTTATATAAAATTACAAGGAGTGACTGTGTGCGTGTAATCTACGCCTGTAATGCGTGTTATATAAAATTACAAGGAGCGACTGTGTGCGTGTAATCTACGCAGGTAATGCGTGTTATAGAAAATAACAAGGAGTGACTGTGTGCGTGTAATCTACGCCTGTAATGCGTGTTATAGAAAATAACAAAGAGCGACTGTATGCAATGTGTACTCTGCTTTCTTCTTCCTTTCAGCTACCCTATGGAATTCCCTCCCACAGTGTCTGCGCCTTGAGAAGTCATATACTCACTTTCGTACTTCCTTAAAGACATACCTCCTTCAATTAGCCTTTGAACGCTTGTGTTCCAGCAAATGGACCCTGTGGCAGGCGAGACTATCTGAGTATAGAACACTGATTATTGTCTGACTGGCTGTGAGTTGTGTTGCACTAACGAGCAGGATCTTGCTGTTTGGTGTACGATTGTCTCTGTTTGCATTGCCTGAGCTCTCAGTTTGTTTGCTCTTTTCTGTCAAATAATGGAGTTCTTTTCTTATTTCCCCTTATTGATATAATGTAAACCGCTTTGATATTTGGGAATTTGGAAGTGGTATAATAAACGATAAACGATGTACATGTAATGCTTATTATATAAAACTAGTAAAAAAGGCCCGTTTCTCCCTGTGATGAAATGGGCCCTAGCGGGCACGGGACTCCCTTCCCCTCCCCTTACGCTAGTATCCCTGGTGGTGTAGAGGTACCTGTTCACTCGGGGCAGGAAAGAAAGAGCCCCCTCTTTCCTGGCCGTAGCATTGCTGCTATCTGCCCTGCTGCATCCTGTGCGAGTCCGGCTCTCGGCGTTTCAAAATGGCCACCGAGAGTTGAAGTCTCGCAAGGCTGCTTCAACTCTCGGCAGCCATTTTGAAACGCTGAGAGGCCAACTCACAGAGGATGCATCAGGGCAGCTAGCAGCAGCGCTCCGGGCAGGAAAGCGGGGGCTCTTTCTTTCCTGCCCCGAGCAAACAGGTACCTCTAGACCACCAGGGATAGTAACGTAAGGGGAAGGGAGGTGACAGGGGGGAGGGAAGGTGATGGGGAACAGGGAAGAGGGGGCGACTGGGGGCGGGGTGCTAGTGTTAAAGGGGCGGGGCGATGGCGCAAAAGGGGCGGGGTGATGGGCACGTCCTCGGCGGCTGCGATTCGTTGGAAGGGGAGGAGTAGGGAAACACGCTACGCTTGTTTCCCTACTCCTCCCCGTTCATTCATTTGCATGGTTGTGTACATGTTCCGCCCTCGACGTCATCACGTGTGACGTGAGGGTGGGGCATGGAGACATGGTGAGTGTTCTGGCTTCACCACCATGAACTTACGAACCGGTGTCCGAGTGCCTGCAGTGACGTCAGTGTCCTCAGAACGTTGAGGGTGCGTTTTATTGTATTAGATAAGAAGGGGTGAATGTGTGTGTGTACACTCACTGCATGTAATGTGTACTTTATATTATACGCTTGGACATTGCAACTTCACCCCAGTTCTGCCTACATGTGGTCAACGTCTTACCAAGGGCTGTGTGAGGAAACAGAACAGGGTGCAAATATTGTGGTGGCAAAGCAGGAGGTACATGGGACACCAGGGGCGAGTTGCACAGGGTACAACAGGAACTCAGTGCAGTGCACATATAAATATGTACCATCTTGTTAGTGAGAGCTCACTCATCCTTATTCGTTCACACACTTTTTCAAAGGAAACATTTTCTGCATTAAAACATATTTTAAATGAAGGAACTTCTTTATAAAATGTTCTCGTAATATATACAAAATTCAAATGCTGTAACAATGTAAACCATGTCCAAATTTTAAACCTTTTTCATCATAGAAGCATTCTACATTCTGCAAAGCAAAACTGAAATGTTTCCTTTTTTTTCAGGGTTGCTACGAGAAAGTTAAGATGTGGTTTGATGACAAAAAGCATGTGCTTGGTACAGTGGGGATGTCCGTCCTTATAATGCAGGTAATGCTTTGTCTCTTACTTCTGCAAATTATACGCCTCAGGAGCCCTGCCATCAAAACTTGAATTAAGTTATTGGCTCAGAGAGATCTAATCTTTGACTAGCAGAGGGTGCTGCTGGGCAGGATTGAGGTCGTTGACAGAGCTGTGTATAGAAGGCTCTCAATACTGGACTAGTAGGTGTACTGCAGAGCAGGAATGAGGTGCATTGACAGGGCCATGTGTGCATGAGCCTCTCAGTACTGAAATAGTAGGGGTGCTGCAGAACAGAACTGAGGTACATTACACAGAAACAGAGAAAAATTAAGGCAGATAAGGACATGCAGCCTATCCAGTCTGCCCATATATATCATTTACTATCCCTTCTTCTCCCTCTGAGATCCTATTTACTTATCCCAAGTGTTGCGAACCAAGCAGTTTTCAAGCCTGTGAATTGTAATAATATTTTCATGCAGTGCATTTCTCTTCTTTGGCCAGCAGGTGATGTTTGTTCTGTGCTTTAAGGCTGTTGCAGAGAAGACTGGTTTCTTTTTAGCTTAAATGCTGAGGAAAAAGTATCCTGCCCGGGTATTGGCCAGATTCTTTCAAAAGTTAAGGCTCTGGGCTCTGATTAGCCCTGGAGTTCAAAATCCAGCCAGGAGGTACTATATTTTCCCCAGTCTCAGATAGGGAGTGCAGAGGGTAAACATCTCTGCCCTCAGACCCTGTTCAAGACCTGTGAGCAGTTATTTTCCTGAAACTCCCGAGGTAGTAACAAAGTGTTTAGATAGCTTTACTATTTATCATTATTCAATTACCTGTTATTGCTAGTTGTTTTCTCACCTGTTCTATTTTTCTGATAATAAACCCATTAGTTTATTAGTTCTGTTGTCCTGGACTGACTAAGAATCTTGGTGGTTTGTGTTTTGGGTCTGTGGGTACTTTCTAGGAACTGTGGGACCCCTGAGAGTGTCACCCCATTGTCCTTAGGAATCACTGAGGAGTAACTTGAGAGTGGGAGACTCGCCCAGAGGCAAGAGGGGCCCAGTTGGTGGGAAAAGGTTGCTAGTGTAGAGTACATGCCCAGGTGCAGGCGAGCTTGAGCACTGCTGAGGACAGACTCTCCAGGTGGCCGCAGGATTAACCCCAGGTGGATGCTAGACATTTCGTGACACCAAGCGATCTTGAATTCAGATACAGTCTTCATCTCCACTACCTCCACCAGACTGTAGATGCAAGGAAAAAATACAATTTAAAGTGTCTATATACAAATGCTGGAAGCCTAAAGATGGGAGAGTTAGAGTATATAGCACTAAATGATGAGATAGATATAATAGGCATCTCAGAGACCTGGTGGAAGGAAGAAAATCAATGGGACATTGTGTTAACAGGGTACAAATTATATTGCAATGATAGAGTGGATAGGGAGAGGAATGGCCAGTAGAAAAAAAGGAGGTGATGATGCCCCTGTATAAGACTCTGGCCAGATCTCATTTAGAATATTGTGTACAATTCTGGAGACGGCACCTTCAAAAAGATATAAACATGAAGGAGTTGGTCTAGAGGGTGGCTACTAAAATAGTCAGTGATCTTTTTTTATAAAGAAGTACATGGGGACAGACTTAAAGATCTCAATATGTTTAGTTTGGAAGAAAGGCAAGAGAGGAGAGATATGATAGAGACATTTAAATACTTCTGTGGCATAAATTCACAGGAGGCTCTTTCAATTTAAAGGAAATTGTGGAATAAGGGGGAATAGGATGAAAGTGAAAAGAGATGGATTGGAGGAATGTTGAACAAAAGGTGGAAGCCTGGTATAATGTGCCTGGACTTTAGTTTCCTTCAACCCAAGGGATCTCAACACAGCTTTACAGTGATCCCAAGCAGCAGCTATCTAAGTTGGAAAATGAATAAAGGCCATGTAGATACAGTGGGGGAAATAAGTATTTGATCCCTTGCTGATTTTGTAAGTTTGCCCACTGACAAAGACATGAGCAGCCCATAATTGAAGGGTAGGTTATTGGTAACAGTGAGAGATAGCACATCACAAATTAAATCCGGAAAATCACATTGTGGAAAGTATATGAATTTATTTGCATTCTGCAGAGGGAAATAAGTATTTGATCCCCCACCAACCAGTAAGAGATCTGGCCCCTACAGACCAGGTAGATGCTCCAAATCAACTCGTTACCTGCATGACAGACAGCTGTCGGCAATGGTCACCTGTATGAAAGACACCTGTCCACAGACTCAGTGAATCAGTCAGACTCTAACCTCTACAAAATGGCCAAGAGCAAGGAGCTGTCTAAGGATGTCAGGGACAAGATCATACACCTGCACAAGGCTGGAATGGGCTACAAAACCATCAGTAAGACGCTGGGCGAGAAGGAGACAACTGTTGGTGCCATAGTAAGAAAATGGAAGAAGTACAAAATGACTGTCAATCGACAAAGATCTGGGGCTCCACGCAAAATCTCACCTCGTGGGGTATCCTTGATCATGAGGAAGGTTAGAAATCAGCCTACAACTACAAGGGGGGAACTTGTCAATGATCTCAAGGCAGCTGGGACCACTGTCACCACGAAAACCATTGGTAACACATTACGACATAACGGATTGCAATCCTGCAGTGCCCGCAAGGTCCCCCTGCTCCGGAAGGCACATGTGACGGCCCGTCTGAAGTTTGCCAGTGAACACCTGGATGATGCCGAGAGTGATTGGGAGAAGGTGCTGTGGTCAGATGAGACAAAAATTGAGCTCTTTGGCATGAACTCAACTCGCCGTGTTTGGAGGAAGAGAAATGCTGCCTATGACCCAAAGAACACCGTCCCCACTGTCAAGCATGGAGGTGGAAATGTTATGTTTTGGGGGTGTTTCTCTGCTAAGGGCACAGGACTACTTCACCGCATCAATGGGAGAATGGATGGGGCCATGTACCGTACAATTCTGAGTGACAACCTCCTTCCCTCCGCCAGGGCCTTAAAAATGGGTCGTGGCTGGGTCTTCCAGCACGACAATGACCCAAAACATACAGCCAAGGCAACAAAGGAGTGGCTCAGGAAGAAGCACATTAGGGTCATGGAGTGGCCTAGCCAGTCACCAGACCTTAATCCCATTGAAAACTTATGGAGGGAGCTGAAGCTGCGAGTTGCCAAGCGACAGCCCAGAACTCTTAATGATTTAGAGATGATCTGCAAAGAGGAGTGGACCAAAATTCCTCCTGACATGTGTGCAAACCTCATCATCAACTACAGAAGACGTCTGACCGCTGTGCTTGCCAACAAGGGTTTTGCCACCAAGTATTAGGTCTTGTTTGCCAGAGGGATTAAATACTTATTTCCCTCTGCAGAATGCAAATAAATTCATATACTTTCCACAATGTGATTTTCCGGATTTAATTTGTGATGTGCTATCTCTCACTGTTACCAATAACCTACCCTTCAATTATGGGCTGCTCATGTCTTTGTCAGTGGGCAAACTTACAAAATCAGCAAGGGATCAAATACTTATTTCCCCCACTGTAGATGTGTGAGGTCCAAGATTCTGTTTTTAAGATTGGTTCACAGAATTTCTCTCATTATTCTTTTTCTGCCTTCCAGATACTGGCCATGGCGTTCTCTATGACGCTCTTCCAGCAAATTCATAGGACTGGGAAAAAATATGATGCTTAACTCTTCCAGAGGAACATCTCATCAACCTCCATGTTACCATAAAAAAGGAACAAAACTATAAGCACAAACCTTTTGCACAATAATCCATTTCTTCTTTCCATAAATGAAGCTATCGCTTCTTAATCCACTTCTTCCTTCCATGGAGAAAGATATCGATCCACGATTTATTTCTTCCTCCCATGGATAAGGCTGCTGCTGCACCTGAATTAGCATCTTCGTTCCATGGCAGACTCCTGGCCACACCTCATTTCTTCATGGTATTGAGTTTGCGGTTTATTTGCCAAAGAACAATGGAGAAAAATAGACAGATTTTCTACTTCGGTCTTTGAGAATACTTTTTCCTAACTCTGTGTGTAAAGACGCTGTGTTACTGTACTAAATGCTCCATTTTAGAAGCATGTGACAAACCCATTGAGCCTCTGGAGAGTTCTAGTATCTTTTTGTACAACATCTGACGCAGCAGCACAAAACTCACCCCGATAACACCCAAGAATGGAAGAGTTTCTGCGGGGCTCTACCAGTAGCATTTTGTACTGTATGAACTATTTCCTATTACTTTCTTAGTTTAGAATTAATATTGTGATTTCCAACTTTTATTTCTCATTATCATATTTTAATCAAGCAACCACTATGTCATCTTTTAAGATTACTGAATGAATTATTTTTAATATAGTAGAGTTAAACGAAAATTAATTACACTATAACAGTGTTAAACATCTTTGTGTTCTATACAGTGGTAGTTGGAGAACTACTTGTCCTAGGCTCCTCACGATGGATCAGAGGTCTTGGGTTTGACTTTTTAGAAGGTAATTTTGAAGCTGCCCTGAAAGCTTGTAGTACCACAGACCAATGAGCTGAGGAGGTGATGGAGATGAGGACAATATCTGAATTCAAGAAAGCATAGGACAAACACACAGAGTCTCTAAGGGGGAGGACAGGATTGCAGAGAGGAGCAGTTGAGATAGATGGGTAGACTAGTACTTGTCCCGTGCTTTCCTTAATTCAGATACTGGCCTCATCTCCACAGAGAGAGTGTTCAGTGTATCCCCCACCCGTTCCATAAAATATATTTCCTTAGACTATGCCTAAGTCTTCTCCCTTTCACCCCTACCCTATGACTTCTTGTTCCAGAGCTTTTGAAGGTTCAGTCTCCAGAACTGTACACTACAGCCTTATATAGAGCAACTATACGCCTCCCTATTTCTGGCCATTCCTCTTCATATGCACCCAAACATCCTTCTGGCTTTTGCTGTTGCCTTTTCTACCTGTTTGGCCACCTTAAGGTCATCAGTATGATCACCCCAAACTCCTACTCTTGTTTTGTATACAGAATTTCACTTCCTATAGTATATCACTCCCCTGGGGTTTTTACAGTCCAAATGCATAAGCCAGCAATTTTTAGCATTAAATATTAACTATAAAACGCCAGACCATTCCTCAAACTTCATTTGATCCTTCATCATGTTAGCCACACCAGCCAGGGGTCTACTTTGCGGCAGATTTTCTATCATCTGCAAAGAGGTGAATCTTTCCTGATGGCCCTTTCATGACATCCTTATTTTACCTTATAATCCTCAGCCACTATCACCCCAAGGTCTCTCTCCTGACTTGTGTTTATCAGTTCTCGCCTTCAATCTGCTACATCTCCTTTGGATTTCTGCATCCCAAGTGCATCACTCTGTACTTCTTCACATTAAATTTCAACTGCCAGTCATTAGACCATTCTTCTAATGACTGGTAGTTAAAATTTAATGCGATTAAATGCAGAGTGATGCACTTAGGATGCAGAAATGCAAAGGAGAAATACCAGATTGGAAGTAAGAAACTGATACAGAAATGCAAAGGAGAAATACCAGATTGGAAGTAAGAAACTGATAAACACAAGTCAGGAGAGAGACCTTGGGGTGATAGTGGCTGTTTTGCTGCCTTGAGATCCTCAATGTGGCAAGGCAGTGGTCATAGCCAGAAGGATGCTAGGCTGCGTCGAGAGGGGCATAACCAGAGGTGTTCATGCCCCTGTATAAGTCATTGGTAAGGCGCCACTTGGAGTATTGTGTTCAGTTTTGGAAGCTGACTTGAAGTGGTTCAAAGAAGAGTGACAAAAATGATACGGGGTTTGAACCAAAAGATGTATGAAAAGAGACTTGAGGACCTGAATATATTTACCCTAGCTAAATCTAATTCACTGAGTTGAGGCAATAATTAAAAGTGGGGTAGTCACATCAACTATAAATGCAACCCAGTGCCAAAAATTAAACTTTGACTCCCCAGCAGTGACTCGCTTCACATGAGCCTACCATTCATGGCTGACATAGCCTCTTCATTGGGTCAAACCATTGCACTGGCTCAAATTTAAACTATCATCCATCTTCTGATTTATTATGTAAATATATATCAAAAGCCTTTGAAGGTTGTATGTGTTGTGAGCACAGCTTTGAGTGACCATTCCGGATGCAGTTACAAAACATGTTTCATGTCGGTCGGTCTGTAGTATTGAGATAAGACTCCTTTATTGAAATTAGATATTTAAAAAGTTGGTCTTTGAAAGTTTCTAAAAGAATTTTTGATATGTATTATAATAAATAGGAAGATAAATGATGGTTTAAATTTGAACCAAAGCACTGGTTTGATCCAATGAAGAGGCTATGTCAGCCATGAATGGTAGGCTCATGTAAAGCGAGTCACCGCTGGGGATTCAGTGCACTTTTGGTTAAAATGTAATTGTTGGTGCTGGGTTGCATTTATAGTTGTATATATACCCTAGAGCAGTGGTTCAAAACCCAGTCCTCAGGGGACACCCTCCAGTCAGACTTTCAGGATATCCACAATGAATATGCATGAGATAAATCAGGAAACAGTGCATGCCGTTCTATCTCATACATACTCACTGTGAATATCCTGAAAGTCTGAAGGGGTTGCATGTGCCCCAAAGACTGGGTTGAGAAGCACTGTCCTAGAGGAAAGAAGGGATTGGGGTGATACAATGCAGACATTTAAATATTTGAAAGGAATCAGTACGCAAACAAATCTTTTCCAGAGAAGGTGAAGCGGTAGGCCTAGAGGACATGAATTGAGGTTGGGGGGGGGGGGGGGGGGTTGGAGGTGGTCGACTTAGGAGTAAAGTCAGGAAGTACTTTTTTATGGAGAGTATGGTGGATATCTGGAATGCCTCCTGTGGAAGGTGATGTAGACAAAAACAGTAACAGAGATAATAAAGTGTTTGGGATAAACACAAAGGATTCCTATATGGAAAAAAGAACAGAAGCAAAACAAAACTTAGCATCACTTAGACGGTTACACCAAGGCCAGAGCGGGGTCAGACTTCCATGGTCTGTGTCCTGATTATAGCTAGACACATCTGGGTGGGCTGGTGTGGGCAGCCCTGAAAATGGCAAGGACAGATTAAGAAGAACATTTATATGGTATTATGTCATATGCTATGAGTTTATCTTATTAGGCAGAATGGATGGACTGTGCAGATTTTTATCTGCTGTCATCTACAATATTACTTTCTACTGACTTTAGTCATATTCACTTGGTGTCATTATTTCTGGATATAACATCTAGATTTGGGGGGGGGGGGGGGGGCTGATGGACCCTCATTCCATGTTCACTATCAAGAAGGAATAGTAATATGTGGAATTATTCCAAACTTTTGTAAGTGAAAATATACAAATTTTGCAGATGCACAAAGAGTAATTTTATAAAAAGACCCAATAAAAAGGTGAATAATGTTTCTATTTTATGCTCATTTTATAAAAGTTCAACCAACAGCTTGGTGAGAGGTAAAGTTACTTAACAGCCACTGGGAAATTGTGTAAAACCATTCAAACGTTTATCCACAGAGATACTTATACATATACCCACTATTAACCCCAACATTTCCTCAAATAAATATTTTTTAAATTTTTTAAAATGTGCTCATAACAGTTTCAAGAACACATGCAGACCAAAACCGGTCCAATTAAGATCCATAATTTTTTATAATCATTGCACATAGTTTCCACCAAGTGTGTATAACCTCAGCCTCTTTACTTCCCACCTCTTCGGTTGCCTCTGCCTCTTCCTTCTTCCTACTGCGAAATCAGGCAACATAAGAGATTTCCAGTGTTTTTCTAATGACCAGGAAGTCTGTTCAAAATATTGGAGATTTAAAGGGACAGAACCCATACTATATACTTCATACTATAATTTATTGGAGATCTGATCTACTGACAGTAATCTGGGGAAGAAGAAACAATAGACTCCCCCATCTGCCTAGAAGACACAAACTCAAGAGGCCAACTCTTATATAGCTAAACCCACAAGAATACCTGCCTACCACCATCAAGTATCCCCTAAATCTACAAATGCAACCACACACAGACCAGTCCTTGGAACTTGGGCCTAGTAAATGCCAGATCAGCCATTAAAAAATTTCCTATGATCCATGATGTCATCAATGAATACCATTTAGACAACTGAGACCTGGCTGAATGAAAACGGAGGAGTACTATTAGCTGAACTATGCCCCACAGGATTCACTATCCTGCACCAACTAAGACAAGGGAAATGAGGTGGAGGAGTAGCAGTCCTGATCCGAGAGACAATCAAACTGTGCAGAGTCTCCATCCCTCACCTGTCTGAGTCAGAGTGCCTCCTAGTCCAGCTGGGAGACAAGGAACCAATATGGCTGCTCATGGTCTACAGAGCACCTTGCAACACCACATTATCTGAGCAAGAACGGCTGAATTTGGTGACTAAGGTAACCCTTAGCTACCCTAGGTACTGATTATGGGAGACTTTAACCTACATATTGAAACTCCAGACACCACTACTGCTACCTTCCTTGACACGATGGCAGCTTTAGGATTCATTCAGGTGATCAAATCTCCAACCCATGAAAAGGGCCATTTGCTAGACTTGGTGTTCTGCAAAGGAGTCGACATCTTGGAACACAAGGCTGAAGGCATAGAGATAACATCCCTATCATGGACTGACCATTTCCTAATCAAATTTTCTATTGACTACATAAAACAGATGGGCCCAATTAAAGTTTGGAAGGAAATCCAAGACATGAGAAATCTGATTGCTGAAAAGATGATGGCAATGTCAAAACAGGTTGATATCTGGAATGCATGCTTAGCAGTAGCATTAGAAAAAATGGCCCCTCTAAAGAAGGTTATGCTGTACACACAAATGTTCCCTGTGGTTCTCCCCAGAACTACGGGTCCTTAAGCGTCAATGACATCGACTTGAAAGAAAATGGAGAAAATCTCACTTAGATGAAGACAGGCTCAACTGTAAGAAACACATGGCAATGTACTGCCAAGCCTTATCAACAGCCAAAAAAACAATATTTTTCTCAACACATAGAACAAGCTGCAAATTTAACCAAGTGGATATTTAAAATAATAATCAGCCTACTGCAAACTGTACAACAGAACCAGCCTTCTCAGTCACAACTAACCAGCAATGATTTTGCCACTTACTTTGCCAACAAAATTAAAGGTCTCCACTAGGACCTACAGACAGCCCCATCAAAGCTCCTACCAGCTAATGAAGAGAACACTTCCTCTTCCCTGCCATTCACAGCCATCTGGGACTCATTCAACCAGGTCACAGAGGAAGCTGTTGAAAATATCCTGAAAGGTCTAGGGCCTACAACCTGCCCTCTTGATTGCTGCCCAGCAAAGATTGTACAACAAGCAAGCACAGGCCTCACTGAAGGGGGCCAGTAACATTGTTAACTCCTCTCTTATGGAAAGGCAGCTGCCAACAACACTAAAAAGAGCTGTGATACGCCTTCTATTGAAAAACAGCTTACTGGACCAGGACAAGCTTGAAAGCTAACGACCAGTCTCTAACATTCCTTTCCGGGCAAAACTTATAGAACAGACAGACTGCACTCAGCTCAACGACTGACTAATTGAAAGTAATTGGCTAGATCCATGTCAATCTGGCTTCAGACCTGGAGATAGTTCTTGTCTCGCTTCTTGATGATCTGCACAGAAACCGTGACGAGGATCTACGTCAGTACTAGTGTTGCTGGACTTCTCGGCAGCCTTCGACACTGTGAATCATAATATCATGTTTACAAGACTGGCAGAAACAGGTATCAGTGGCACAGTATTTACTTGGTCCAAATCTTATTTGTCAGATAGACAACAACCAGATCTGTTTAGCAACAGCACGTCATTACCTTGGGTACTGGACTGTGGAGCACCACAGGGGTCCATACTGTCTTCCATTTTATATAATATCTACCTCAAGCCTCTGGCTGAGCTGCTTCGGTCAATGGACACAAAATTCTACATCTATGCTGATGATGTGCAACTACTCATACCCAATGAACCAGATCTACCCACAGTTCTGAGTAATCTGACTGCCTGCCTAACTGCAACTCGGGAATGGGCAAACAACAACAAACTCTACCTGAACCGAAGCAAAACAGAGATTCTTTGGGTACCAAACACAAGTAGACAAATGCCCAACTTCAAAATACCTTATGGGAAGTATGAACTCCCCCTAAAGTCACAGGTCAGGAATCTTGGGATACTGCTAAGTCATCACTCACTCTGATCCCACAAATTCAAACAACCTTCAAACATTGTTTCTATCACCTATGGCAGTTAGGAAATCTCTCTCCATATATTGAAAAGACCAGTCTGACCACAGTGGTCCATGCCATGATAACATTACAACTAGACTACTGTAATGCTCTGTACACTGACCAAAACCAAAAAGAGTTTGTATGAGCTCCAACTAATTCAGAATATTGCAGTACGACTGATAGAAGGCTGCAAATGCCATGACTACATTGCACCCTTCCTGCAAAAACTGGTAGTACCTTCCAGGGCTAAATGTAAAACTCTTTTTGATTTCAAGGTCCTCAGACACAATGGGCCAGAGTACTTAGAGAATAAGTTAGCCCTTTACACATCTTTGAGATCTCTAAGATCCTCTCAAGGAACATTACTATCTGTCCCCTCATCAAAAGAAATTGTACAATGTGATACCCACCAGTGAGTCTTCTCAGGAGTAGGCCCCACACTCTGGAATTTACTCCCAGAGGGGCTACATATAACTCGAGACTACCTCTACTTCAGTAAGCAGGTGAAAGCCTGGATCTTCTCCCAAGCCTTTAATACACAGGGTGACTGACTAGACACTCATTCTGCACCTGGACTAGTTTGCTACACTTAGATCAGTTCCTTACCTCTTGCTTAACTATAGAAAGAACTTGCCTTGAGTTTAGCTAATCATCAAATTATCCCAACTATCTCTGTCCACGCATCTTGTTCCCATCATACATCTGTTCTTGGTCCCCCAGCTATATGGTAAGTTGTATTGTAGAAAATCATTAGCATCATATCTATGTTAGTTGAACACTCTAATGCATGTTTATTAGGTGTATCATTAGTATTATGTAAACATTGTATTATATCTCTGGTATTTGAATTCCAGTGCTGTTAAATGTGTATATTTTTGATACTGTTTCACGGTAGTTCTATTATTAGGTTTGGTTACTGTTTTCAAGTACCTCATTTATTGTATTTATGTTTATTCTTGGTTATTTTACTATTGTGCTGTTAACAAAATTGTATCTACTGTACATCGCCTTGGGTGAATGTCTTCATAAAGGTGGTTAATAAATCTCAATAAATAAATAAATTCAAAGGCACTTAGCTTTTCGTGCCCCAACACGGACCATGTTTTGCAACTTGGTTGTTTCAGGAACCCTCAGATGTAGCCGCTTGGCTGCCTTATCTCCCTGAAAAGTGAAAAAGCGTTAATGAAACTCAAAACATTATTAAGGGCCCTGTTTACTTAGCGCCACACTGTAGGCATGCTTTTTAGCGTGCACTAACGCTAGAGATGCCCATAGGAATATATGGATATCTCTAGCATTAACGCGCGCTAAAAAACTAGCGCACCTATGGCACGGCTTAATAAACAGGGCCCCTGTATGTGTTGAAATATAATCCATATAAAAACAAACTTTATAATAAAAAACTTTAAAATTATTATAGCATTAAATGAGGACGGGACACGATATTATTAAGGGGCCCTTTTACAGTATGGCGGTAAGGCCAACGCAAGCTTACCGTTCGCTCGTTCAGGACTACTGCCAGCCCAATGCGGCCACTGGTGGTAGTCCCGCCTTGAGCATGCAACATTTCCAGGGGAACAAGGAAACCCCTGGAAATGACTTGCGCAGTTATATCCAGATGGTATTCGGGAATTGCGGTTACTGCCGGGTTATTGTGGGAACCCTTATCACCACCTCAGTGGGTGGGCATTAAGGGCTCCCCGCTTCATGGACATGCAGTAAAAGTTATATCACCATGTGGCCATTTTGTTTGAGGGGGGGGGCTTTAAACGACTGTGGGAAAAAGGGCCCTGGCATGCGGAAAAAATGGCCACCGCCACTAGTGCAGGGCCCTTTTTCCTGCAACTTAGTAAAAGGACCCCTAAATTGCTTTCATCCCGCTTAGAAGCATTCATTCGTCCCCAGAGAAAGACCCACCCTCCTTTTAAACACTTGTCGGTCACATGCCTCCACCAGGAGGCGGAGCGGTGGGCATTGCTCTAAGGGGTTCTAGTGTTCTGTGTCATCAGGTCTCTGTGTGTCTGTGTATGATTGGTTCCCGGTGGAGGCATGTGACCAAGGAGGGTGGGTCTTTTTCTGGGGATGAATGAATGCTTCTAAGTGAGCTGAAAGCAATTTAATAAGGTAATGGTCCCATCTTCATTTATGGCCATAAGGATTTTAACGTTTTTTTCTTATAAAGTTTGTTTTTATATGGATTATATTTGAACACATTTAGTAATGTTTTGAGTTTCATTAATGCTTTTTCACTTTGCAGGCAGATAAGGCAGCCAAGCAGCTAGATCTAAGGGTTCCTTGAAACAGGCAAGTTGCAAAGCATGGTCCGTGTTGGGACCTGAAAAGCTAAGTGTCTTTGAATTTATTGGTTATACACACTTGATGGAAATTGTGTGCAATAATAATAAAGAATTATGGACCGTAATTGGACCGGTTTTGGTCTGCATGTATCCTGGAAAATGCTATGAGCACACTTATACAAATTAAATTTTTTTTTAATATTTATCTGAGGAAAAGTTGGGGTTAATGGTGGGTACATACATAAGTATCTCTGTGTTAAAACTTTTTTGAATCATTTATAAAGGTAACCGAAGCACCAGGAATATTCACAAATGCAAACAAAGAAAGAATGAATCGCGTTCAAGATCTGCACTCTAGTTCCTAAAATCTTTCATGGAGATGCCCCGGCCTACATGATAGACCTTGTTGACTTGCCACCCAGGAATGTTAAAAAATCGGCCCGCGCATTCCTTAATCTACACTTCCCCAGCTGCAAAGGACTAAAATACAGACGAACACATGCGTCCAGCTTGTCTTACATGAGCACGCAACTGTGGAATGCATTACCACTTAGCTTAAAAACAAACTACAAATCAATTAATTTCCGCAAATCTCTGAAGACCTACCTATTCAACAAAGCATACCACAACGAGCAGTAACTTAATGATCACACAATATCACTTCAACTACACTCTTACTCTCTCACGATATCTGTATGCTTAATTCTATATTGTTATCCATGTACTCCATGCAACTCTAATGTATCACTTACTCCAGAATGGCGAATGCCATAACGGAACTTTGTAAGCTAATTCGATATTGTCATCCATGTATTTCATATAACACCAATTGTTTCTTTTACTCTGGAATGGCGAATGCCATAACGGAATATTGAAGCCACATTGAGCCTGCAAATAGGTGGGAAAATGTGGGATACAAATACAACAAATAATAATATAAATGTACAGCAGCACGGAGGCAGCCATAAATATCTGGGCATATATCAAACATAATATACATTCATGCATAAAGTACCTGAATACATCACACCTCTATCCCCAGGTACCTCTCCGCACCCAGCGGGCGTATAATTACGTTCTCTCTCATTTGCATACCATATGGACATGTAATGCGGCCACACGATTTTAAAAAGGTCCTTTTCCACGTGTAGAAATTTACGCACAGAGAAGCCTTTCGAAAATGACCTCCAAATAGTGTTATTTTTGGAAGCAATACATTCTTGAGGTCTTGGAAGTTAAACAATTGTTACCTCAAAATTCACATTGACCTCTAAATAGTTAAAGACAAATAAAACAATTGGACAGACAGTCGGGTCCAAATATACACAGAACACTTCAGTCAGTTTCTTTTCTTTGTAAAGAATAAACATTTTCTATGAATTAAGGGGCCCGACTGTGGGCTTAGTGCATTTTTAACGGGGCAGTTTCCCGTGTGCTAAGCCTAGATTTAATGCCACACTTTTTAAGGACTTTTCTTCTTTTTAATTTCTTCACAGGTCATGTGTTAATGTTCGCATTAGCATGCAAGACCAGCAAAAAAATTAAAAAGGAGCAGTTATTGCCTCCTATTTAATGGCACGAATTACTCCTGCATTAAATAGTAGTAGTAGTAGTAATTAACCCTGCGTTTTCCGGCTAGCGCACACTAATCATATTGTGCTAACCCAGTGGTTCCCAAACCCGGTCCTGGAGGCACCCCAGCCAGTCAGGTTTTCAATATTTCCACAATAAATATTCATGAGATAGATTTGCATTCAAATCTCTTCATGAATATTCATTGTGGGTATCCTGAAAACCTGACAGGCTGCAGTGCCTCCAGGACCACTTCGCTAACTGGATAACACAAACACACCCACTCTTCACCCATGACACACCCCTGAAAAACAGTTAACACACGCTTAAATGACTTCCCTATGAAGAAAGGTTAAAGTGACAAGGGCTCTTCAGCTTGGAGAAGAGATATGATAGAGATATGTTGAGTGGAGTGGAACGGGTAGACGTGAATCACTCGTTTACTCTTTCCAAAAGTACTAGGACTAGGGAGCACGCAATGAAGCCACTAAGTAGTAAATTTAAAACAAATCAGAGAAAATACTTCTTCATTCAACGTGTAATTAAACTTTGGAATTTGTTGCCAGAGAATGTGGTAAAAGCAGTTAGCATAGCAGGGTTTAAAAAAGGTTTGGATACCTTCCTAAAAGAAAAGTCCATAAGATGGGAAAATACACTGCTTATTTCTAGGATAAGCAGCATGAAATCTGTTTTACTGTTTTGGGATCTTGCCAGATACTTTAGACCTGGATTGGCCACTGTTGGAAACAGGATGCTGAGCTTGATGGACCTTCGGTCTGTCACAGTATGGCAACACTTATGTTCTTATGTATGTAACAAATGACACACCAATGCTTCCCATGTGAAAGTCTGAAAAGTGAGGAATGTGATTCCTATAGGGTCACACATTACAGTAAATGATGTTTGGTGAATCTGTAAAGCTTTATGTTTGTAGAAATAATACCAGGGATTTTGGTCGAATACTGTGGGAAGCTGTCAGCATAGTGGGCAGAGATGGACTACACTTTTGTTCTAGTCCCTCTGTGCCCAATATGTAAGCTCATCCAAGTTATGTGGTTCCCAGCCCGATATTCAGCAGAGGCAGCATAACTGTTACAGCTTGGCTATCTGAATACTGAAGGGAACCTAATGCACTGCAGCCTTTTATGGCGTTTGACAACGTACCTCATGAACGAGTCCAGAGGAAATTGGAGAGTCATGGGATAGGAGGTAGTGTGGATTTAAAACTATAGTTTAGCTTGTAAGTACCTGGCAATTCAGGACACATTGCAATGCTCTCCTTGGGGGGAGCCATTGGTTGAGCAAAGCATGGGCCTTTATCCCATCTACTTTGTGGTACCCAAAAGGTGAGTTGCTTTAGACCCATTTTGGACCTCAAGCAGTGGCGTAGCCACAACAGGTGGCCATTTATGGCTCAGGCCCACCCAACAGTAGCACATGTTTAGTGGTAACTGGTGGGAATCTCAAGCTCCGCCAGCTGAAGATTTTCCCCTGATGGTAACGAAAACGCTACTCTCCATGACACCGGCACCTGCGCATGCTCAGTTTTCAGTGCATGCCTGCTGCCAAGGTGGAAAAAAGCGTTTTCCCGCCAGCTGAGATAATTTTTTTTTTTTTTTTGGGGGGGGGGGGGGTAGAACACTTGGTGCCCACCCAATTCTTGCCTAGGCCCACCCAAAATCTGTTGTCTGGCTATGCACCGGACCACAAGGAGTCATTTTCGCATGGAAATCTTCAATTGGTAGTTGCATCAGTGAGGGTTGGGGAGTTTCTCATGTCTCTAGATCAGGGATTCTCAAACCAGTCCTCAGTTTTCAGAATATCCACATTGAGTATGCATTAGGTACATTTGAGTGCCCTACCTCCACTGTATGCAAATGTATCTCATGTATATTCATTGTGGGTATCCTGAAAACCTGACTGGCTAGGTGTGTCCTGAGAACATCTGCTCTAGATCTTTCAGAGGTGTACTTCCACAAAGTGATCCAGAAGCCGCACTGGAAATTCTGTGTACTAGGCTAGCATTTCCAGTTCAGGCCTCTTCCCTTTGGTCTGTCCATGGGAATCTGTATCTAGATGAGAGGCTAATTTGTGCAGACTCTCATTTGGCAACAGCGAGAGTGACTCAGCTGCTATTGAGCTTAGGTTGGTAGTGAGTTATGTCAAGAGTCACTTGGTTCCCTCTCAAATCCTGAAGTACCTTGGGTGGTCTTCAACAATGCAAGCAAAATTGTTTCTGACTCAGGACAGGGCAAATAAGCCCCAGTGGTTTCAGTACTTCTCCCTTCAGGCTTCGAGGGCCTGGGATTTTCTATAGCACGGAATCTTCCTACTCTTTGGAATTCTAGAATCTTGCTACTTTCTGTCAGGTACTTGTGACCTGTGGTCCATCTAGCCCAGTATCCTACTTCCATTAGTTTGACCAGTATGGCTATTCTTATGTTCTGTTGGGTTCACTGCCTGCAATTTTGGAGGTAGTGCCTTGAGCAAGGGTACCAGCAGTTCTGTTATCCTGGTGATCTCCTCCCCCCCCCCCCCAATCAAATTGCATGAGCTTGAGATGGCCTGGATACCAAACCTCAGTTGTCCTGCTGGTCCCATTCAGACCATGTGCTAATAGGCATCCCCTCTAGACCCCACAGAATGGGTGACGGTGATGAAAGATGCCAGCCTGTTGAGCTGCGGAGCTCACTGCCTGGCTCGGGTGGCTCAGGTATGCTGGTAGCAACTAGAAGCTTCATGGAGTGATATTTCTGGATGTGTAAATATTTATAACTTGAAGAGTTTGATTCCAATCAGAGAGTTCCATTGGTGGGTTCCAGAGTTTTTTGTTTTCTTGTTTTTGTCATGTTCTGGTCTATTTACTCTTGTTTTGACAATGGCATAATTTGATGATCCAGGGTTGCACTAGTTCTTATAGTGATGATGTCACCATAGTATTTAAATTTCTTTGCCTCCCATCTGCTGGTGTGGGGACACAACCCACTGGTTTGAACTAGTCTAGCAGGCCTCATGGAAAGGAAATTATCAGGTATGAATTATTTCACCTTACTTGTATCACCAAGCATGCTCGATGTGAAATACAAAATTGAAACGTAATAAGACAATCGTAAAACGCATAACAACCTATATAAAACCCCTTAACCCCCGTCCAACCATTACTAGCCAAACACCAATCCCACCTGATCCATACAGCAAACATTCCAAAAAGTAACATTCCCCCGTACCCCCTCCCGAAAACCACATCTTCAGCAATCTATGAAACCGTAAATACTCCCTTTCACACTGAATAACCAAGGGGACCTGGTTCCACAATATAGGCAAATGTTCCCTAGGTCACTGTAAATGAACCTGAATTGATAAAGCCAGTCCCAACTGTGGTGAACCACAACTAGTGCCTGGACTCACATGGACCTAAAGAATTCTTCAGATAAGCAGGATCACCCTGGTACAAAGCTTTACCAATCCAACATAGCATCTTCAATTCTGAACAGAAGGCAACCAGGAGCTAGTGGAAATCAATGAATAATGGAGTTAACATGATTAGAGCTCTTTTTTGGAATAAATCAACCATGCCGCAGTGTCGTGCATCAATCACAGCCAGCACATTGCCTTCTGTGGGACATTCCCATAAAGCATAGTACTGTAGTGGAGTCTAGATGCAAGATATGCAGACACCAGACTGCTTAATTTTGGTTGTTGTTTTTTTTAATTCATGATTTTATTGAAACGTTTTCTGGTTAGAAATTCCACTCCATGTGCTCAGTTTGAGTAGTCCTATGGCTAAGGGGGGGATCTTTACATCTGGGGCTATTACTTTAGGTAGATAAGGGCAACAAATGTTGTTTAATTGTTTATATACATGCTGCAGGGTTCAGAATTAGTTTATGGTGTGTGGTTTTGTACAGATGAAAGAGTTCTTGCCATGTTCCTTTGAAAATTTTAGAAAAGTCAATAGAAACGTGAATGCTAAAAAAACAAAACCCTGTTCCAACCATCTGCCCAGAACAATAACAAAACAAAGCATTTAAAAGGAAGGCAAAGGTTAAATCCCTTAGTACAGAAATAATACCTGGATACTCTCGTGCTGCCCCCTCCGTCCTCAAACAGTCGTAATAGTAAAAACGTCTAAATCTTTAGGGTCTGTTGGGATTAACATATTTTCAATGCTTGGCACACCTCCTCCTCCTCCACCTGAGAGCACACCCTTAAAGGAATGCACTTCAGCACTAAAACCCAAAGAGGTGCAAGAAGCTGTACTTTGGCCTTTTGATTTCCACTGCTGTACGTGTCACCGATTACACATACCCTGCGCTCCATTTTCAGCAATGGGCTGAGCCCAGATAGGCGGACGCTGTTCACACCTGGATCCGCCGCTTTCCCAATGACTTTAGTTACTTTGGCTGTAAGTTTGAGGGAGCTGGAAGTCAGAAGAGAGTGAGTTTCCTGGCAAAGCACTTCTCTGGTTGATTGGGGACTTTAAAAGGATCCTGCAGAGGTGAGTCCTGCGAACTGCGAGATGTGTAAATTTCATACAGCTGCTTTGAGAAGGACAGACCCAGTTTGTGCTTTTCAGAGGTGAAATATCCTTGTGCACTGTTTCGGGGCTGTGAATTTTCAGTTACTGGGTTTGCAGCTCTGGAATGATCTCCCTCCAGCGCTTTCTTCTGAATTGGCCTTCTCTCTCTTTAAAGACTTAACTTAAAACACACTTTTTTCTCTTTCTCTTGCATTTGGTTTTGCTTCCCTTGATGCTGGGCTGTAGGATATCAGTGGCCTTTTCAGTTGTGCTTCTCTGTCTGTCTGATCTTGTGGGATTTTTCTGACCTGCCAGTTCTTTTCTTTCTTTGTCTTATGCTTTGACTCTTATTGTAAACCTCTGCGATCTTCTTTAAGAAGTGGTGGTATATTAAACATTTTAATAAACATAAACTTTTCTTCTGAACGGGGGGGGGGGGGGGGGGGGGGGGGATACTTTACACTCCTTCAGACACATCTCTGCTAGGTCATCTGAAGAGGGAGAAAGAATGTAGAATCCTTGTTGCAGGACCGGGATTGGAACTGAGGCAAAGGGCGATGATGCACAGTTAGCTCCAGCTTGCATAACACCCAGGACAGGTAACTCTGCAAACATTTTCTGGGGGTGGTGGCGAGCGAGATGTCCCTCCACGGTGACACATTTTTTTTCTGGTACGTTCTACATCAACTGTTGGCAGTCGCGGCAGAATGTCCTACCATCATGTTCAACTCTAAGAGCTACCGTTTGGTGGCATTCAGGGTGCTCTAAAATAAAATTCAAAATGTCACCAGCAGAGAAATTAAACGGTACTATTGAATAGACCTTATTGATCTACCAATAAGAAACAAAGTCAGACTGTCAAGATCCTACTTAAACCTACACTACCCAAATTGCAAAGGACTGAAATACAAAAACAACTTACGCATCCAGCTTCTCCTACATAAGCGCACAACTATGGAATGGGCTCCCAAAAGCTGTGAAAACAATCCACGACCACCTGAACTTCAGGAAATCACTAAAAACCAACCTCTTCAAAAAGGCCTACCCCAACGACCCCACGTAACCCTCTTCACCTACCAACACAGCATGACTATGATCGAACAGGACAACACGCAATCTTCATCCATTTCAACCCCAACGACCTCACATAACCCTCTTCACCTACCAACACAGCACGACTATGATCGAACAGGACAACATGCAATCTTCATCCATTCCAACCCCAACGACCTCACATAACCCTCTTCACCTACCAACACAGCACGACTATGATTGAACAGGACAACATGCAATCTTCATCCATTCCAACCCCAACGACCTCACATAACCCTCTTCACCTACCAACACAGCATGACTATGATCGAACAGGACAACACGCAATCTTCATCCATTTCAACCCCAACGACCTCACATAACCCTCTTCACCTACCAACACAGCACGACTATGATCGAACAGGACAACACGCAATCTTCATCCATTCCGACCCTCCACATATACCTCAAACGATCACTTTTCAACCTTGTACTTGTTATCAACCGACTGGGCAAACGCCTTTGACGGTACTATGGGAGCCACATTGAGCCTGCAAATAGGTGGGAAAATGTGGGGGTACAAATGCAATAAATAAATAAATATGTTTAATTATAGCTGCTGGTTCAAAAATATTCACTGTATAAGAAATGTGCAATGGTTCTTGTAAGGTCTCCATCAACTATTTACTGTTCCTTCCACACTGCAGTAAAGGTACTTAAAGTAAGAGGTACCACTTTAAGCTCCTGTGTAATCTTCTTCCTTATTCTCCTTATCTAGTTACAGTCTCATGTTATTGGTGAGTCCTTCCACAGGGAAAGTCTGGAGGAGAGAGATGATTTTACCTTGAGACCAACTGTTCTCCAGCTGGATTTTTTTTAACTCCTCTTGTCTGTCTCTCTTCAATCTGCTCCTTACAGGCATTGTTAGAGGATAGGGTCCCTCCTGACTGTGTTAGTCCTAGACTATTTTCTCCCCCCAATAAAGAGGCTGCTACAGCCTGGAGGTTGATATTGATGGTTAGACCCCTAGCATGGTTCTGGGTTGTAAGAAGGCCCGCCAAGGGGGGGGAGGGGGGCAAGATTCTCCAGGCCTAGCCTTGAAGGGGGGCCCAGCTAACCTAATGGCCTGGGGGACCCGGGCCCCTCCACTTTGGGCTCGGACCCGCCCAACTTCAGTACCTTGAATGGTTGGCCTGTTTGGCCACCTTAAGATCATCTGATACGATCATCTCCACTAATCACTGTTTTGAGAGAAGTAACTAAAGAAACTGTACAAGGGGAAACCTATTGGCAGTGGGCTATAACAGAGACCGCTATTGGAAATATCGTAATTAACTCCTTTACAAAACAGTGTGGGAAAGCACGGGATACAAATGTATTAAATAAATAAAACAGGAATGGTGCAAAATACATTGTGAAAACGTGTCTCTGCTACTACTACTACTACTATTTAGCATTTCTATAGCGCTACAAGGTGTACGCAGCGCTGCACAAACATAGAAGAAAGACAGTCCCTGCTCAAAGAGCTTACAATCTAATAGACAAAGGAAGTGAAATTACACTAGTTTTCTGTGGAGTAGCGGGTTCAGTTTAAATAGATAAAGTTGACCTTCGGAGTGCTCGCAACAAGAAACTCATATAACAATGAGAAAAATTGAAATGGTCTGTCCATCTAGATATCAACGCTCAAGTCAAGGATTTTGATTAGAGGTAGTTAAGAATGTTTCCTGGTGAAAGTTCACCTTCTCTGTAGTTGCTCCATTTCTAGGGAATAAACCTCCCTCCCCCCGCCACACCCTTCAGTTGTGATGCAAGTTAAATCTTTTAAGAAATTAAAGCTTTCTTTTTTCCACTGTTGGGCGGAATGGTGCTCTTTTTGATCAGTGCGTTATTAGTAGGGCTGTACCAAATAGTCATATTCGATTTGTATTCAGCCGAATAGTGATTTAAATTTGAATAAAAATAATCCAGGCTCTACTGTGCTAAATTCTACTGAAATACACACTTGATTTCTGATTTCACAATGCTTCTTTTATTATTTGTTATGTTAAATCTCAATGTCCAGTATTCGTATTCAGTTGAATAATACTTTTCATTATGGCAATTTTACAGAATAGTAAAATTTGCTATTGGGTACAGCTGTAGTTATTAGGATGATAATCATGTTTGTTTCTATATTGTAACATTATATATGGTTTTTAAATTGTAAACAAATTTATTTAGTACATAAGTACATAAGTAGTGCCATACTGGGAAAGACCAAAGGTCCATCTAGCCCAGCATCCTGTCACCGACAGTGGCCAATCCAGGTCAAGGGCACCTGGCACGCTCCCTAAACGTAAAAACATTCCAGACAAGTTATACCTAAAAATGCGGAATTTTTCTAAGTCCATTTAATAGCGGTCTATGGACTTGTCCTTTAGGAATCTATCTAACCCCTTTTTAAACTCCGTCAAGCTAACTGCCCGTACCACGTTCTCCGGCAACGAATTCCAGAGTCTAATTACACGTTGGGTGAAGAAAATTTTCTCCGATTCGTTTTAAATTTACCACACTGTAGCTTCAACTCATGCCCTCTAGTCCTAGTATTTTTGGATAGTGTGAACAGTCGCTTCACATCCACCCGATCCATTCCACTCATTATTTTATACACTTCTATCATATCTCCCCTCAGCCGTCTCTTCTCCAAGCTGAAAAGCCCTAGCCTTCTCAGCCTCTCTTCATAGGAAAGTCGTCCCATCCCCACTATCATTTTCGTCGCCCTTCGCTGTACCTTTTCCAATTCTACTATATCTTTTTTGAGATACGGAGACCAGTATTGAACACAATACTCCAGGTGCGGCCGCACCATGGAGCGATACAACGGCATTATAACATCCGCACACCTGGACTCCATACCCTTCCTAATAACACCCAACATTCTATTCGCTTTCCTAGCCGCAGCAGCACACTGAGCAGAAGGTTTCAGCGTATCATCGACGACGACACCCAGATCCCTTTCTTGATCCGTAACTCCTAACGTGGAACCTTGCAAGACGTAGCTATAATTCGGGTTCCTCTTACCCACATGCATCACTTTGCACTTGTCAACATTGAACTTCATCTGCCACTTGCACGCCCATTCTCCCAGTCTCGCAAGGTCCTCCTGTAATCGTTCACATTCCTCCTGCGACTTGACGACCCTGAATAATTTTGTGTCATCGGCAAATTTAATTACCTCACTAGTTATTCCCATCTCTAGGTCATTTATTTTATTTGTTTATTTGTTACATTTGTATCCCACATTTTCCCACCTATTTGTAGGCTCAATGTGGCTTACATAGTACCGGAGAGGCCTTTGCAGGCTCCGGTGTGAACAAATACAGGGTGATGTTGTGGTAAGATCAAGTTCATGTGGCACAGCCACATTAGGGAATCAGAGAATGGAAGAGTTGTGTTATGTTCATTACGTGCTTTAGTTTGGTTGTGTTGCAGAGATTATGCATTTAAGTTGTATCAGTAGGGTATGCCTTTTTAAACAGGTTGGTTTTGAGTGATTTCCGGAAGTTTAGGTGGTCGTACGTCGTTTTCAAGGCTTTTGCTAATGCGTTCCACAGTTGTGTGCTTATGTAGGAAAAACTAGATGCGTAAGTTGTTTTGTATTTAAGTCCTTTGCAGCTTGGGTGGTGCAGATTTAGATAAGATCGTGTTGATTCGGATGTATTTCTAATTAGTAAGTCGATCAAGTCTGTCATGTAACTCGGGGCTTCTCTGTAGATGATTTTGTGAACCAAGGTGCAGATTTTGAAGGCAATGCGTTCTTTGATTGGGAGCCAGTGTAGTTTTTTGCGGAGGGGTTTTGTGCTTTCAAATCGCGTTCTACCAAATATAAGCCTAGCTGCCGTGTTTTGAGCGGTCTGAAGTTTCTTTAAGGTTTGTTCTTTACATCCCGCATAAATTCCATTGCAGTAATCTAAGTGGCTTAGTACCATTGATTGTATCAGTTTGCGAAATGTTTCCCTTGGGAAGAATTGCTTCACGTGTTTGAGTTTCCACATTGAGTGGAACATTTTCTTTGTTGTGGATGCCACTTGGCTCTCTAGTGTTAAGTTACGGTCCATTGTAACACCAAGGATTTTCAAGCTGTCTGAGATAGGGAGGGTGTGATCTGGGGTGTTGATACTTGTGGGGATGTCCACGCTGTGTTGGGATGAGAGAATGAGACAATTAGTTTTTTTTTCTTTATTGAGTTTTAGTTGAAATGCATTTGCCCATGAATCCATGATGTTCAGGCCGAGCTTGATTTCGTTGGTGATTTCTGTCAAGAATGCATTAAATAAATTTGTCACTGGTTTGAAGACCACTGAAACCTACACAACCTCCAAGGGAGTAAGTCATAGCGCTGTTCCTTAAAGAAGAGCTCTTTTCTAATATTTTTGGTGGGTATGACAAGGCATACATCCCATCACAGAAAAATAGATCCTCCACACAAAAGAAAGTGTCCTTAGCTAAAAACCACCTGGGTGTAGTCTATCCCCCTTCTACTCAGGGTAGACCCCTGGGACCCTGCTGGGGTGGTTACATAGTGGGAGGTGCAGGGACAGACTAACCCAGTCCTGAAAGGAGGGAAGTGGATTAGTAGTGTGAGAAGCATCTGCGGAAGAAATAACATTGACTGGAATAGTGATCTGCATATGTGTATTTGCATATTTGGACTAACAATGAGTTTGGACTGGTTTAAAACCCCAGGAGAAGGGGAGTTGGACCCCTTGGCTCTCAGGACTGAACTGAAGCCCTAGACTTATCTGGGGGGGAGGGGGGTGACCTGGTGATTGACATAGTGCTATTTCACCCTGACTGAGAAAGGGACCTGTTAAGCGGACCTGGCAGCCCAGGAGGCCTAAGAAAATAGAGTGTGATTTTTTTGAGGATCTGGATTCTGACTTACACTTTGGTAAGTGTTGGATTTCATTTGTAGTTTGGTAAACAGTGTTCTGGTTTTCAGTTTGTACTTTAATAAGTAGTGGATGGTAGATTTGATTTGCAGTTTGGCAGTGTTCTGGATTTTAGCAGTTTACACTTCAGTGGATGGTGGTTTCAGCTTGCTCTTTAGCAAATGTTTGGTGGAAAACCCTTGCCCTATTCTATTGTTATGTATGATCAAAAATAGGATTGTTACTTTTATGGCATTTGTGAATAAGCTCCATGGATTGTGACGCTGTCCCTTCCTATACTGGATTTATCCTTTGGGTTATGTTTTTTTCTTTATGTAATGGTGAAATATGGTCTTCTTCTCAATGTCACTTTGATTTTTACTATTTTTGATCTTTAAATTTGGTTGATAAATGTTGTTATTCATTGACATGTATTGGATTGGCTACAATCCAGAAGGGTAATATAGCAAGTGATGCAAAGAGGGAAATATTCTTCTATGGATTCTGATGTGTGTAAAAAATGTTGTTCTTCACATGTAGGTTATATATCATCCACCTGTTTTGAACTATCTGAGGTTTCCAGACCTGTTTGTAAAATATAGCAAATTACTTTTTACACTTCTCAGGGGTCATTTTATCATTTTGTTCTCTTTCCCAGAATAAAATGGAGTGTGTTTGCTCCCTAAAGAGAGTTGCCTTCAAATTTCTCTGCTTTCACATTAACAACCAGCTCCACACCGACCCCTAAGTGAAAATGGATTCTTGTGCAGGTGTCATGCGATTTAATAACTTCCACTGTGGCGACTTATAAACAGAGAGTCTGATGTCCCCTAAGGACCTTTCATTTCTTCTAGTTCAACTTGTTACCTACCTGTTGTGTTGCCCTGGACTAGACGTCATGGGGTCTTTTCTCAGCCTTACTTTAATTCTATTACAGTTTTTGCTTCCATAATTTTCGCTTGGTGCCCTCCTGTGCGTGCATCGTACTTTTTAAATAGGTTATCACCTTCCCAAAGACATTGCTCAAGGAAAGGTACAATGACGCATATTGTAATGAGACTCTTAAATATATTCATCTTCATGATGTCAGCTTGACATTCCTTTCCACTGAAAAATGCTTCCCTTCAAGCTTACATCAGCATTATTATACAACTAGTAAGAAAGGCCCGTTTCTGACACAAATGAAACGGGCGCTAGCAAGGTTTTCCTCGGAGTGTGTATGTTTGAGAGAGTGTATGTGAGAGTGACTGTGTGTGAGACAGAGAGTGAATGTGCGAGTGTGTGTGTGTGTGTGAGAGAGAGAGAGTGAGTCTGGGTGTGAGTGTGTCTGTGAGAGAGAGTGTGTGTATGAGAATGAGAGTGTGTGCATATGTGAGACACAGTGTGTGAGAGAGAGTGTGTGTGTTTCACACAGATACAGTGTGTGTAAGAGAGAGAGAGAGTGTGTGTGAGACATAGACTCTGTGAGACTGAGTGTATGAGACCAAGAGAGTGTGTGAGTGACTGTGTGACACATAGAGAGTGAATGTGATACAGTAGAGTGTGTGAGAGACAGTGTGTGTGTGAGAGAGAGAGTGTGTGTGTGACAGAGAAACCTCCCCCCCCACCCTCTGGTGTCAGGCCCCCCCTCCCTCCCTCTCTCTGGTGTCAGCCCCCCCCCCCTCTCTCTCTGGTGTCTGAGCATTACTGTGCAGGACGCTGAGCTCTGGCTGTGCTTCAAGGAACTGACCAATCCTATTTAACAGAATGCACCTCCAACATTCTGAAGCCGAGAAACCTCGTGTGGTTGGTCACTTCTGCTTGTGACGAACCCGGAAGTACGTGATGTCAATTCAGGAAATGGATACAGAGAGCAGGAATGCCTCAGCTATGCAGTCAGCTTCAGAATGTTGGAGGTGCATTTTATTATATAGGATTGGTAGCCTTGTGTCACACTTGGGTAAGTGTACTCTCAACAATCTTGTGCAGAAAAGGTACTTGTAGCTCCACACACTCTTCCAGTCAAGTCCCACTCCTGCTGACTCCAGTGTAGAAGGCAAACACATACACCAGCTTGTGGGCTAGGTTAAGTATTTGGTCTTATTGTGCCAAAAAAAAAAAATGGCGCCCTGTTATTTGACAGGCAGGCTGAGTAGCACCTTTTATCACCCAAGCTGTCGTTGAACGCATTCAGTTCACTACTGAAAAACAACAACAACAAATGTTTATTGCTGTAATTGTCTATTGCTTATGTTTGATTTAGTCTTGCTGTATACCAGCTTGCATGGATTCCTTCGAAAAGGCGGTAAATAAATCCTAATAAATAAACTTGTTTTCTTTAAACATGATACAAGTGGAGGAGTGGCCTAGTGGTTAGAGCACCGGTCTTGCAATCCAGAGTTGGCTGGTTCAAACCCCACTGCTGCGCCTTGTGATCTTGGGCAAGTCACTTAACCCTCCATTGCCTCAGGTACAAACTTAGATTGTGAGCCCTCCTGGGACAGAGAAATATCCAGAGTACCTGAATGTAACTCACCTTGAGCTACTACTGAAAAAGGTGTGAGCAAAATCTAAATAAATAAAGATTCCATTCAGAATCTCAAAGAATAGCAACATTCCAGGTAGAACCCCAAAGAATACCAAGATTCTGGAATCCTAAAGAGTGACAAGATTCCATGCAGAAACTCAAATAGTAGCAACATTCCAGATAGAACCCCAAAGAATACCAAGATTCTGGAATCCTAAAGAGTGACAAGATTCCATGCAGAATCTCAAACAGTAGCAACATTCCATGTAGAACCCCAAAGAATAACAAGCGGAGGAGTGGCCTAGTGGTTAGAGCACCGGTCGGTTCAAATCCCACTGCCGCTCCTTGTGATCTTGGGCAAGTCACTTAACCCTCTATTGCCTCAGGTACAAACTTAGATTGTGAGCTCTCCTGGGACAGAGAAATATCCAGAGTACCTGAATGTAACTCACCTTGAGCTACTACTGAAAAAGGTGTGAGCAAAATGGAAAAAATACTGAATAAAGTTCCCTCAGCAATGAAGCATTAAGCTGCCAGGGCTTTCCTACTTAACCTTGTAACAGACAGCAGATATAGACCAGCAAACTGTCCTCCAGCCCAGACACTGCCCCAAAACTAGTACAAAAGAAAAACATTCTTTTTCAGCAAAAATAAAAAAAAGTTCCCACTGTTTGTACATATCACAGTTCAGTCTTAACTGCTTTTACAGCCTTCAATCCTCCTTGCCTTTTGATGCTTTCTGTGCAGGAAGCTGCTTCAGGTCACAGCACTTCAAGTACTGTTGAAAAGAAAAATGTCTCTTTGAGCAAGGCTTGGCTGTCTTTAAACCTCAGTAACACAATGCTGCCATTGCAGCTACCTAGCCCTTAAACTAATCTTTCACTCTTGGCTGGTTACAGATTAAAAGTCTCTGGCAAACCCCAGCTGCTGCTTAGGAACGGAGGGTTTTTTATTTTATTTTATTTATTAGGATTTATTTACCGCCTTTTTGAAAGAATTCATTCAAGGCAGTGTACAGTAAGAATAAATCAAACATAAGCAATAGACAATTACATCAGCAAAAATATTCAAATAACGATACAAAGTATGGTATAATATACTACGTGTTCAACCACCAAATGCTCTAAATAGGGACCACTGGTTTTCTATTCTAATCCTTATAATGTTTACCAGGTGGTATTCAAGATTCAAGAATTGTGATTAACAATCAGCTGTGGATGTTTGAAGCAGAATATTTTGAATACCACCTGGTAAACATTATAAGGATTTAGAATAGTATACTACGTACAATGTCAACACAATACGTAATAGAACATTTTAATAGTCAGCATAGGGTATAAGCAAAGATGGAACATATAGATAGGTAAGAAAATAAGGTGAATAAATTAAAGAAAGTTGCACGTGAGGTCAGAGAGATGGTTAAATATTATCTCAGCTAGGGTAGGAGTGGATAAACATGTCCTGCTGCAGTATGTGCAGCCCGTGTCACTCCTTGTGTGTGTGTGAGTGAGACTAACAAGTTAGTTACTTCTTTCATTAAAGGCTTGGTTGAAGATCCAAGCTTTCACCTGCTTCCTGAAGTAGAGATAGTCTTATGTTAAGTGGAACCTTTCAGGGAGTTCATTCCAGAGTGTGGGGGCTACTCTGGAGAAGGCTCGCTTGCGGGTATCACATTGTGTAATGTCTTTTGGAGAGGGTGTGGTTAAGGATACCCCTTAGTGGCCTTGGAGGTGTGTAGAGGGTCATCCTGTTCTTCAAATACTCTGGGCCATTTCCTCTAAGGGCCTTGAAGATCAGACATAGAGTTTGAAATTTATCCCTGTATTATACTGGTATCCAATTAAGTTTTTGCATATCATCCGTGTAGAGGTAGAACTAAGTGTCTGTCGACCAAATCAGCTTAGTTAGTGGCTTGAGGTAGATATTGAACAGAATAGGTGACAGTATCGATCCTTGTGGTGCCCCACAGGTCAGTGCCCATGGTGGAGATGAGGTGCTGCCAAACATTATGGCTTGTTGCCTGTCTGATAGATAGGATCTGAACCACATTCTGTTGATACCTGTTTCTGTCATTCGTTCTAGCATGATATCATGATCCACAGTGTCAAAAGCTGCTGAGAAATCTAGCAGTACTTACACCGAGGCAAATCCCCTGTCTCGGTTTCTGTGAAGATCATCTAGCAGGGATACAAGGACTGTTTCTGTACCATAACCGGTTCTGAATCCAGATTGACATGGATCTAGCCAGTTTCTCTCTTCTAGCCAAGCACTGAGTTTCCCTAGAAATGAGATGTTGGATATTGGCCGGCAACTTTCAAGTTTGTCACGGTCAAGGTTGTTTTTCTTTAACAAAGGGTGAACCACTGCCCTTTTCAATGCTGTTGGTAGTTGCCCATTAGAAAGAGAAGAGATCCAGGGAAGATCATTAACTGCTAGCCAGTGAATTTGGCACTTTCATAACAATGGAGTGGGGGCTTTCAGGGAGTGAAGAAGCTGCCACAGGAGCTGTGTTTTGTAGCAACCTATATTAATAAGGTGGCTCCTGTGGTACTTTATTCACTCCCTGGCCCTCTCTGCCCCTTGTGTTCCTGCGGAGTTTGGTGGTTGTTTTCTTCACTTTCACAACAATAGCATCCAAAAGGTATAAGATCAAAAGATTATAGCATGTGCAGTTCCAGGGAACAGCCACCTCCAGGAAAGGAAAAGGCATAATCTTCTCCTGAGCCACAAACATAAGCAGCCTTATATTCCTGAATTCCTTTTCTAGGCACTGGGGCATTACTTGGACACAGAAATATTTGCACGTGAGTAATGCAGGTGTTTACGACCGGCTAAACCACACCTTTTTTTCTTCCTTTTAAATATATTTGTATTATTTTAGTGTAGTGGTACTATCAAAACTGAATAAATCACTGGTTCACTTAAAAGATGTTAAAACTCTACTAATGTACAAATAAGCTCCGTTGCATTTTATGTGCACCTCTGTTTTCCATAGCAGGTACTGTATTTTTTTCTCATGCTGGATTAAAGGGGCTGGGGAGAAGTTGTTTTTACTGGAGTGCGAGTGTAATAAAGAATTCATAAGGAATACAAAGTCATTAGCATTTCATGGGGGAAAACCCTGTATGATGAGGATTATTATACATACAGAAGAGTTTTCTGAAGTTTTTGTTTTGTGTTTGTTTTGTTTTTGTTTTTTGCTTTTAACAGCTTTTTTTTTTTTATTTTGTTTTCTTTCTGTTTTAGAAAAACTTGATTGTATTATGTGCAACTCAGTTGCTTGCGTTATAACTACGATATTTGGGTTTCTGGAAATAATAAGTAGAGGAGTGTGGTAGCCGTGTTAGTCCACTCTTAAGGTTATCAATAGAAATCAAACAAAATAAAACATGGAAAAGAAAATAAGATGATACCTTTTTTATTGGACATAACTTAATACATTTCTTGATTAGCTTTCGAAGGTTGCCCGTTCCGATCTGACGAAGAAGGGCAACCTTCGAAAGCTAATCAAGAAATGTATTAAGTTATGTCCAATAAAAAAGGTATCATCTTATTTTCTTTTCCATGTTTTATTTTGTTTGATTTCTATGGAAATAATAATAAATGTGTTTGGCTGCTATGTATTTAAAAAAGAAAGAAAGAGAAGAGTTCACAACTTTTGTGGCGCCTTCTATGAGGCCCATACTTGCACATCTTTCATTGAGTGTCCATTGATTATGCAGTGTATATGGGTTGATAAGGATCACGCCTAGTCTGACCAGTTTGTTTCCTTATGCAGTGTATTTGTGATGCTGTAGCCTACATCTAGCGGTCAGGTTTCAAGTTTATTATTTTATACCCTTCTCATTGCTGGAACCTTCTAAGCGACTCACCTGTAAATAAAATAGATGTAGGCAGGTAGAAAGAAAAAAATAACAGTCATGAAAGAAGAAAATCGAACAGAGTAAAAATGTACCCATATTGCATCCAACCCTTTCCTTTTACCATCAGTTCTGGGGGGCTGGCAGGAAATGTAGTCAATAACTTCATTGCTAGGGTAGGGAGAAGGCATCATGGAATGGGTGTGCCATGAGTTGGGACTCAGTCCACTGACCCGGAAGATAGTACTTCTAATGGAATCAAATACAATCTGGCGGAAAGTAGGTACAGCAAGCCGATTTTAACATGAAGATTTTAGGGTATGCATAGGAGCATAAGGTATTATTAATTGAGAGATGTATAAAGGAAGATCACTGATCTATTTTATGAACAACAGTCTAAATTTTGTAGGTGATTCTATGGACAACTGGAAGCCAATGTGCCTCCTTAACCAGTGGAGCCACGTGGTTGTATTTCTTTGATCTTGTGAGCAATGAATTGTGGTGTTTTGTATAAGTTGCATTCGCCTGAGCTATTTAATTCAGCATTGCAGTAGTCTAAGGAGCTAATGACCAAGATATGAGTCAGGGTCCAAAATGCAGCCTGATCAAGCAGAGGATGAACTGAGTGAATTAGTCGCAGCTTAAAGAAGCAACACTGAATTACTGAAGAGATATGTATTGTGAATGTCAAGCTCAGATCCCCAGATTCGAGTCACCTTGGGCCTTAGCTCCTAGGGCGTGGGCTGTGGTCCAGCTAGAAGGACTTTGATCTCCTGTGCGCTGAGCTCCTGTCCATGGAGCCCAGCTTAGTAAGATGGTCTGGCAGAGGTCCTCACAGGGCCTCTGACAGTTGGCGGAGGAATGGCAGCAACTGCGCCTCTCCCAAAAACAAAATGTCACTGCAATTGGGGTGTTTGCTCAGACTTGTGCTCAGGGAATAAAGTTAGAAAAAGAAGACAAGAAAACAAAGAAAGGGGAGATAAGGAGACAAGACAGTGGTATGTTTAAGGTGCTCAGGAGCGGGAGGCAGACGGACCTGCTGGACCTAGAAGTGTGAGTTCAGGTCTAGGAGTGGAGGATGGGGGAGCTCTGAATGCATGTTGCATGATACTGGTGGGCAGAAAGTGTAGGGCATGCCTGCTTGAATTTGGTCAAAGAGGTGGTAGAAGATAGACCTGGAGGTCTTTTGTTCTAGCTGCTTTTCCTCAGGCCCCAATGACCGCCAATTTCCTGATAGGTCACAGCTACTTCAGGAAGATATGGGGAGCTGGTGAAAATGGCTGCTCTCCCCCCCAGGTGGTTCATCTTTGCATGCACTGGGTGGGGTCAATATGCCATAGAAGGGATATTTTCCCTTAATTGGTAGTTGGGTGGTACTGAGGCTGAAGCAAGTGGGCAGCATCACTCCTGCCTTTTTCAGGTTAGGGGGCATTCTGGAGGTAAGGTGAGGGGTGCAGGGTGCTACTAGGCCAGGGAGTTTTTTTTAAAAGTCCAGTTGGGTCGGGGTGAGTGGGAGAGAGGGGTGCTACTTGAAATCAGGACTTTTTAAAGTAGGGGATGGGAAGAGAAGGGAAGGGTGCTGGTCCTTTCAGGGGATGGGGGATGACACCAGGGAAGTGTTTATTTAAGTAGGAGCAGGGTGGGCCGTGGGGGGGGGGGGGGGGGGGAGATGAAGGCCTATGCAGGCTGCTAGTGACTTTTTTTTTTTAATATCACCATTCCTGTGGGTGCCTCAGCCAATCAGTCCACTGTCAGTGCTCAGGCTGGCATTTCACAATGAACTGCAGTTAACATGGCAGTAGTTTGCGTACTCATTGCTTGCTGAATACCAGCAGAATTTTTTCCATTAATTCTGCAGTAGAACTGGCTCACTGAGCTGGTTCTAAAGCAATTTAATGACTGCATTGGCCCGCATAGGAGCCAACTTTTCAAAAGCCCAGTGGAAATAACCCCTCCCTGGACACATACAAGGAATTTTCTCAATATTGGGGGAGCTCAAGCACCCACAGCGTCGGCTCCAGTGGCATTGGGGACTGGGGGGGGGGGGGGGCATGTGAAGATTCAGCTTGGGAAGGTGATATGCTTGGAATGCAAGGAGGGTTCCCTAAATCCTTCATTGTACCTCTTTACTTTTGCTGCAGACCCACCCTGAACACATTCCCAGGTTCCCTCCATTGCAGACCTCCTTATTCTTCTCTCAGCAGATCTACCCTAGATACCACCTCAGGCTGAACCGAGACCCCCCTCCTCTACCAGTCTGTACCGAGAGACCCCCTCCACCAGCCTGTGACTGTATCAAAAGACCCCCTCCTCCACTATCTTCCAGCCTGTGACTGTACCAAGACCCCCCTCCTCCACTATCTTCCAGCCTGTAACTGTACCACGAGACCCCCCTCCACTATCATCCAGCCTGTAACTGTACCAAGAGACCCCCCTCCTCCACCAGCCTGTGACTGTAACAAGAGACCCCCCTCCACTATCTTCCAGCCTGTGACTGTACCAAGACCCCCCTCCACTATCTTCCAGCCTATAACTGTACCGAGAGACCCCCCTCCTCCACTAGCCTGTGACTGTACCGAGACCCCCCTCCACTATCTTCCAGCCTGTGACTGTACCAAGAGACCCCCCTCCACCAGCCTGTGACTGTACCCAGACCCCCCTCACTATCTTCCAGCCTATGACTGTACCAAGAGACCCCCCTCCACCAGCCTGTGACTGTACCGAGACCCCCCTCCACTTTCTTCCAGCCAGTGACTGTACCTAGAGACCCCCTCCACTATCTTCCAGCCTGTGACTGTACCTAGAGACCCCCCTCCACCAGCCTGTGACCGTACCGAGACCCCCCTCCACTATTTTTCAGCCTGTGACTGTACTGAGAGATCTCCCTCCTCCACCAGCCTGTGACTGTAACAAGAGAACCCCTCATCCACTATCATAAGTACATAAGTAATGCCACACTGGGAAAAGACCAAGGGTCCATCGAGCCCAGCATCCTGTCCACAACAGCGGCCAATCCAGGCCAAGGGCACCTGGTAAGCTTCCCAAATGTACAAACATTCTATACATGTTATTCCTGGAATTGTGGATTTTTCCCAAGTCCATTTAGTAGTGGTTTACGGACTTGTCCTTTAGGAAACTGTCTAATCCCTTTTTAAACTCTGCTAAGCTAACCGCCTTCACCACGTTCTCCGGCAACAAATTCCAGAGTTTAATTATATGTTGGGTGAAGAAAACGTTTCTCCGATTTGTTTTAAATTTACTACACTGTAGTTTCATCGCATGCCCCCTAGTCCTAGTATTTTTGGAAAGCGTGAACAGACGCTTCACATCCACCTGTTCCACTCCACTCATTATTTTATATACCTCTATCATGTCTCCCCTCAGCTGTCTCTTCTCCAAGCTGAATAGCCCTAGCCTCCTTAATCTTTCTTCATAGGGAAGTCGTCCCAGCCCCGCTATCATTTTAGTCGCCCTTCGCTGCAGCTTTTCCAATTCTACTATATCTTTCTTGAGATGTGGCGACCAGAATTGAACACAATACTCAAGGTGCGGTCGCACCATGGAGCGATACAACGGCATTATAACATCCTCACACCTGTTTTCCATACCTTTCCTAGTAATACCCAACATTCTATTCGCTTTCCAAGCCGCAGCAGCACACTGAGCAGAAGGTTTCAGTGTATTATCGACGACGACACCCAGATCCCTTCTTGGTCCGTATCTCCTAACATGGAACCTTGCATGACGTAGCTATAATTCGGGTTCTTTTTTTCCCCACATGCATCATCTCTCCTCCACCAGCCTGTGATTGTACCGAGAGACCCCCCCCCCCCACTATCTTCCAGCCTGTGACTGTACCGAGAGACCCCCTCTCCTCCACCAGCCTATGACTCTACTGAGAGACCCCCCCCCCCACTATCTTCCAGCCTGTGACTGTACCGAGAGACCCCCTCTCCTCCACCAGCCTGTGACTCTACTGAGAGACCCCCCCTCCACTATCTTCCAGCCTGTGACTGTACCGAGAGACCCCCCCCTCCTCCACCATCCTGTGGCTGTACCAAGAGACACCGCCCCTGCCTCCTCTCCAGGCTTTGATTGTGGCTGTGAGATCCCGCTGCCGCTCAGATGGAAGACTGATGCTCCTTTATATTCCTGTAAGAAATGTGCTTTCCCTGTCAGATCTGGTGTGGGCTCCCGGGGAGACAGGCCTCCATCTTTGTTGTGAGGGGTTGCCATGGTGATGAAAAGGGCTGCTGTCGTCTGAGTGCCAGATGAAGAGGAGGGAGTGTGGAGCCTCCCACTGTAGTCCTGCTCGAGTGCACACTGGAGCAGTGCTGAAACTTGGAATGGGTAAACAGTCCAGGCCTGCTTTAGGGCTCAGGGCACTGGATTTCAGTGTCAAATACCAGCTTACGGGTTGCCTTTTCAGAGCCTGGGCATGATGAGCCGAGTGTGAGCAACAGCAATGCATGGAGCAAGGTGATTGTCTGCTGCTGAGCGCTGGATTCACTGGTACCGCTCACTTCCTTTATTTCTGTTACTTGTGTGGGGGGTTTGTACATATATTAATCACAGATTGGCATAAAATTGTAGTAATTTCATGTGGGTTCATTTCAATTGTTGATATATTTGACATTGCCCACAGAAGTGTCTATTGATTTTGTATTAAGTTTGGTTGTATCATCTGCATTTCTGCATTTTATATACATTTTTCTTTCTGCATAGCTATATATTTTTATGTATATCTGATATAATTATGTTTGATAACACATTCCACTTTAGATAAATGTAATGTTTTAACAAGACAGATGCCCGAATGCGTTGTTTCCCAGTGTTGTGTGGCAGCAATAACAATGGTACTTGCAGACCGATGGTAGAATCGTGTTTACTAATTTTTTTGATTTGGGCAGAATTGCCAGGGCTGGATTGTTAATACAGTGATTTAAAACCTGTAAGACTTGGGAGACTTCAAAGAAAGCCCAAAATGAAAAGCCAAACAGCAGTTGGGCTACGCACGGAGAGATTCTTTTGCTGGTGAAAACGAATTCCAGTCTTGGCTGTGGCATGATAGTGGTGTTTTTGTTTTCTAATAATTGTGAGCTAAAAATGGTTCTGTATTCTGACTGAGAAGATTAGGCAGTGAGTGTTCTGACCTCAGTGCTTTAGGGAGGCAATTTGTGGAGCTGGATCTAAGACAGCAACTGATCCCTGACCTGTAGTAGTGGAGTCAGCACACTCTGAGGAAATATATCGCTTTTCCATCATAATCAAACAGAGAAAATAACAGCAAATAAAGACCTTTTTGGTCTGCCCAGTCAGCCCACCACGATCCCTTCCTCGGAGGAGGAGGGCCTTTGAATCAAATAGACTACAAATTCTGCAGGACACAAAACACATCTTGGAATCTCTACGAATAAAAAGTCCATGTGTAAAGGGAAATGGGACTTGATATACCCGTAACTGTCTTGTCTGTCTGTATTATTATTCAGGTGTTCAGTGCAGCATGCGTCTGGTAGTGCTATACAAATGCTAATAATAATATACCGCCTTTTGAGGTTTTTGCAACTACATTCAAAGTGGTTTACATATATTCAGGTCCTTATTTTGTACCAGAGGCAATGGAGGGTTAAGTGACTTGGCCAGAGTCACAAGGAGCTGCAGTGGGAATCAAAGTCAGTTCCCCAGGATCAAAGTCCACTGCACTAACCACTAGGCTACTCCTCAGATAGTGATAGGAATGTACTACCGTCCACCTGGCCAGGATGAACAGACAGATGTAGAAATGTTATCAGAAATTAGGGAGTCTAACAAACTGGAGAACACAGTAATAATGGGCGATTTCAATTTCCCCGTTATTGACTGGGTAAATGTAACATCAAGGCATGCTAAAGAGGTAAAAGTCTTTGATGAAATCAACAATTGCTTTATGGAGCATCTGGTTCATGAACAAACAGGGGGAACAATTCTAGACCTAGTCCTTACTGGAGAACATGGAGGTAATGGTGCTGGGGCCGCTTGATAACAGTGATCATAACATGATCGGATTTGATATAATCTCTGGAGTAAGCACACATAGGAAATCTAATACATTAGCATTTAACTTTCAAAAAGGAGACTATGATAAAATGAGGATAATGGTCAAAAAGAAAACCCTTAGAGGACAGCTGCAAAGGTTAAAAATTTACATCAAGTATGGATGGCATTCAAAAATATCATCCTGGAAACCCAGACCAGATATATTCCATGTATTAAAAAATGAGGAAGGAAGAAAGGCCAAACAACAGCTAACACTAAAACGTGAGCTGAAAGAAGCTAAAATAGAAGAAGGATCCAACTGAAAATAATAGAAAACACAATAAGGAATGGCAAGTCAGATGCAAAGTGCTGATAAGGAAGGCAAAAAGGGACCATGAAAAAAAAAGATTGCATTGCTGGCAAAAACACATAATAAAATCTTTTTTAGGTATATTGGAAGCAAGAATCCGGTTAAAGAATCCGTTGGACCACAAGATGATCAAGGGGTAAAAGGGGCACTCAGGGAAGACAAGGCCATAGCGGAGAGATTAAATAAATTCTTTGGTTTTCACCAAGGAAGATGTAGGAGAGATACCAGGGCCACAAATGGTATTTGATGCGGAGGAGTCAGAGAAACTGAAACAAAGCTCTGTAAACCTGGAAGATGTAATGGGGCAATTTGACAAATTGAAGAGTAGCAAATCACCTGGACTGGATGGTATACATCCCAGAGTAGTGATAGAATTGAAAAATGAACTTGCAGAGCTATTACTAATATGAAATTTATCCAGTGCATTCTTTTCTAGCGAAAAAGGTGCCGGTACTCAAATCCCAGGCCACACTTCGGGGTGAGGTGATCACTGAGGGACCCTCCCCACAATAACCAGGCCCCCTGCAACCAGTCACAGAATCTATGATGAGGCAGAATTGGTGGGTAGAGCCTGAGCTCTTTCATTAAAACTTGGGGACCATGGGTCAATTCTAGCAGATAATGGAAAAATGTGCCGGTACTCAGTACCCCCAAGCAGCCCCTCATAAAAAGAGCCCTGAATTTATCTTTAAAATCCATCATGGTACTGGAAGATTGGAGGTAGGCCAGTGTAATGGCAATTTTTAAAAAGGGTACCAGAGGTGATCCAGGAAATTATAGACTGGTGAGCCTAACATCAGTGCCAGGCAAAATGGTAGAGACTATTATAAAGAACAAAATTACAGAGCATATTCAAAAGAATGGATTAATGAGACAAAGTCAACATGGATTTAGTGAAGGGATATCTTGCCTCACCAATCTACTACATTTCTTTGAAGGGGTGAACAAACATGTGGATAAAGGTGAAATGGTTGATATTGTGTATCTGGATTTTCAGAAGGCGTTTGACAAAGTACCTCATGAAAGACTCCAGAGGAAATTGGAGAGTCATGGGATAGGAGGTAGTGTTCTATTGTGGATTAAAAACTGATTAAAAGATAGAAAACTGAGAGTAGGGTTAAATATAGTAACATAGTAACATAGTAAATGACGGCAGATAAAGGCCTGTACGGTCCATCCAGTCTGCCCAACAAGATAAACTCATTTTACATGGTATGTGATACTTTATACCCGAGTTTGATTTGTCCTTGCCATTATCGGCACAGACCGTAGAAGTCTGCCCAGCACTGTTCTTGTACTAAGTTCTGAAGCTAACGTCGAAGGCCCTTAAATTTACACTCCAGCCCATCCCTATCTATTGATTCACGATCAGGGCGTAGACCGTAGAAGTCTGCCCAGCACTGTTCTTGTACTAAAAGTTCTGAAGATTCTGGAATCTTAAAGAGTTACAAGATTCCGGAATCCCAATTAGTAGCAACATTCCATGTAGAACCCCAAAGAGTAACATAGTAAATGACGGCAGATAAAGACCTGTACGGTCCATCCAGACTGCCCAACAAGATAAACTCATTTTACATGGTATGTGATACTTTATACCCAAGTTTGATTTGTCCTTGCCATTCTCAGGGCACAGACCGCAGAAGTCTACCCAGCACTCTTCTTGTACTAAAAGATCTGAAGCTAACGTTGAAGCCCCTTAAAATTTACACTCAAGCCCATCCTTATCCAGTTACGATCAGGGCGTAGACCGTAGAAGTCTGTCCAGCACAGTTCTTGTACTTAAAGTTCTGAAGATTCTGGAATCCTAAAGAGTTACAAGATTCCAGAATCCCAATTAGTAGCAACATTCCATGTAGAACCCCAAAGAGTAACATAGCAACATAGTAGATGATGGCAGATAAAGACCTGTACGGTCCATCCAGTCTGCCCAACAAGATAAACTCATTTTACATGGTATGTGATACTTTATACCTGAGTTTGATTTGTCCTTGCCTTTCTCAGGGCACAGACCAGCACTGTTCCTGTACTAGAAGTTCTGATGATTCAGGAATCCTAAAGATTTACAAGATTCTGGAATCTCAATTAGTAGCAACATTCCATGTAGAACCCTAAAGAGCAGTGCTGTAGCGAGGGCAGCTGACACCCAGGGCGGTTCGCCGCTGCGCACCCCCCCCCCCCACACAGAGCGCATTCTTACCAAAGAGGGCGGGCAGGAGGGCCGCTCCGCCCCGAGTGCACGTCGCTGGGAGCTGCGTCGGCTCCGCTGGTTCCCTGCTCTCTCTGCCCCAGAACAGGAAGTAACCTGTTCCGGGGCAGAGAAAGCAGTGAACCAGCAGAGCCGACACCCCCCCCCCCCCCCCCAGCGGCGTGCACCCGGGGCGGACCGCCCCACCGCCCCCCCCCCCCTTCCTATGCCACTGCCAAAGAGTAACATAGTAAATGATGGCAGATAAAGACCTGTACAGTCCATCCAGTCTGCCCAACAAGATAAACTCATTTACATAGTATGTGATACTTTATACCTGAGTTTGATTTGTCCTTGCCTTTCTCAGGGCACAGACCCTAGAAGTCTGCCCAGCACTGTTCTTGTACAAAGTTCTGAAGCTAATGTCGAAGTCCCTTAAAATTTGCACTCCAGCCCATCCCTATTTATTCAGCCACGATCATGGTCACTATTCTCAGTGGAGAAGGGTAGATAGTGGAGTTTCCCAGGGGTCTGTGCTGGGAGCGCTGCTTTTTAACATATTTATAAATGATCTAGAGATGGGAATAACTGAAGACACAAAGGTATTCAAAGTTGTTAACTTGCAAGAGTATTGTGAAAAAGTTCAAGAGGACCTTACGAGACTGGGCTTCCAAATAGGAGATGACGTTTAATGTCAGCAAGT